>NC_087309.1:70421466-70735226 GCF_015220805.1 Pogoniulus pusillus | reverse complement strand
GTCATAAATACATACACTAGTAGCACTTTGCATCCTTACACATGTATTACTCTAGCTATGGGCTAGATAGATCCAGTGAAACACCTATCTGTATAGCTGAATTTTAGCTTTCAACAAGCTGTAGCCTGTCTATCTAGGTTTTATTGTTATACCAGAGTACTGTGTGCTTCCCTACCTTTTCACTCCCCTGTGTCTCTAAAGATTGCAGTTCCAGAACATGTGAGAGAAGAATGGATTCATTTATTCCACATAAAACAAACAACATTTTGTTCAAATGTGGGGGATGTGGCAGAAATACAAAAAGCTTTTTTACATGTTTTAGTTGACATCTTGAATTAAGAAATTTACCCCCCAAAATATTTTTATTCTTCACTGGGTTGTAGCAGGCTCAGCAGGGAAGACAGAAATTTAACTTGGAGGATGTGGTACTTGTCACACTTATCTTCAAATCATGCAACAGTATTAAAAATTCAGCAGCAAAGGCACAGTGTGTGTAAATGCCCTACTTTCTTCATATGTATGTTACTGATTTAATACAATGATAGAATCTAATCTTTACTTGACCCGTGTGCCTCTTTGTGAAATTAGATCTGATTCAACAACTTGAAGTGTTCTGCTACTCCCTTTGCATTGCTTTCATGGCCTGATTTAACACTAGGATTTCTGTAAGATGGCCTACTTTCTTCTTCTAATTAGTACACTGCATGTTATTGCCTGAAGTTGTTCTTCCTCACAGTACATTATACAGTAAAAACTGCTTTTTGTTCATCTGTGGTATTCTTTTAATTAAATATATTTTTTCATTAATCTCATTTTCATGACAAAACATAAATCTGTAAGAATTATTACTTGCCATCCACTGCATGTGTGATTATTTGACCCCAACTGGAGTACTGTGTGCAATCTGGAGCCCCCAACACAAGAAGGACATCAAGCTGTCGGAGTGAGTCCAGAGGAGGGCCATGAAGATGATCAGAGGGCTGCAGCACCTCTCCTCTTCAGCCTGGAGAAGAGAAGGCTTCGAGGAGAGGCCACCTTATAGTGGCTTTCCAGTATCTGAAGGGGGCCTACAGGAAGGCTGAGGAGGGATTATTTACAAGGTCTTATAATGACAGGACGTGGAGTAGTTGGTTTGAACTGGAAGAGGGAAGGTTCAAACTACATGTTAGAAAAGGGTTCTTTATAGTGAGGATGGTGACACACTGGAACAGATTGCCTAGGGAGGTTGTAGATGCTCCCTCCCTGGAGGTGTTCAAGGCCAGGTTCGATGAGGCTTTGAGTAACCCATTCTAGTGGGAGGTGTCCCTACTTAAGGTGAGGGGTTGGAACTGGATGATCTTTGAGGTTCCAACCATTCTATGATTCATCGTTACAAAACTGGTTTAAGCTCCAACATTTCAAAATTTGATGCCTGTTAGACTCATTTGTAAATCCATTTCTTGCCTTGTTTAGCTTATTCAAGATTGGGATTATAAATCAAAAGAGGCTATACTGAGTTGATAGTCTTTGCTAGTGATTCTCTTGGGCTTTTTCTTACTAGTTATTTGTGGGATTGAGCTGGGAACAGCTGTCTTCATGCCCTCTGAGGAGTTAAGTATTAGAAGTTCTGAGGAATATATTTTAACTACTCTGTAAGCAGGGGCATTATACACAGAAAACAAGTGTTCAAACTGCCCGTTCAAAGTCCCATACAGGACATCCCTTCGATGATACAGCTCTGAAATTGCACTCACGTGACAAAGATCTGCAGCTAGAAGACAGGAGACTTCAGTGCTGAAGAAAAGCACTCTAACAGGCATTACTCAGAAACAAAGTCATGTCTCCTCTCTTGGTTATGTGTCTAGGTGGTACATAACTAAGCATGTGATTTTTGTGTGAGAAAAACTGGCACAGGCAGTCTAATCTGAAAATTCTGAGATAGGCTTATATATGTCCGGTTCTGAAATGTCTTTCTCTTCTTTAAATACATGTAAAAGGAGAGATAGCAAACTGTTCCAAATTCTACCCTTAATAAAAGAGTAAGTCTACCTGGATTGATTGGTGGAAATGAGGACAGAATTTCATCCGGAGGACATAATAGTCTAATTACTTTTATAGTACTGTAAATTAAGTAAGTCATTCCTCTGCCTGATAAAATGTGACAGAAACTGTTGTAAGTTAAATTATCAGATGCTTGACTTTTTCAGAAAAGTCTGACAGAATTAAAATTGAGATTAAAAAAAGGAGGTATCATCTCTCTGCTAATTTGTGATGTTTTATGTCTTTTAGATCCTGCTTTTGCTCTGTATTACACCAGCAAATCAGGAGAAATTGGCAATTTGATTTAAAAAAAATACTTTAAAAGCACAATTTAGAACTTAGACATTTTTTAAATCAACTTTTCTTTTTTTCTCCTAGTTAAAATATAATAATTCAGAGAGACAAAAGCCCATTTAGAACTTAGGCTGGCCACCGCTGTTAAGGAAAAGAAAAAATGTTTCTATAAATACATTAATGGGAAGAGAAGGGCCAAGGACAACCTCCAGTCCTTATTAGATAGAGAGGGGAATATAGTGACAAAGGATGAGGAAAAGGTAGAGGTGCTTAACACCTTCTTTGCTTCAATCTTCAGTAGTGGGACAGGTTGTCTCCAGGACAACTGGACTCCTGAAGTGGTGGATGGAGTCAGGGTCCAGTATAGTCCCCCCGTAATCCAGGAGGAAGAAGTAAGGGACCTGCTGAGCCACTTGGATCCTCACAAGTCCGTGGGACCAGATGGGATCCATCCTAGGGTGCTGAGAGAGCTGGCAGATGAGCTGGCCAAGCCACTCTCCATCATTTGTCACAGCCCTGGCTCTGTCACTGGAGAGGTTCCTGAAGACTGGAAGCTGGCCAATGTGATACCCATCCACAAGAAGGGCTGGAAGGAGGAGCCAGAAAACTACAGACCTGTCAGCCTGACCTCAGTGCCAGGCAAGGTGATGGAACAGGTCATCTTGAGTGCCATCACAAAGCACCTACAGGATGGCCAAGGGATCAGGCCCAGCCAGCATGAGTTTAGGAAGGGCAGGTCCTGCCTGACCAACCTGATCTCCTTTTATGATCAGATTACCCACCTGGTGAATGTGGGGCAGGCTGTGGATGTAGTCTACCTGGACTTCAGCAAAGCCTTTGACACTTTGTCTGCCAAGTGGCTGGCAATGCTGGCAGCTCATGGCTTGGACAGATTCACTCTGATATGGGTCAAAAACTGGCTGGAAGTCTGTGTCCAGTTCTGGGCTACTCAGTTCAAGACAGATGTTGAGATACTGGAACGTGTCCAGAGAAGGGCAACAAAGCTGGTGAGAGGCTTGGAACACAAACCCTATGAGGAGAGGCTGAGGGAGCTGGGGTTGTTCAGCCTGGAGACCTCACTGCTGTCTACAACTACCTGAAGGGAGGATGTAGCCAGGTGGGGGTTGGTCTCTTCTCCCAGGCAACCAGCAACAGAACAAGGGGACACAGTCTCATCTCAAGTTGTGCTGGGAGAAGTGTAGGCTGGATGTTAGGAGGAACTTCCTCCCAGAGAGAGTGATTTCCCATTGGAATGGCCTGCCCAGGGAGGTGGTGGAGGCACCGTCCCTGGAGGTGTTGAAGAAAAGACTGGATGAGGCACTTAGTGCCATGGCCCTGTTGACTGGCTAGGGCTGGGTGCTAGGTTGAACTGGATGATCTTGGAGGTCTCTTCCAACCTGGTTGATTCTATGATTCTATAATCCAGGATATGTCACATTTAAACGTGCCACAGGTAACTCTTCCAAAAATAAAAGTATTTAGTGGTCTCAATGAAATTAATAAAAAAATGAGACCAGATTTATGAGTACAAATAACCAGTTACAGTTAGGTAAGGACTAGAGACATCATATTACATCTGTAAAATATGTTTTTGTAATTAAATTTCATTATCTTTGCAGTGCTTTTAAAGTACTTGGAAATGGGAGAATAAATGCTAATATATATTTTCCTTCCAAAATAGCATGGTAAGAGGCTTAGGTTATCTGTGATTTCATAATAGCTTTTATAGACCTGTGGCAGTTACAAAAATGGGTGATTTTTATAGACAGAAGTCTGTCTTTCTCAGTGTTTGCAGAGGCAAAACAGAAAATACCTGCTCCAGTTTCCTTAGTTCAGCTAAATTAATGGATTAACAGCCCAAGTAAAAGTTGGACATTTTCAAGAGGATAAAAAAAGGAAAGGCTAATTTTCCTGAGGTATCATCAGAGGCAGCAGAGATGTAGAGGCATTGGGCAGCATGAAGTATTCATTGGGAATAGATGATTTTTGGAACTAACTCCTAACTTGGTATTTTTGAATATCCATTGCCAGTTTAAGTAATTTTGATCAGCCCTGATGTAATTTGTTTGTTTGTTTAAAGAATATCAGAGAAATGTCAAGTTTTCACAGAATGAGAGATAAATGTTGCTAATATTTACAGATTTGACTTTCAAGTGAGGAATTACAGTGATGGGCAGCATTATAAATACACATTATCTGTCCTGTATGCATACAGATGTCTTACATAAGCACTTCTGTGCCTTAGAAAAACAATATTTGTTTTAATTTCAGTTATTAAGCAGTTTCTTGAAGTGTCTCTTCCTTCGTTAAAATAGTAACATTACTATAACTTCAGAAACTTTCATGTCATAGGTGGTTTGATTGCTGGGCTTTTTATGATCTTGAATAACAAAGCAAATAGAACTGTTTTTACTTTTCAGGTCTAACTAATTTATGTATCCTGTATATCCTGTGCAATCCCTATGAGAGATTTTTTTTTTAAGAACCGCTATTGGTTCTTCTTAATCTGAAAAGGGGGAAGTTCTTGTCAAGTAGAGTTATGGCCTTTTTTTAAAAAGCCTTTGTTTTGTTTGGATTTCTTTAAGCCTTTTTCTTAGCTTAAAATTATTTTGTTAGCTGCAGCCAAAATTGTTAGTTTTAACATAATGTGTAACTGACTTTCTCTTAAACTTGTATTTCCTTCCCTTTAATCGTCAGAGTTGTCACCCAACCTGCATTGAAGTTTTGTAGGGATTACCACCTCCCTATAATTCGTGTATTTGTGATTCCATAATGCAGTTCTTGGTAGAAACATTGTAGAAAGCAGACTGAAATGGCTTCTGGATTCTAAGTTTTTAGAATAGTAATAGAATTGATTCCTTGTCTTAAGAAATCCTAGGCACATGGTTTCAAGATGTTTCTTATATTGCCATTACTTCCTTCACGCCCTCCATTCACACACACAATCACAGAAAGTTAGAGGTTAGAAGGGACCTCCAGAGATTGAGTCCTGCCAAAGCAGGATCAGCCAGGGTGGTCTACACAGAATGCCTCCAGCTGGATTTTGAAAGTGTCCATAGAAGGAGACTCCACTGCCTTTCTTGGGCAGCCTGTTCCAAGGCTTCATCATCCCCACTGTAAAGTTTCTCCTCATGTTGAGGAGAAACCTTCTTTGTTCAAGTTTGTATCCATTGTTCCTTGTCTTATTACTGTGCACCACCAAAAAGAGATTGGCCTCATCTACTTGACACCCACCGCTCAGATACTTACAAGATATTTATGAGATCTCCTCTCAGTCTTCTCTTCTCCAGACTAAACAGCCCCAGATATCTCTGTCTCTCTCCATAGTGGAGATGCTCAAGTCCCCCAGTTTTCCTTGTGATTCTCTGTTAGACTCTGCCTTCACCCAGCTCTCCAGCCTATCCAGATCATGTTGGATGGCAGGACAGCCTGACAAGTGTTACCCCACCCCCCCCCCCCCGCCCCATTTTTCTATCATCAACAGACTTGCCACTCGATGCCTTCATACGGGTCATTAATAAAGATGCTGAACAAAACTGATCCCTGGGGAACATGGCATCCTCTGCTCTTCTTCTGTCTATCTGTTTGGTCATGGTTTCACAGAAGCTTACCAGATAAGTCAAGCAAGATCTCCCATTGGTAAATCTATGTTGCTACTCCCGATGAACCTCTTTTCTTCCATGTGGTTAGAGATGACCTCCATAATCAGCAGATCCATCATCCTTCCAGGGATGGAGGTGAGGCTGACTGGTCTGTAGTTGCCTGGGTCTTCCTTCTTGCCTTTCTTGAAGACTGGAGTGACATTTGCTTTCTTCCAGTCATCAGACATCTCTCCTGTTCTCTATGATTACTCAAAGATGATGGAGAGAGACTCAGCAACAGCATCAGCCAGCTCTCTCACAACTCATGGGTGCACCCCATCAGAGCCCATGGATTTGTGTGTCTTCAGTTGGTACAAGAGATCTCTAACCCGATTCTGACTGACCAGTGGAGTGTCCTCTTTCCTCCAGTTGTGTTCCCTTGGTTCCAGAGACTGGGGTTCCTGAGGGCTGGTCTTAGGAGTAAAGACTGAGGCAAAGAAGGCATTCAGCAGCTCTGCTATCTCTGCATCCTCTGTTGCCATATGTCTCACATCGTTCGGTAGTGGGCCCACCTTTTCTCTGCTCTTCCTTTTGGCATTGATGTATTTGAAAAAACTCTTCTTGTTTTCCTCCCCCACCCCGGTAAGACTCAGTTCCAAGAGGGCCTTAGCCCTTCTTGTTGCATCTCTGTGTTCTCTGGCAATAATTCTATAATCCTTCCAATTGACCAGACATTTTCTCCACGTATTGTGAACTTCCTTTTTCTCTTTTTTATCTTTTTCCAAGAGTTCCTTGCTTATCCGTGCAGGTCTTCTGCCTCCCTTGCTTGTTTGGTTTGGGGTTTTTTTTTGTTTTGTTTTTTTTTCCATGGGAACACATTTTTCTTGATCTTGGAGTAGGTAATGTTTGAATATTAACCATCTCTCTTGGGCCACCCTTTCTTCTGGAGACCTAGCACATTGTATACTTGTAAATAGAGTTTTGAAGAGGGCAGAGTTATTCTTACAGTCCAGGGCTGAAATTTTACTTATGACCCTGCTTCTTAGTTAATGGAAGAAAACATGTTAAACTGTAGTCTAGCATCTGTATTTTCTGCCATCTTGGCAAATGCCATATTGCTCAAGAGGCCATCTACAAAAGTGATGTAATAATTTTCCTGGTTTCTTGCTTTTGCCTTGTGTTCATCTGTCCACTGACTTTCAGACTTTCAGACTTCCTTACCAAGTGGAAATAAATGGCTCACCTGATTTAAGGACTTGAATAATCTATCCTGATACGATAATGAGATTTCATCTTTGTGACTGTTTGAGTGGCCATTTTTAAAACATTCCAACAAATATTTTTGCATCTGTTCCCATTCTTTGCACTTTGAACAGGAGTTCCCTAGAAATGTGCTTGAACTTGCTCCATTGCTGCTGGGTGGTGTATAGTGGTGTAGCAGCCAGGCTTACATGAAGGCTGTTGAGAATTCTGCTGCTGCAGCTTGGTGCTCTCTCATACTGTGCTTAGCATCTTACTGTCTTACAGATTTGTTCTGAGTTTTTAAACTTGCAAAACAGTGGCTGTTACGGGAACCAAGCGTAGCTGTAACCTTTTGTCAAGTCTCTAAGCTTTGTAAGTGTGGAATAGCAGGTTCATTTGCCAGTAGCAGACATTTGCATTATGCTAGTAGTCGGAAAGCACAAAATCTTTAAGATGTGAACAGAACCAGCAAATCTGGGAAGTAACTCAATTAGCGTTTCCAAAAGTCACCATCCCTAGATGTGTTTAAAGGTCGTTTAAAGATGGTGTCTGGGGATATGGTTTAGGGGTGAACTTTGTAGAACTTAATGGTTGGACTTGATGATCCCAGTAGTCTTTTCCAGCCTGGATGATTCTATGATTCTGTTGCATAAACCTTGAGGAATTCAATGGGTACTCAGACAAGTGGAGCAGATGAAGTAGAAGAAAAGAAGGGACATGGAACTAGTAACGGGTGCACAGGGGAGTTAAATAAACTGGGAAGAAATTTGTTGCTACAAAATGCTTTGTCCAAAACATGACTACTAGAGGATCATTGTCTGGTGACTGAATGATGTGCAGATATCCTGGTTCTCAGTAAAGCTTTTATGGCTTGATGTTCTTAAATAATTAGGGCTGAAGAATGATAGCTACATAAGAGTGAGTGAAGTAGAAATTGTTGCTTAAAGGGGTAGGATCTTCATTCTGGAGATGTTCAAAGCTTGTCTGCACATGGCCATGAGCAGCTTCTCTGATAACAAAGGTAGCCCTGCTGGAAGCAAGGAGTTGGACCAAGTGACTTCCACAAGTTCATTCCAGCATAAATTTGTTTGTGATTATGAGTGGAAGTATCATAGTTTGATCAGCTAAAAGAGACTTTCATGTTTGTTTTTTGAGTAGCCTCTATGTGGTCATGATGTAAGGTTTTACCATAGCCTCTTTAAAACTCTGAAGACTCCTCCTTTATTTGATGGTAGGTATCTGAATTGATGTAGTTACCTTTTCAGTACTTAATTTACACTGAATATCTGTCATGTAATTTTACCAGAAGTAACATTTGTATGAAGGCAAAACACAATATTTAGAAAACTAAGGCTTCAGTGCCTTACCCACAGCTGCAAGTTGAAGGAACTTCACATGGTGGCTTTCTGTGCCTCAAGTACAGAATAAAAGCACTCTACAAAGGGTAGCAGTTCTTTGATGGAAAATTTTACTGTTCTTAGGTTGTCCCACACAAAAAGGATCAGCATTGCTTTGTTTGTTAAAAAATACTGCAGTTTAAGTCTAATGTATTAAAATTACATGAAAATGATTATATGGAGCCCAGAATAGATATTTTTACTGTGAACTCATTTGTGTGTGTATAAAGGCATGTATGTGCAGGTGTATGTGTTCATGTTATTAATATGGACAAACACATCTGCAAAACAGATGAGTATCCAAGACCCAGGTGGAAACTCTCGTGCTCCTCAGTGCAGTCTGTTAATAGCTGACAGATCAGTACAGTGTTCCAGATGAACTTTGTTTTAAAGTGGGACAAAAATAAGAAATAGTATGAGGCCACAGAGTTCATAATACTTTCTTTATGGAGACAATTATCTTAAGCACATACTTCGTTTTTTCATCAGAACTATCTTGCTGTTCAGATCTGGGCATGCTGCCACATCTCTTCCAGCACTTTCTGTTCCTTACTCACAGACTAGTCCTACATAGTTTAGCATGAAGGCTGAAAGAATGAAGCTGAGATCAGAGTGCTTTCTTTCTTTATATTGTGAATAAACATAATACTTAAGTTATCTTACTAAATCAGCTTCAGCAATTAGCAATCCAGAACAACTGACGACAGGGCAGAGGGATAATAAGAACTCCCAGATAGAATTAAAAAACTCTTAAATGGTCTTCATAACCATTTAGCAGTGCTATTTCCGTAGAAGTACAAACTCTAGAACCTCTTGTTTGGAAACTAGAGAAAATAATACATCAACTACATGTGTCAAACCTTGTTGATGTATGTACTGTACCTTTTTGTATCTGTTCACACATGCACATACGTATTTTCTACTTGTGCATCAAGAACCTTTTGAATGTGAAGTATTAGAACTGGGAGGTATTGTGTAAGAGGCAAAACCTCTCTCTTTTGTTGAATTGGATGATTCGTAATGGAAGTAGGAGATTGTGACCCCCATTTACAAAGGCTACCAGAATTGATGCTGGTAAATGTTGCTGTTGGCAGCAACTGCTATCAAAAACAACTACTACTTATCCTTTTCAATAGCCAGTGTCAAAACTGTCCAGGAAAGGGCTTTTTCCAATGACTTAAAAATGTTTTCCTCCATTTCCCTCAAAAATAATGTAGGTATTAATGGGAAAATGGTTATTCTGACATTCATGTTATTCCATCAGAATTACTTTTAACAGCCGCTTTTTAAGACAGTGTTTTTCTACTTTTGTGTGTTTGAACGTGTCAGTGATGGATTTCAGGTGTCATGCTGTTAGGTTTCTATATGATGGTTAAACATTATTAGACATTGAATATAGCAACAAACATACAAACCGTGTTTTCTCATCTGTCCCTCTGCTGGGTACCCTAAATATTGCTGTATATTTGTGAATGCCATGTTGCAAATTTAAATTGTTGGAGAGGTAGAAGTTCATCTCCCAGGTGATTTAAAAACACAATTTTCACCTACAGAGCTATCTTCCCAGTCATGTATCAGCAGCTTTATTTGTCAGACTAGTTTGCAGAAAGAGTCAAGATCAGTGTAGAAAACAGAGGAATTCCTCAGCTGTATTTGGAGTTGTCACTTGCTGCATTTGAATTACTCATCAGAATATTTGTACAACTGTTTCATTTTTTTTCTTAGATGGCTAGTTACAGTAGTATAGGTGCAAGATCATACTTCATACTAGTGGCCAGAATGTGAAGCATATCCACTTTTGATTCTGTATTTACTTTTTTATATAGTGGAGGAATTGCCTTACACTTCCAGGTTTCTTCTGTATTTTGCCACCTTTAATGTGGCAGCTCTTAGTAAATTTCTAGCTAAGGAATACAAGGTAGAGTTTTCTGTGCAGCCAGACAACGCTTTTAATTTATAGGAGTCCTATTTAGAGAGCTGAGTACATTCTTAATTAATATACACTTCTGCAGAAAAAAGCATTCACATGCACAAAGTCTTTGTCAGGTAAGATTATATAGTCCATTTATGTGATACTCAACTTCTGAAACATTAACTCCTGGGTTTCTAGTCATAAAACAGGACAGTTCTATAGTTTGTAAATCAGTACAGTGTTTAATAAGAAATTGGAATAATGTTGTCCTAGACTGTATACGTGATCTGTTTATAGCTACAAGAATTCTATTCCTTTATGGGATTTGTCTGCTGTATTTTGTTACTTCATGATAGTATTCTATTCATAACCATATTTTTATGTTGTACTGGTGACTGTGTGAGGTTGTTGGAAGAAAGGAGAATTTTGTGTTGGCATTTATATATTACCATGAGAAAAATGGAGTGATGGCTGGCAATATCAGTATGTCTCTGCAGTCTGCAAGTGAATGCAGGCATAAGTAGAGCAGGGAAGTTGCCCAAGCCATCAGATCTTGGGGAAGGGTAAAAACAGTGATCCTGCTGCTTATTTTTTTTTTGTGCCAAATGTCTGCAAAGCCAGGGAGGCCACTACAGTCTGTTGCTGCTGTTGGCTGTCAAGGTTGGCATCACTGCTGAGAATGGCTGTCATCTAAGAAAACCATGAGCAAGCTCCAGCTTGCTCATTAGTTATTCACAAGTTTATTTCCATCGAAGCTGAAATAAAGCTTTTCTGGAAGCAACTTAGTGAGCTAGAGGTAGCTTAGAAAATCAGATCAAGTGCTTGAGTAAACTGTATAATACTGCCAGCTCCCCACTGTTCCTGTACTCTTTTCAAAGAGCCACAGTCTTGCTTGATTTGGCAAACTTTCTTCACATTGCATCTGATAGAAGGCCACAATGGTGGCCCTTTCCTATACTTGTAATCCTATCCTTATTTCCATCAAAAATACTGTAATAGGGAACAGTCCATTACATAAGGAAAAGTGCATCCTGTTGAAGTATTTTCAGAACAGTGCATAACCCAACAATTTTGTCTTACCAAGCATGTAGTGTGGTGGTTTGGGTGTTACCCGCCCACACACGCGCACACTTTGTAAATCACCCAGACTAGATTCAGCCAGCTCTGGAAATTGAATGAAACTTTTATTTACAGCATAGCACAATATACAAGCAGGTATTTACAATATCACAGTGTCACAGTATCACAGTATCACCAAGGTTGGAAGAGACCTCAATATACACAGTTATATACAGAAATATGCAAGGTAAAAGGTAATACAGAAACACAACACCCTTCCCAGAAACCTGAGTCCCCAAGACTCCTAACTGCCCTTCCACCTTCTCCTACCTCTCTACCTTACCCCAGATGTTTCCTTGTGCCTAAGGAAGAATGAAGGGTCAGCCAGGGGGGTTAGGAAGCAAGTGGATTAATCAGGTTAGGCTAAAGAGAGAAATCCATCTCAAAGCCTGGACAGAGAGCAGCTCCCTTATCTATGTTTGGATTCTTGCTCTTATACCTCTCAACAAGCCTATGAGTGAAGTAGACATCACCATTGTTTCCCTTTCACAGACTGTAATCTAGTTCTTCTCACCAAAACATTCTAGCTAACTTCGAACTAGTACAATGTAGTTATACTGACTAAAAATATCATGGCAATATTGATGCATGTATGTTCAGTAAAGGAAATTGGTGACCATGCCATGGTATGAGCTAACATGAGGAATAGAAAACCTCTTTATGATAAATTATTGAGAATAGTAAGCAGTTGGATACATTAATTCTGGAGCAAAAATATCTGCCATGACATCCATAAAAGGTGATTTGTTCTTAGAAATCAGATAATCGGAGATGAAAGAGTGCAGAAGATTAAGCAGAGATTGATTAGTCAGAAAAAAGTTTTCTATTTTTTATTTAATCCTTAAATAATTTTAAAGTGAAATAGTGAGGGCAGAATATATAATTCTGAAGATGGTAAACTCAGAACTTACATTGCTTTATCTGCTGAAGCTTATAAAAGCTACTTCAAAATCTCTAGGCCGTATTTCTATTCCTGCAAGCTATCTACAGAGTACACCTCTGAAAGAAAACATAACAAAATATCAGTACATCATCCTTAATACAAATCCCTCTGTTGTGAAGTCAGGGCATTAATGTGGCCAAGTCAGGAACTATAAAAATGGAATTATTTTATTTTCCTGAAAACCCTGCCTCCAAACTATATACAAAACTAGTTTAGGTTTATTTACAGATTCCAATTTGATCAAGAATTCTTCAGAAGGATGTTATGGATAAATTTAGAGATTAGAAAGTCAGGAAATGTAAAAGGCTAAGCCCTAAACACAGCTTTACCCCACTATCAATCAGGCTGAGCAGAGAATTAAGGGAGAATTAAGTGAACAGGAGCTTTTACTCACAGAGGTGAGATAAGTATTTGGCAGTGATCCCTTGCTGGATTTCACTGAGGCTTGACTGATTCTGATGCTGTAAGCAATATCCAATAGTCTGGATCAGTGAGGCAGAAGCCCAAGGTGAGTGGCAGAGCTGCCAAACTCAGGAACGTCTCGAGGCATGGCTGCCACAAGACAGGGATTCATGGAAGCGATGCTGCCTCAGCAGCAGCAGGTGAAAGCCGAACTGCTAGGGTCTCCCCAGTCCAGAATGGCAGCTCTCTCAAAAGGACCCCAGGACTTGCCAAGCTTGCAAGTTTGCACAGAATAGTGCTAAAGTGGAGAGAATTGCCCAAAAGCAGAGATGGTGTAAAACCAAGAACCATGTAACAAGGTAGGAGCCATCCAAAAGTGGGAACAGTCCAAAACAGGAGTTATGTCATAGCAGGAAACTGACTTGTCAGGAACTCTTCAAGGTAGGAACCCCCTTGCCTTCTCCCTTGCTCTGTTTATTCTTTTCTAGACAAAGTGTCCATCTGCCTGTTTATACAGGGTGTGAAAACCCAGCCAGCCACCAGCCCAACTGTAGCACGGGCTCCCACGCGGGTCAGCACACATGCAGAAAGGTGCCTCCTGCTGTTCTCCTTCAAGCCTGCAGGGCGTGGCGGGGGAAACAGGTTTCAGGCCATCTCCTCCCCATTCAAACACTTGGGGTTGAGGGGGGGAGGAAGAAAGGAATTTGGAGTACTCTGGAACATTCCACCCTGGTGGTAATGGGCAGTTTTGTCTAGAAATTCAGTGATGGGTAATAACCCCCTGCAATTCAGTAAGCTGTGTGTTCTATGTATATAGGTTAGCCTTCCCATATGTAATACCAATTACTAACAATGTTAAACAACACTTAGCAGTAGCCCCAACAATATTTAACAAGGCTGGGGGAGCGGCAGAATCCACCTTGGGCAGCTGCTGGTTCTGGGCGTGCCATGACTTTGTGACCGAGGCTGCTTGGCTTTATCAGGCAGATTCCTGGATCGGTGTAGACGCACAGCACCAAGTCTTTTAGCTGCCATTTTGCCAGCTGCTTTAAGGTGATTCTGGATATTCCTAGAGATAGCACCTGCCTGTACCACCCGCTTCTCGGGGATTGCAGCTGTCTGGATTGACGTGTCCTGTCACCTCGTTTGTTTTGGTCTCTCCCCCTACGTCTTCAGGGAGGGGAAATTTGGGGATTTGGTGAACCTGTGCCACCAGGACAATCTTTTACCTGTCGGACATTCGTGCATGCTGCAGCTTTGTCTGTGCAGGACCCACTAGAATGTCTCACCCCAGAGTGTCTGTGAGAGCCAAACCCAAACTGGAGCCTGTGAGCGTTTAAGTCCATTAAGAGTTCAGCCTGTGTTGTGACGTGCTGCTGTGCATGTTTTGATCCCGCAGTCACCCTTTCAATTGTTTCTATGTTTGCTGATGCTCAGACCTGCAAACTTGCTGACAACCCCTCATGAGAGGCTGAAGTCTCTCTGGGTCAACTAGGACCCTTAAGGGACCATCATATTTTCCCTTATCATAGATTGCTTGCACACAGTCAAGTTTATTGAGTGCTGTAACTAACTCAGAAGAGCTGGTGACTTCTAACTCCGTCAGCTCCCCTCTGTAAGCCAGACAGAAGCTGCTCCCCCAGTAAGCTATCCGCGCAGTCAGGCCACAGGAACCCTCGGGTTCGTGAGTCAGGAACACATTGTCCCCCCAGTCCCCCGCTGCTTCTTTGGAGTCTAAGAAGACTTTATCTCTGCCAGCTCAGGAGACTCTACAGATGCATTCTGTCACCGAGTCACCTCGCTCCCGTGCGTATTTGATTTGCAAGTCACTCGGCTGAGTGACTTGATAAAGCTTATTAATAGTGGTGACAGCGCCGCGCTTGCCACCCTTGGTGTCTGAAATGTGGAGTTTAGTCACTGGCAGCATGCTTTTTTTGTCCCATAGTGTCCCCCTCACCCGAATTCTCTTCTCCACTCGCTACAGGGGAGTCCCTCTCTGGTTTGGACCTGGACTTTTTGCATGATTTGTTAGCTTTTCACAGCACAGGCATAGGCACAACAGACTCCTCTAAATCAAGAGTGGCACTGTCTCTTGTGCCCAGCTTGGCGGGGTTCCCATCCCCCAAATTGTCTATCAGTGAAAAATGTGTGACAGCCACTGTTGACACTTAATAGCTGCTTGCATTTAAATCAAGAGTCATTTTGTTACTCGTTTATGCTGGTCCTTAATGGTATCCGCAGTGCAGCAGCATCCCTGCTGATGTGTGTGTACATAGTCATGCTCTCTGTGTCCTCTTAGGTTGTAATAGCAGCTGCAGTTATCCAGTTGCAGTGGTTTTACCACTGGTAGACCTAGCCCTTACTCAGAAGCCATTCAGATAGCCAGACCTTGAATGTGTATTGGGTAGGAGCAGTACAAAGACTGATCTACACTATAAATTACTGTCAGAAATTTGATAGAGTATTTTATGGTGACATAAAGGCAAAATTCCTCTGAATATCAGGGTCTCAACGCCTTAGTGATGAAAATGTAGAGAGTGGGTCTTTGGAAAAGCTACTTAGAAGTGGAAGAGTGTGTGATAATACTTTCCTCCTCCTTTTCTAGCAGAGCATCTGGATCTGGTCTTAAACCTAATGATAAGCAGAAGAGAAGCATTGAGAAGTACATGTGTATTTTAGCTAGAATTTTGCTGAAGTATTGGGTTCTTCATGCGTTAATAGCATGAGAAATTAATTATCTTAATGTTATCTTTAGAACTTGTGTTGGGTATTTGTCAGCTACTGCAGCATAAGCTGACTGCAGTTGCTTATCATTATAACTAGGCTGGATTCTTCGCTTTGTTAAGACTTCCTTCACATTGCATCTGACAGGTCAGTTGCCCAGTGGTGGACTTTTTCTATGCTTATGACTGAGCAGCTAAATTTACAAAAGGAAAATGCCTGCACATTTAGTTAACTCCCTGATTATAATTTAGTTACTTAAACCTTGCGTATTAGTAGAAAGGTGGTAGGAAGGCAAAACGTGAAACAGATGATGCATTTAGCAAATAAAGTGATTTGCATGAATTCTTGTTTTTAATTATCTATTATTTTCACAACCATCAAAATTTTGCCCTCTTTTTTGTTTCAGAATCGAATGGAAGAAAGCAAAGCACTGTTTAGGACAATTATCACATATCCATGGTTTCAGAACTCTTCAGTCATTCTGTTCTTAAATAAGAAAGATCTCTTAGAGGAGAAAATTATGTACTCCCATCTAGTTGATTATTTTCCAGAGTATGATGGTAAGTAGCGTAACTTCAGAGCTTATGATCTGTTTACATTGCAGTCATGCCAAATTGTAATACCCATGTCCAAATGGTAGGCAGATAGTTCCTCTGATACATTTTGCTCTTTTTTATGCTGAAGTAACCATGAGTTGGATGGCAGAACCTGTCGCAGGAAACTGTTGATTTGTAGATGAATATTTTCAAATTAGACTTATTATGTCCTTTTTCATAAGTTGGGGCAAGGATTTAAGTGTAAATATAAAAGCTAAGAATAAATAAAAATATGTTTATCACATTTACACATTGCCATCCCGAGTTTTTGAGGTTTGGTCTTCTGTGAGACTCATCATAGTGTCATGGTCTAGTTGACTGGATAGGTCTGGGTGATAGGTTGGACTGGATGATCTTGGAGGTCTCTTCCAACCTGGTTGATTCTATGATTCTATGATTCATTTGAGAGGAAGTGTCCTAAGTTCTCTATGGCGCTCATACAAAACAGTATCACTCCTATTATTTTAGTGTACCTTTTTTCCCCCTTTAATTTTACATTATTTATATTAAGCTTAATGTTCTTATCCATTAAAAAACAATTTGAAGATTGTACAGCTGTTTCTACTAAAACTGTACTTTCAGCAGGTTTTCTGGAGGTAAAAAACTAATTATTTTGAGGTAAATATGTGGAGGTCTTGGTAACAGAGGAAAATCAAAACCATATAATAAGAATTCTAAAAAACTAAATGCTCCTACTTCAAAAAAAAGCCCAAACTTGTTCCACCAGGGAGTGAATAGCATATTTGAAAGGTGAATAAAAGATCAGATCTCTCATGTTCAAGTACAGGAAGTAATAATAGGAAAAATGTGCATTTTGTTACCTGTTTAAGAGGAAGGAAGAAAGTGAACAGGGTGCAGTATTAGACCGTATTATTTATGAGTCAGTGTAAGTTTAGTTTCATAATGCTGTGCAGAAGAGGACTGGCAGTTGAGCAGAAATACACTCATTCTTTCAAGTTTGTTTGACAGTTCCCTTGGTGACATCTTGAGAAGATAAGAGAGCCAGCTCTGTTGTCACCAATTAGTTAACAATAAAGACTGTTTTAAATGCTTATCCAAAAAGAACAGAAAAAACCTCAACCGTTCATTTCAGAGAAACTCTGTTTCTTCTGTCCTTTTGCCATTGATGAGGCTGAAAAAATGGACTGATAGGGCTACTGGAGTCAAGACCTGGAAGTCTTGGAGCCATCCTTGCATGGCTAGCGCTAGAGGACTGACTTGCAGACTGGAACAAAGAGCTTTCTGACTTCAGTTTTCCATACTTGACCTGCAGTTAAAAATACAAAAGTGATTGTCAGGAAAGGTGTCATTAGGTAAGCCTGGGTATGGCTGTGAACAGTGCAGCAGATTTTGAAGGAGCACTGTGTTTAGCTACATGAAACTCCCTGACAATCTAAGTAGTTTAAACAATAAGCAGTTTACTGTGAAGAAATCATGGTATTTTAAAATCTCAACAATTTTCCTCACAAACACTGCACATTTATTTGTGGTAGTGTGAGATTTACCGTGGTTGCCATTTCCATAGAGTCTGGGTGACCAAGCCAAAGGCCAGAGCCTCTTGTGTTTTAGAAGCTGTAGAAGTGCTGAGCAATCTTCTGTCCTGCTCCATGGAGTTTACGCTCTGTCTCAGGCAGTGTGTCACCCAAATATGTCTGTGCACATCCGTGCTCACGTGCAGACACCCATACATTGCAGAGTCTCGCTCCTCCTCCACAAGAGTTTACTGCACACCAGACTGTTACGTGATCTCTCTTCTATGCATTCTTTGCCTAAATTGTACAGAGTTATCCAGATTTGAAATGTTAGCAGTTGTAAACTTGAAGTATTAAAAATAAGGCTTATTCTGCAGTTGTTGAAAAATATGTGAGCATGTGCTAACTCCTGAAGGGCAGATTTCTTAACTACTGAAGCACAGAGCTACATGTAACAGTTGAACACTCAATTATGTTGTCATGCAATGACACAACTAATGAAGGGAGGAGGAGGCAACACAGAAAACATGCATTTTCTGTAGAAATGTGTTCTATAAATAGGAAAGCAAAGGAATAATGTTCTTTGGAAACAGCACTGGAGTAATGGAAAAGCATTCAACACCTTGTAGTTAGTGTTCTTGATTCTGCATCATTCTTTCATCTGTGAACATAAATGAATCCTCACTATATCAGGCTGGAATTCATTACCTTTGGTTTTCTGTAAAGCTGAACGTGTGGTTTGGTTACTCTCTTTCCTGAGGATTACAACCTTAATTTAGATCTGGTAGAGCCATTATCTTGCATTAGATAACAAGAGATGTGTTAGAACACAAGCATTCTGCAATCAAACAGCTGCACAGGTATTTTACTGTCACTACATAAGTGGAGTTCTGTTGATGACAGTGTCAGACCAGTTCATGATATAACATAATTGACTCTCTGGTAAAATCCTCATAGAACAAGTAAATATTGCAATGATAAATTAACCTAAGTATAATTTAAATATAGTAGATGTAGAATGAGCATTCATGAATTCTATTAACATTGTCAAAGATGTATTAGATGCTCTTTCATTCCATGCAGTTATAAATACCTGCTTTAAACATTATCGTACCAAAGAAAGAGAATAGTCAGCAAGGAAAGAGCAGCTTTGCCATGATATCTTTGACCTCTTGTCCTGCTAAAATTACCTTCCATCTTTATTTTCCGTTGTTCCTACTAGGAAGAAAGCAGCAAATATAGGATACTATTGGTTAGTAAAAAATTCCCCAACTGAGCCTTTTGTAGTTTCTCTTAAAGAAGTTCAAATACTGAATCTACCTTTAGAAAAGTATCATTCTCTTCTTAATTATCAGGACCACAACGAGATGCACAGGCGGCACGAGAATTTATCCTGAAGATGTTCGTGGACCTAAATCCTGACAGTGACAAAATTATCTACTCCCACTTCACATGCGCTACAGACACAGAGAACATCCGCTTCGTCTTTGCTGCTGTCAAGGACACGATCCTACAGTTAAACCTGAAAGAGTACAACCTGGTCTGACTGTGCCTAAGAGGCCCTCCAAAACCAACTTCACGGGATTGAAGATACACAAGAGGGACTGTATTATCTGTGAAAACAATTTGCATAATACTAATTTATTGCTGGCCTGGACTCTGTGAATGTCCACAGAGTTTGTAGTTAATATTATGATTTTATTTAAAATATACTGAGGAAAAACAAAAGATGCTGAAGTACGTTCACAGCACATTTCCTCATTTTTTTAGGCAAAACCTTGTGACTCAATGTGTTTTAAATTCTCAGTCTTGCATTTACACAGGATAGCAGGTTTTCGCTGTTGAAGCAAAACCAAGCTGGTTTCCTCTCCCTGACCCTTTTCTCTCTCCCTTCTTCCCGTCATACCTTTTACAAGGTACAGTGGCTTGCTTTTTTTTGCTTTTTTTCCTTTTCTCTCTCTTTTTTTTTTTTTTTTTTTTTTTTAATTCCCCAGTTGCATTCCTGGGTGAAATATATTCTGTTGAGTGTTTTGGTCAGGGAAATGCTATCATCACAGTTTAAGTCATCAGTCATTGTAATTTTACAGTATGTACTTTCTCTGAATGATCAAAAGTGTTGATACTGTGATTTTTAAATTCTTGCTATGGGTATCTTCATTCTGTCTCCACTTTTGAGACTAGAATATTGGAATTGAAAGTAGAGTTACAGATGTCTAAGGATATTAACCATATTTTCACAGTTTGGGGAAGGAGCACAGAAGACAGAAATGAAATAGTTAAGACACAATGTGGGATGTATGTGTAATATGTTAGAATCTGTTTTTAATTGCCATGTGCCATGTTTTTCTCTCTTTTATTCACGAATGCCAAATAGAAATGTCATAGACACTACATTTTCCCCAGTGGCTACAGCCTGAAACAGTGGGGGTGTTTTTTTCAGTTGTGTGTGCTTTTTTCCTTAAGTTAGAGCTTTTTTAAGTGTTCTTTTTCCACAGTAGAAGAATTATTTTTATTGTATAAAATTATTGTTGCCAAATCTGGCTTTTTTGTAAAAACAGTGCTCTTGAAACAGAAGATACTGATTGAAATGCCAAACTGATTGGTTGGGAACTGACTGACTGAGTCAACTGCCAAATGATAAAAAAACAGAGTTTCAGCCTATGTGTTCCCTTTTTAAGAAAGTGTTCTATTTTCTAATGTCATAACCAACAGTGTGAGTGAGTAAGCTGTGAGGTGCACCATGCACATGCCTGTGGTCTACTGATGTAAAGACAGCTTAAATCTCTCCTTATGTCAGATATGGCATGAGATTGTTTTCTGTAATACCAAGGCACTTTTAGTTGTAAAGCAAGAAAATTGTTTATGGAGGATGACCTTTAGGAGCCTTTCTTTACAAGGTTGCTTGTTAGCTAACTGATTCTCAGACATCTGTTAGGCTTTCATTCAGAACAGCCTCTCTCGGAACACTTCAGCAAGGTGAAACAGTGAGGAAAATTTTGCTTGAAATTTAAATGTGCAATTTTTTTAACAACAGAAATGCAGCGCACATTGATGGGCCTTTATTCTGCAGCTTAAGTTGAAAGGTCATTTTTGATTGGGTCCATGATGGATAGCAAGCTCTAGAAAACTCAAGAGTTGAGACATGATTGGATCGATTATCTGCAATATCAAATAGCAATATAGAGTATGTCACACAGAAATTACTGCCTTATAAACAGCAGATGGGAGATGGAAAAAAGAATGGCTTGTTAGTTGATTACCAAAGTTAACAATAAATACTAATGAGACGTTTTTCATCCTTAACCCTCCCAACTCCAAAACAACAATAATAACAGTTGCTATTTTTCACTCCCTCTTGAAACACCTTGTAATTTAAAACTGGTTGTAGGTATAGTGCAATTATGAGTGCTATAATCATTGTACATACATACATATCTATCTATATATATATATACACACACATATATATATATGGCAGCATCCATACTGGCTTTGTAATCATTAATTTTTGGCAAATTGAATGTGCTGTATTGATATGTATCTATGTAATTGTATGTCTTATAGCTAATTCACATTTTAAATAATGTTATTTACTTTTTTAAGAGAGAAGAATGTAAAATTTGTCAGTTTATTTCTGACTAGGGATCTGTTGTTGTTTTTTTATTTACAAAAGAAAAAAAATTACTATAGTACAGAGCGGTACTAGCATCGTGCTGTATAAAATCATTTGCACATTCCTGAGTAGAAGTAAATTAGAGACACCCAGGTAGAGGCCATGCACGTTCAAATTAATGCTTAAATCTTGTCAGGGCTTTAAGCAGGTCTTACTGGAAACACTTATGCCATTGTGTCTAGATTGGAACACAAGCTTTTAAATGTAAATTTAATTTATTTTTGACAGATTCACTTTAGGTTACTTTTCTGATAGGCTTTATTATAAAAGTAAATTTAGAGATATTTCAAACCACTGTACATATTTACTAATCAGCATATACTATTGCCCTGAAAATATCATGGAAAAATAACAGAACATCAAATTGATGAAACAGTCTCTCAGAAGCTGCAGAAATCTTAAGTATATAGCAACAACAAGCAAAAAGTCACTATTGTTAATGATTTTAAGGAATTAAGGTTTTCTATTTAATAAAACTAAAGCAGGTAGATCTAGGTTATAAAAAGCAACACTGACTTTCTGAATAGGGGATCAGAGCAGTAGCTCTTGCACACAGCATAACAAAATTGGTCCTAAACTTGGTGTAAATGCATCAGAGCTGCTGTTTTCTCAGTTCCAGTGTTGACAAATATCCCTTCCTTTACCCTGGGAATACATTTTCTGTGCTGGATTCATTGTAATAAAAGGAACTGTAACAAAAAAGAGGAAAAAAAAAAAAAGGAAGAAAACCCAGACAGTGCTGCCTAACAAAGGTTTGGGTTGGGTGTTTTTGGTTTGGTTTGTTTTCTTATGGGGTTTGAGATGAGAGAGAAGGAAATGTGGTTCTGAGTTTTGTGTAAAAACAAAACCAGTTTATTCATGCTTTACAGATATATAGTGATAGCAAAAGTTTTCAAGAGTACGTATCACTGGGCTACTTCTGGTATTTTAGGTAATTTGAGCATGTTCTGGGGAAAAAATAATCAGCATGCCAAGGCAAGCTTTACATGAATCACCTGACACAGCATTGCGGTGTGACAGTTTACAAAAACATTTCCTTTTCATGTGACACAGCTGTTCCTGCCTGCAGTATACTCCATTGTGGTGGTGGTGCTGTTGTTTTAACTGGTGGTTTCTACTATGCCTTACAGTGCTTAAGTCCAGAAGCTTGTGCCTCTAATATGAAGCCGAAGGCAAAAACATCAAGACAGAATCCTTTTTAACTTTGCCAAAACAATGTGATTTCTTTGAATGTCATACGTGGGGGAGGAGGGAGGGAAAATGTCTTGGGAATCCATGTATTCTAAATATTCACTAGCACAAGAAAGCTGTAATACATGTTTTACAGAAACCTTAAACTTGCCTTTTTCACAAATCTAACTGGCGCTGTCCTTAACATATGCAGGATGATGCAGCTATAAGGGCAGTTTACTTTTTGTAATTCAGACTCTCTTGATTGTCAAGGTGTATGGACTGTAATTTTTAATCATACTGCCACATGATTGTGAATCACTTTTTTTTAAGTTTGAGAGTGGAAAAGAGACTTCTATGCTGGTTATCAGTCAGAATTGACTACATTTGCAAAAACTCTAAATGGAGGGAAAAAGGGCTGCATATAAAATCATTGCTAGACCCCCCAGCTTTTGGTTGTGAGGTGCAGAAGACTTTCAGATCACTCAACCTCATGATCCTTTCCTTATTACACGTGCTTCACAAAAGAGTGAAATACTAGGAGAAAACAAAGACATGTTACCCCACATGAAGAAGAATAAATTTAGCCAATTAATTTATTATATGTGCTGCTGTTCTTGGAGCTCTGTGCATGGTTATCCTGCAGACCATTGCATTAGTGAAGTGATGAAGTGTGCACTGCATATTAACAAAACCTACAAATTACCTACCTCTAGCTAAGAGACCAGTAAAGTGAATATGTTTTGGAGAGACCATTGTAAGTTAGGAAATAAAATTCTCTGGTGTAGGTAATTAACACAGTATTTTAGAAGTACACACTTTTGTAAATACAGTCCCTCGTTTGACATAGACCATAAATTCTAAAGTCTAATACGCATCAAACAACTAAACCCATCTGTCCCTGTCCAGTTTGTTAGCTTAGTAGAGGTTTTGCAAAAACGTGGTTAGTTTTGAGAAGAGGAGCTACTGACACTTCCTCTTTTTTTTGCTTTTGATTACCTATAACATTTAAGAGTTTTATCAATCAGAAACATTTCTAGGTAGTGAAGACTACATTGAGGGTCACTATTTAGCTAGTTTAATGGATTTTACTCTACAGTTCCACTCAAGCTTTTTCACAGTAGCCATACTGCAGGGAAAAAAAAATAATAGAAGGGGATTTTTAAGATAGTGTAAAAAATAAGTCAACCAAATGAATCTTGCTGTAATTCTATTGGTTTGATTTTTTTATATCAAAGTACAGTTTAAGTCTGTTGTTGGATTCCTTATTTACCATGCTGCAGGAAATTCTTATTTGACCAATATTTGAATTTTCTTTTGAGAGGGTGTGTCTGACACACTTTTAAACTCACAGTGTTCAAAAATAAAAATCTTATTTGCTGTTCTTAGAGTGTCAAATGCATGTATTGTGTGGTGTTTGAGGGACAGCTTCTTTTTTTTTTTTAATGTTGTACAGTTGCTGCCCCTCTAAAACGTTGCTGGTTAAAAATACAATTTTGACTATAACCCGGTACTACAGTATCTTCATTCCTTGAAATGTAGCCTTTCTGAAAAATCCTTTTGGGCTTACTGTTTTCACAGAATGCTTCTTTCTGTGATAAGTGACAGATAGATCTGTTATTCCATTATTACTTTTAAATTATATGTGCTCTGTCATTATTGTCTAAATACTAACATTTACAGCCAGAATGTTCAAAACATAAAAGGTTTGTTACAAAGAGACAGTCACCTGACAGTATTACTAAAGGGCTTTCTTGGCTTGTGCTACAGTGGGAACTCAGAAGCATGGGGAGAAGAAACCACAGTCTATATCTCAACAATAGAAAATGTTCAGAATTTGTAGACAGGTGAATTTCTTCAGCATCTATTCTGTCTGACTGCAGTAGTATTGCAAGAGCAGGATATGTCTTTGATTTGTCTTGTTCACCTTTGTGATGATAGGAATAATGGAAGGATGCCCATGTGTTGCTTTCCAGGAGTTTGGCTCATACCTGACCAACAGTCAGTGGATGTCAGATCCTTATTAGTGAAGAAATAGAATTTTAGGCCAGTTGCAGAAATGAGTGTGTTTTCTACTGTATGATCACAGCAGTTTACCTAAGATTCTTGGAGTCAAAAAAGTTCACCTAAGCAACAGCTTGAGTGAATAGTTAACTGATTTTTCTTTCTTACAGACTGTAAGGAAGAGAAGGGTCAGTGGGGAAGGATTTATTTTGTCTTTATGTCTCAGTGAAGATAATGTCCACAAAAATACCATGTAAGTGGTGATATTTAGGTGCGTGAAATAGATGTAGAAACTGTATCTGTGTGATAAATTGTGCATAGTTGTGACAAAACCTTACATACTACAATCACATCACCTAGTTGCCAACTGCTTTATAAAATACTATCCAAAACATCTAGGAGCTCCAGAGTATTTGTAGATTGCACAAAACACACGGTGGCCAGCTCCTCAGGAGCACATCTGGCATCAGCAGCTGGTATCAAAGCAGCTGTCCTCCTCACATAGCTCATTGCTAACGAAAGGAACTACCCTCCAAGACCTCCTCAGTCCCTAGTTCTCAGCTGCGTGGAGTTCTCCCTCTTCACATCAGCCCTACCACTTTGCCAGCCAATAAATTAGGTGAATAAACCCAGTCACCTTTGACTGGTTTAGTAGTCTAATTTTCAAGGGTTCCAGCTGATTTAGCAAATCTGCTGTTCAGACAAGTGCTAAGATGACTAAGTGGAAAGAGGTAAAATAGTGTTGCCAAAGGCACAGAGGTTAGGGGGAAAGGGAATTACTCTCCTTGCTGTCAAAAACTAATCCTGAGCAGCTTGTAGTATCTAAAATTTTCATTTTATGCACTTCATGGACTATTTGCTATTCTGACTTGGAAGCATTGCTCTTCTGTCTTTGAAAGGTCTTCATTGCTTTGTCCTGGAAAAAAAAAATGATAGGACATGTGAAACTCTTTTCTGCTCCTCTTTAAGAATGACGACTTCGTGTAAATATGGATTAACCCAAAACATAGACTAAAGCTGACAATTTGGTGGTGGGGATGGCAAAATAGAAGACTTCTCTCCCATGGGAGGAAAAAAAAATAAAGAAGTTTTCTTTCTTAAAATGTTTTAAATGCCATTGAAGGTTTACTCTGTCTTTTTCCAAAGCACTTTTCCCTTCTCCATTCATACTTATCTATCACACCAATTAATTGCTTCCTGACATCTAAAGAAAGTATTTTTATGGTACTGCTTTCTGTGTGTACACACTGGAATACTTTCTGATCCTTGTGAATTAAATGTAAATTGGTCTACTAAAACTGAACAATTGATGAAGTATAATACAGCTGAAGACTACCCCTTTTGTGTTCCTGACATCTTGTTATGTTGGCTTTGGGTTTTGGGTTTATCTGTTCTGGGTTTTTTGTTGTTTGTTGGGACTTTTTGTTTGGGTTTTTACTTGGTGGTGGTTCAGTTGTTGTTTTGGTTGGATTTTTTGTTTTGGTTTGTTTTTTTTATCTTTATCCTGTTTCCCTGAAGGGAGGCTGTAACCAGGAGAGAGTTGGTCTCTTCTCCCAGGCAACCAGCAACAGAGCAAGGGGGCACAGTCTTAAGTTGTGCTGGGGGGAGGTATAGGCTGGATACTAGGTGGAATTTCTTCACAGAGAGAGTGATTTGCCATTAGAATGGGCTGCCCAAGGAGGTGAAGGAGTCACTGTCCCTGCAGGTATTCAAGAAAAGACTGGATGAGGCACTTAGTGCCATGATCTAGTTGACTGGATAGGCCTGGGTGATAGGTTGAACTGGATGATCTTGGAAGTCTCTTCTAACCTGGTTGATTCTGTGATTCCATAAGAAGAAGACTGCTTGACATATCAGATTTGGTTCTGGTAACCATGACAGAATTAATTATATTGGCATATCCAGTTAGTCTCAACTAATTGGATATGCCAGTATAATCAAAAACTGTAACACACTTAGTTGTAATACAGTCTCAACTGAAGAGTATAGCAGGCTAGTGTGAGCCAAACTGAGCCAAAATACCCATTCTAATATGTCATTTGCATTAATAGAGAACTGTTTGCCAAGATACTCCTGAATATATGCTTCCCCCCCCCCATGCAGTCTTGTATAAGGTGATTAATGCAACAAACAAAACTGACACGATATGCATTAGTTTAACAATAAATTACCTTGTATTCTCGCTGAGACAAGTTATTGCATAAGATTACTTTATAAGATACTAACAGAAAAAGACAACTTGCATGCAGCAAATATCTTGGATATTGCACTTTTATACATTTATTATAAAGAGGACTCACACCCTACAAATAAAATTCCATGTATCTGAAGATGAAGTATCTGGAGTCTCTTAACAATTAACTGCACAAAAGTGTGATTACTGTATGCTAGAGATTAATCAAATTGTTACTACACACTGTCAAATACTTGGTTTGCTTTAAATGCTGATTTCAGAAAAGCAGGACAATGTTTTGTGTCATTATCTTAATTGGTACTTTTCTCATCGTGGCTTAGAAGAACCAACAGAGTTGCAGATAAGAGCTGACTTCACTTAAAAATTTATTTCCATGTAAAATCCATTATTCCCTTTTTCAAGTGCTTTAGAACTGCACTGCTTTTATCTACATTAAGCAGCCTAAGTGCAAGTAAAAGGCAAAAGACCAGATAAAAATGTGATCAGATTGGATATATCCCTTGCATAATAATACGTCTAACAAATCAGTAATATCACTTATAATTTAGCTGATGGAGCTGTTCCTCTTGAATTGCAGGGTGCTATGATGAGAGTAAGAAAGAATCAGATTTCCTCATTTATGTACTCATATTATTCAGATTCTTTACCAGATGTCAGCAGTGTTCAAATGATGTTAGGACGAATATAAAACAGATTAGCTGGTTTTTAGCAGTGTTTAATACGGTGTAGAAACTGTTCGCATCTCTGGTAGGAAAATATGAAAACGGTGGCAGAAGTGGAAGATTTCTGTAGTTATGGATTTAACAATTCTCCTTTTATATCTATTCACATTCATACATACTGACTGAATTTCTGCTAATACGAAATAAAAGCAACTCCAGTGAAGACAGTAAAAGGTAATTCTTGATCTAAAAGCAGAAGAGCAAAACGTTACATGGCTCTAGAAGGTGACTGTAAGGACTTACTCTTGATGATTGTGTTAGGAGTGTAAATAAGCACAATTTCATAAGCAGAGAAAAGCTGAAGTAAACAGAAGGTAGAATGTTCACCTCTTCGAGGTTCATAAATAAGTAAGAGCTCCTATGTTAGTGTATTGCTAGGAGATTGTTTATGCATCTGTCAAGGGAAACTCTTTTTGCTAGTTGACTTGCAAAATACATATCATTCAATTATTTATGTTCCAGCATTAGAAGATGTTACTGAGACTCCAGTAGCCAGCTGATGAGCTTTTTAATTCTTGCTTCTTCAGTCCTTCTAATGGAAATAGGAAAGAACGGTTGTCTTACAGACTGCAAAACAAAGTCAATTCCTTTCCCCAGCCCTCCAGCACAAAATGTACTGTTTGCAGTCTTCAAGAGCCACGAATACAACCTTTATTTAGTCTTCTATTGCACAGCAAACAAAAAGACAGAAGTTAATGAAGTGGCAGACAAATTTAGCTGCTGCAGACTTTATTTTCTGCAATCTATTTGTAATACTACAGTGTTTGCTTTCAGTATTTCTGTGCTCCATACATATTAGTAGAAGGGAAATGAATGTGCTTGTCTGCCTGGAGGTATTTGAGTAAAAATTTCACTGAGATCTACGAAAAACTGATGCGTCTTAGAGGAGGCTTCTGACTGAGTTGACCATCTGAAATTTCCCAGCATTACCTACTTTACTTGGTAAGTAATAGATGCAGAAGCAGTAGTGTAAAGGCACTAATGCTTTCTTTAATGCATGCATTTCCCACCACTGGCAGTAGTTTCACTTAAGCAGAATGACTCAGGCCAATGTGGCATTATTTAAAATGCTCATAATAACACGAAAATTCCCACTTGGTACACTGCTGTCACTGTGACCCACTGTGTTGCCTGTAAGTGCAAGATCCTGAGGAGTGGCAATTTCAGTGGAAAGTCTGTGTCTGATGTTTCTGCAAGAGCAGTTCTGCTTTAGTGGAACAGAATTCCTCTACTGTGTAAGTACCTTACCCTCTTTCCTTCTCTCATTTTTGCAAAACAAAAAAACAAACAAACAAACAAACAAAAACCCAAAAACCAACAACAACCCAACCAAAACCCAACCACCACCAGTACCAATAAAACTACCAAAGGAACCAGGAAGGTTAATGACATCCTACAGTCACATTCCAGAGAGCAGTTTTCAATGGTCTTAAGGCCAGAAGAGACCAATAGGTTTATGAATATGATCACTGGCTATTAATTTTGAGCCTGTAATTATGGCATCAAGCCTCTAACATCTGGTGGCATTCAGCATGTGGATACCTCTTGCTATTTAGGAAGAAGTCCTCAGTGATACTGTAAAAGCTGTTTTCAAATTTAGAATTCCTCAAGTGGTCAGAAAAGTACTTGACAATAGATGACCATTAACAGTGTACAAAGACACCAGTGAAAACAAGGAGGACAACTGACTATGAAGTATTTACACACTGATGCAGGAGGAGGCAACTCTCTTTTGTGGAAAACTAACTGAATAATTGCTTATGATTAGTGCAAAAGTATACTGAAAATAGCAACACAGGAATCATCACACCACTAAAACTCTTTTGAAAACATAAAAAGGTTAAAATCCCACTTGTATTGACAAGATCTTGAGGCTGCCAAAGAAAGCCCAAGCTCAGAATGTAACTACAACCATGTCCTACCTAGCTATAAATGCAGGAGCTACAACACTTAGGATCACAGGATCACAGGGTATTAGGGGTTGGAAGGGACCCAAGGAGATCATCAAGTCCAACCCCCCTGCCATAGCAGGACCACACAATCTAGCACAGATCACAGAGGAGCACATCCAGACAGTCCTTGAAAGTCTCCAGAGAAGGAGACTCCACAACCTCTCTGGGGAGCCTGTTCCAGTGCTCTGTGACTCTTACAGTAAAGTTCCCTCTTGTGTTGAGGTGGAACCTCCTGTGCTACAATTTACACCTATTGCTCCTTGTCCTATCACAGGGAGAAAGTGAGAAGAGCCTGTCCCCCCACCCCTGACCAGCCCTCAGATGTTTATAAACACTAAATCCCTTCTCAGTCTTCTCCAGACTAAAAAGTCCCAGGTCCCTCAGCCTCTCATAAGCCATGCCCTCCTGTCCCCCAATCATCCTCGTAGCCCTCTGTTGGACCCTCTCCAGCAGGTCCCTGTCCCTCTTAAACTGGGGAGCCCAAAACTGAACACAGTATTCAAGATGAGGTCTCACCAGGGCAGAATAGAGGAGGAAGATAATCTCCCTTGATCTGCTTGACACACTCTTCCTAACATACCCCAGGATCCCATTGGCCTTCTTGGCCACAAGGGCACATTGCTGTGCCATGGGTAACTTGTTATCCACCAGGACCCCCGGGTCCCTCTCCACAGGGCTGCTTTCCAGCAGATCACCTCCCAGCCTGTACTGGTGCAGTTTATTATTCCTCCCCAGGTGCAGGACTCTGCACTTGTCCTTGTTGAACTTCATTTGGTTCCTCTGTGCCCAGGTCTCCAGTCTGTCCAGGTCTCTCTGGATGGTCTCACAGCCTTCAGCTGTCTCAGCCAAGCCTCCCAGCTTGGTGTCATCAGCAAACTTACTGAGCAGATACTCTGTGCCCTCATCACTGTCATTGATGAAGATGTTGAACAGGACTGGCCCCAGCACTGATCCCTAGGGGACTCCACTGGTCACAGCTCTCCAGCTGGATCTGGCACCATTGATCACCACTCTTTCAATTCTATCTTGTAACCAGTTCCTGATCCACCTCACTGTCTGCTCTTCCATCCCACACTTCCTGAGGTGAGGCTCCCTGGAACCTCTTTCTTGCCCTTTTTGAAGACTGGAGTGACATTGGCTCTTCTCCTGTCCTCAGGCATCTCTCCTGTCTGACACAATTTGGCAAAGATGGAGAGTGGCAGAGCGATAACATCAGCCAGTTCTCTCAGCACCCTTGGGTGCATCTCATCAGGGCCCATGGACTTGTGAGTGTTCAATTTGTACAACTGATCCCTAACTCAGTCTGCACTGGCCAGAGGGGAGCATTCCCTTTTCCAGGCTTCCTCTCCTTCATCTAGGGTCTGAAGCATACAGCGGAGTTCAGTCCCTAAAGCATGTGTAAGTAATGACAGAAAGAAAGGACAACTACAAACCATACAATTTTACATCTTTCACCACAGACAGGTGCACACACTTTTGAGTTTTTGTTAGTATAGCAAGAATATTTGGCCTTGACAGGCTGGATGGGTGGGCAGAGGCCAATAGGATGAGATTTAACAAGGCCAAGTGCAGGGTTCTGCACTTTGGCCACAACAACCCCAAGCAGCACTACAGGCTGGGGACTGAGTGGCTGGAGAGCAGCCAGGAAGAAAGAGACCTGGGGGTACTGGTAGATAGTAAGCTGAAGATGAGCCAGCAGTGTGCCCAGGTGGCCAAGAGAGCCAAGAGTGTCCAGGCCTGCATCAGGAACAGTGTGGCCAGTAAGACAAGGGAGGTTATTCTTGCCTTGTACTCAGCACTGGTCAGGCCACACCTTGAGTACTGTGTCCAGTTCTGGGCCTCTCAATTCCAGAGAGATGTTGAGGTGCTGGAACATGTCCAGAGAAGGGCAACAAAGCTGGTGAGGGGCCTGGAACACAAATCCTATGAGGAGAGGTTGAGGGAGCTGGGGTTGTTTATCCTGGAGAAGAGGAGGCTCAGGGGGGACCTCATTGCTGTCTACAACTACTTGAAGGGAGGCTGTAGCCAAGTGGGGTTGATCTCTTCTCCCAGACAACCAGCAATAGAACAAAGGGACACAGTCTCAAGCTGTGCCAGTGGAAGTATAGTCTGGATGTTAGGAGGAAGTTCTTCCCAGAGAGAGTGATTGGGATTGGAATGGGCTGCCCAGGGAGGTGGTGGAGTCACCGTCCCTGGAGGTGTTCGAGAAAAGCCTGAATGAGGCACTTAGTGCCATGGTCTTGTTGACTGGCTAGGGCTCGGTGATAGGTTGGACTGGATGATCTTGGAGGTCTCTTCCAACTTGGCTGCTTCTGTTCTATGATTCTATGATTTTATGACGTCTGAGAGCGCTGTAGTCTTATAGATAATGCTGTGGTGGAGGGGCAGCAGACCCAAAACTGAGGCTTTTCTATGCCTCTACATGCCTGGACATGCTTTTCTGCCAGGACCCATGAGGCAGTAAACAGGTTGTGTAACCCACACACGCCCAGCCTGTGTACCCCGGGGTCTGCCCAGGTAATCCCCTATTGGGAGGCTTCAGGCAAACACCTACTGCCTATTGGGGTAAGGTTTGTCTTACTGCCAGCCTGATTGGTCACTTTAGATCACAGTATCACAGTATCAGTATAATCATCAGAGTTGGAAGAGACCTCACAGATCATCAAGTCCAACCCTTTACCACAGAGCTCAAGGCTAGACCATGGCACCAAGTGCCATGTCCAATCTTGCCTTGAACAGCTCCAGGGACAGCGACTCCACCACTTCCCCAGGCAGCCCATTCCAGTGTCCAATGACTCTCTCAGTGAAGAACTTTCTCCTCACCTCCAGCCTAAATTTCCCCTGGCGCAGCCTGAGGCTGTGTCCTCTTGTTCTGGCGCTGGCCACCTGAGAGAAGAGAGCAACCTCCCCCTGGACACAACCACCCCTCAGGTAGTTGTAGACAGCAATAAGGTCTCCCCTGAGCCTCCTCTTCTCCAGGCTAAACAAGCCCAGCTCCCTCAGCCTCTCCTCATAGGGCTTGTGCTCAAGGCCTCTCACCAGCCTCGCTGCCCTTCTCTGGACACGCTCAAGCATCTCAATGTCCCTTCTAAACTGGGGGGCCCAGAACTGAACACAATACTCAAGGTGTGGTCTAACCAGTGCAGAGTACAGGGGCAGAATGACCTCCCTGCTCCTGCTGACCACACCATTCCTGATGCAAGCCAGGATGCCATTGGCTTTCTTGGCCACCTGGGCACACTGCTGGCTCATGTTCAGGCGGGTATCAATCAGCACCCCCAGATCCCTCTCTGTCTGGCTGCTCTCCAGCCACTCCGACCCCAGCCTGTATCTCTGCATGGGGTTGTTGTAGCCAAAGTGCAGCACCCTGCACTTGGAGCTATTGAATGCCATCCCACTGGACTCTGCCCATCTGTCCAGGCGGTCAAGGTCCCGCTGCAGAGCCCTTCTGCCCTCCAACCCAGCCACATCTGCCCCCAGCTTAGTGTCATCTGCAAACTTGCTGATGACTGACTCCATGCCCTCATCCAGATCATCTATGAAGATGTTAAAGAGGATGGGGCCCAGCACAGATCCCTGAGGGACACCACTAGTGACAGCCGCCAGCTGGATGTGGCACCATTCACCACCACTCTCTGGGTCCGGCCCTCCAGCCAGTTCCTAACCCAGCACAAAGTGTTGCCATCCAAGCCGTGGGCTGACAGCTTAGCCAGCAGTTTGCTGTGGGGGACAGCGTCAAAAGCCTTGCTGAAGTCCAGATAGACCACATCCACAGGCCTCCCCACATCCACCAAGTGGGTCACCTGATCATAGAAGGAGATCAGGTTGAAAGGCAGCATCTGCCCTTCCTAAACCCATGCTGGCTGGACCTGAGCCCTTTGCCATCCCTTAGGTGCGCTCTTATCACCCCCAAGATAACCTGCTCCATCAGTTTCCCTGGCACTGAGGTCAGGCTGATGGGTCTGTAGTTCCCAGGTTCCTCCATCCGACCCTTCTTGTGGATGGGGACCACGTTGGCCATTTTCCAGTCTCCTGGGACCTCTCCGGTGAGCCAGGACTGCTGGAAAATGATGGAGAGCAGCTTGGCCAGCTCAGCTGCCAGCTCTCTCAGCACCCTGGGATGGATCCCATCTGGTTCCATGGACTTGTGGGTGTCCAGGTGGCTCAGCAGGTCCTGAACTAATTCTTCATGAATTTCCAGGGGAACACACCGCTCCCTGACCCCATCCCCCAGTTCAAGAGGCCACTTGCCCTGAACTCCTCCCTCCTTACTGTTGAAAACTGAGGCGAAGAAGGCATTCAGGACCTCAGCCTTTTCTACATCATCAGTTATAGTGTTCCCCTCCTGGTCCAGTAAGCAGTGGAGGCTCTTCTTGCCCTTCCTTTTAGCGTTGATAAATTTATAAAAGTGCTTTTTGTTATCTTTCACAGAGGTGGCAGCCTAAGTTCTAGCTGGGCCTTAGCCTCTCTAATTTTTCTCCTGCATAATCTGGATACCTCCTTAAACACGTCAGGAGAAGCCTTCCCCTCCTTCCAGAGGTGATACACCCTCTTTTTTCCCCCCAATTCCTTCAGGAGCTGTTTGCTCATCCAGGCTGGTCGCCTTCCCTGCCGGCTCATCTTTCGGCACATGGGAATTGCCAGCTCCTGTGCCTTCAAGAGCTCCTGTTTAAAGTAGGTCCAACCATCCTGGACCCCTTTGTTCTCAAGGACTGCTGCCCAGGGGACTTTGGAAATAAGTTTCTTGAACAAATTGAAGTTTGCCCTCCGAAAGTCCAAGGTGTAGGTTTTGTTGAAGTGCCTCCCTACCTCCCTGCATATTGAAAACTCCACTAACTCGTGATCACTACACCCCAGGCAGCCTCCCACTGTCACATCTCCTACCAGCCCTTCTCTGTTGGAGAGTAGTAGGTCAAGCTGAGCTTGACCCCTAGTAGGCTCACTTAACAGCTGGGTCATGAAGCTGTCCTCCATGCACTCTAGAAATCTCCTGGACTGCCTCCTCTCTGCTGAATTAACTTCCCAGCAGATATCTGGCAGGTTAAAGTCGCCCACAAGGACAAGATCTGATCTTGAGACAGCCTCCAACTGTTTGTAAAATATCTCGTCTGTTTCCTCATCCTGGTTGGGTGGTCTGTAACAGACTCCAACCAGGATGTCAGATTTGTTAGTCCTCACTCTGATTTTAACCCACAAGCTCTCAAGCCCTTCATCCTTCACCTCAAGCTCAGTGGCAAGGAGTGACTCCCTAATATACAGAGCCACCCCTCCTCCTCTTCTCCCTTGCCTATCTCTCCTGAAGAGGTTATATCCCCCCAGTATAGCACTCCAGTCATGCCTGTCATCCCACCAAGTTTCCGAAATGGCAACTATATCATAGTCACCCTGGTGGACCAGGACTTCCAGTTCCTCCTGCTTGTTACCCAAGCTTCATGCATTGGTGTAGATGCACTTCTGCTGGGCTCTCGATTCCCCAGTTGTCCCTAGTTTCCTTCCCACTCTCTCCTTCTCAGAGAGAGTAATTGCCTCACCCACCCCCTTCAGACCTAGTTTAAAGCCTGCCTAATGAGCCCTGCCAACTCCGTTGCCAGGACTCTCCTGCCCCTCCTAGACAATAGCACCCCAATTGTCCAAATGAGCCATGAATCTCGGCCCAGAGCTTATAAAGTGGTGTGCATAGCAGCACCATGTGGTCAGGCCATCCAGACTGTTCAGAAGGTCAAAGCATTTAGAGCATTCAGACTCAGCTCTGACGCACAGCAGCACCCTGCTGCCCTGACCTGCTTGCATGGCCTAGACACGGGATCAGGCCTTACTCACTTGCAAGCATTACTGAGGGTCAGACCCCATGCATTGATCTCAAGGTGCACTCAAGCTGTCTGCGAACCCTTTGAGGAGCAGAGCGCATGCACACCTGCACTTCATACATATATGGGGAGCTGAGAGCCCCCTGCCTAAGCCTAGAGCTATCCTGATTTATCTACGGAGTTAAGTCTCCCCGCAGCCCGGCATAGACCCTGCTAGCCTGGCATAGATACTGCTTGCCAGTTATTCTGTAAGTCTGGAAAAATCCAGGCCCAGCAGACCCTCAGACTGTCTGTTAACCTGCAAACACAGCCTGCTAGCTGTGAGACCGTGTTGGAAGCTGCATGGACAGATCCTTCTTCTGCACCGGGGAAATCCTGCCAGCTGATCATCCCTGGACACAGCATCCAGAAGAAGCAACAGCTCCAAGGCAGAGACTACTTCATCCCAGTAGAGAAGGTTAGAGAAATTCTGTTACCCAGAGACTGGGAACCCTTATCATTCCCTGCAATCTGGGACAGATTCCAGCTTTACCAAGACCCCAAATACTGGGCACACACTGTGACACATTTCTGGGAGGGTGATTAATGATTAATACTCAAAAGCAACACCCCTAAGCAAGCTTTAACTCCTTTGTAATATAAGTTACCTCTCTGAAGAGCAGACACAGTTTCAGCCCTTGCTGGGCAGACAGTATAGTTGTTAAGAGGCATTAAGCCTAAGGGAATCTTTCTCTCTGTCTATAGTTGTTGATAATTTGATATTTCCATTTAATAATCAATCCCTGTAAATATATCCCAAGCTGTTTTCGTAATCTTGCAATACAAACCTGATTTCATATTGGTTGGGGGTGGTACAAATTTGTAAATATTAATTTTAATTTAAAAAATTATAAAAAATTAATACAGCCTCAAATTAATTTCTTACCTCCCCCTAACCGAGGAGGAATAGAGAAAACCCCTTCACGACAAATGCTTAACTACCTAAAGAATGTCCAGAAAGATGTTGAAAAAACATTGTAATTTCATGGATTTTAATGAAAATTGAAAGTTGTGCTTTATTTTATGTGTTTGTTTTGATTTTTTTTTTTTTGCTTTATTTGGGATTTTTACCTTAAACTTATTTTAAAAGGTTTTTATGCAAGAATCTGATTTTCTTATCATCCTATGTGTAAGTACAGCAACGGTTCTATAGGCTGAAGAGTAGTAAGTTTTGGCAAGCTACAACAGTCATGAGAAAATCATGGTTGCTAGAGTATTATGTGGTCAGGAGGCCAGAAGTACCTGTCTGGGAAAAAAAAGTGAGAATTTTTTTTTCCAAATCTCTTTGCATATTTCATACTTTAAACTTCATAATTTGGGATTTTAGTGTTCTTCAGATGTCCTTCAGATGCTTGTGGTGTTAATACTACATGTGTTGATTTCTAACCTTTTTTGTTGTTGTTTAGAACTATACTGAATTAATTTGGAATTAGTTGAGCTAACATATTTTATAATCAACTTCATCCATCTTCATTAGCAGTTACTATAAAATTTAGTTTGTGTTCAAAGAAAAATGTTAATAGATATGTATTTATTCATGAAAGAAATGTAACTTTTTCTCACCATCCATGTTGTAGCACAACAAACACTTGTCACAGTGGCCATTTTAAAAACAAACATGCACTTAGCAAATTCTCAAAGCCATGTAGTTCTCATGCATGAATTGCCATTGCAAAGGGCTTGCACCTTTCTCAGGCCTGAGTGCTAGTTACAGTGTCACAGCACAGATGAATGTCAAATTCAGAAGAAAAAAAACTATACTGTTTCTTGGATTAATTTATATCTTCTGTGGATTGACAGTTAAACAAAATGACTTTCATTTATCATTTATTTACTTCTTTTTGTGTTGGGGCAGAAATCCAAATACCTAGTTCTGAAGTTTGCAATTCATTGTGATTACCCAAGGACTTTAATACCTGTGGATTTGCTATAGTTCCTCAGAGAATGAACCATAAGCAGATAACTTTACACAAATGCAGTCAATTTTGTTTAGAGACAAAACACATCATAAAAAGATTAGTAGCCTACATACATGCTAATGAGTCATCCATCACTGTATGTAACAGGTCCTTCATAAGCTTTTTAGCAATGCATTTGCAAAATTCCAATTTATTTACTAATTCCAAAGGTGTTTTCTAATTTCTGCAGGAGTTCTGTGGACTGCTTTGCTGTGGATGAATGTTCCTAGTTCAAGTAGCTAAACAACTGACTGCCTGTTGAAAGTAAATTAAAGATGCTGTTATGGAGGTTATTTCAGGCCTCTAGTACTCTTTTTCCACATTTTTTTCCTCTCTATTCTCAGTGGGCATTGTGCTAGTTTGAAGCTAGGTGGAATATTTTGGTGAGAATTTGATTGTAGCCTGTGAAAATGAAACAATGGTGATGTCTTCTTCACTCATAGGCTTGCTGAGATGTATAAAAACCAAGAACATAAAGACAGATAACAGAGTTGCTCTCTGGCTCTGGCTGCCTGCACTTTTTTCCCTAACCTGCTGCCTAACTAATCCTTCTGCTTTCTAACCCCCCTGGCCAATTCTCCAAACTCACCTTGAATGTAAGGCAAAGTCTGGGATAAGGTAGAGGGGTGGAAAGGAGTTGGAAGGGTGGTTGGGAGCCCCTCCTGGGGACTCTGGTTTCTGGGAGGGCTGTTGTGTCTCTGTATTGCTTTTTAAAACTTGTGTATTTCTGTTTGCAGCTGTGTATGTTGTAAATATCTGCTTGTATATTCTGCTACACTGTAAATATAAAGTTTCATTTCTTAATTTTCAGGCTGGCTGAGTCTACTCTGGGTGATTTTCTTAAGTGTGGGGGGACAGGTAATACTCAAACCATCACAGGCATGAATTTAATTTTGAGTAATTTTGAAATGTCACCAGTAGGTTGCAAGCAAATGGCATCTCCATACAAAACTGAAAGCTGCCCACTTCCCGCTACTAGGATGATGGAAAATCTAATCAGAAATATGGGGAAGTTTTCTTCCTGGCAGAAAAATTAACCATATAAAGCACCAAAAATGCTGAAGGTGTATGAGTTAATGAAGCACCTCATAAATAGATCAAGTTAGGCATTTTTTGGGTAAGCTTAGCAATCTTAGACACATTTGCTATTTATTTATAGGTTGTTACAAGAACAGAATATTTAAAATCTACACATTTTAACAGATCATATCAAAGAACCTGTCCTTCTCTGCTGTCACCCTTGCATGCTTTTTTGTCAGCTGTGCTACTCAACTTAGTGTCATCTGCAAACTTGCTGAAAGTGTACTCAATCTCATTGTCTATGCCTTGGTGAAGATATGGAACAGCACTGGTCCCCATATGGACTCCCGATGAGCACCACTTGCCAGTTGTCTCCACCTGGACATCAAGCTGTTGACCTTTGTATGCAATCATCTAGCCAATTTCTTATCCATAGAATCATAGAATCATAGAATCAACCAGGTTGGAAGAGACCTCCAAGATCATCGAGTCCAACCTATCACCCAGCCCTAGCCAGTCAACTAGACCATGGCACTGAGTGCCTCATCCAGTCTTTTCTTGAAGACCCCCAGGGACGGTGCCTCCACCACCTCCCTGGGCAGCCCATTCCAATGCCAATCACTCTCTCTGTGAAGAACTTCTTCCTAATATCCAGCCTATACCTACCCTGGCACAACTTGAGACTCTGTCCCCTTGTTTTATTGCTGGTTACCTGGGAGAAGAGGCCAACCCCCACCTGGCTACAATGCCCCTTCAGGTAGTTGTAGACAGTAATAAGATCACCCCTGAGCCTCCTCTTCTCCAGGCTAAACAGGCCCAGTTCCCTCAACCTCTCCTCATAGGATTTGTGTTCCAGGCCCCTCACCAGCTTCGTTGCCCTTCTCTGCACATGTTCCAGCACCTCAACATCTTTCTTGAATTGAGGGGCCCAGAACTGGACACAGTACTCAAGGTGTGGCCTGACCAGTGCTGAGTACAGGGGAAGAATAACCTCCCTTGTCCTACTGGCCACACTGTTCCTGATGCAGGCCAGGATGCCATTGGCTCTCTTGGCCACCTGGGCACACTGCTGGCTCATCTTCAGCTTACTATCTATCAGTACCCCCAGGTCCCTTTCCTCCTGGCTGCTCTCCAGCCACTCAGTCCCCATTCGACAGTCCACCTATTAAATCCATGTCTCTCCAGCTTTAGAGAGAAGGACGCTGTGCTTTATCAAAAGCTGAACTTTATCAAAAGCTTTGCAGAATTCCAGATAGATGGCATCCATTGTGCTTCACTTATCCACTGATTTGGTCACTCCAATGTAGAAAGCCACTAGGCTAGAGAGGTAGGACTTGCCCTTGGTGAAACCATGCTAGCAAAAATAGCAATATTTGACTATGACACCTCTGTTACCCATTAGAATGAAAACTGAGCTGTTTTCAAAGTACTCAAAGTACTGAAATGACAAGTTTTTGAGAATTAGACTGGTTTGTGATTTTTATCCCATTAATTGTTAACTTTTTGAAGCACCACTGTAATTGGTATCCTTTAGACCAGGGATTTTGGTTGTAGGGGTAAGGAGCATATTAAATAACATGAACTTGGAGGATGGTTGAATCTGGGATATTTTTTCACTGCACCAGTATTTGAGGTCATTGAACTTGTCAGACTTGCTTGGGCCAGTAAGAAATTTTCTCCGAATACATTCCTTTAAAGGAACGCAGCTACTGTGAGTTATTGAGTAAAGACATGCACAAAGTACACAGAGTGGCAAAGAAAATAAACAAGTCAGCTGGAGTAAAACTTTATCACCATGTAAAATAACAAACCAAATAGAAACTGCGCCACCCACCCTAGAGAGAACGGCACACAACTGTTAGAGCAAAATTGTGTTTATTTTAATCTCCCAGTTTTGAAATATGCATAACATTTGGGGGTTGTTTCTCTTTGAATCTCTATACTCTAGATAGCTGTTTACTCCTAAGAAAAGTAGTTATGAACCACTACCAAATAAAAGTCCTGTAACCATTTTTTACACACGTTAAAATGACCAGGCCCATAAAATAATGACTTCTCATTTTTTCACTACTTCTTGATTGAATGACAGGAGGATTTTCAGTGCTCTTGTACTGCTGCTGTCACTCACAGTATATAAGAACAGATTAGCTAGAAAGAGTTAAGAAAGACTGGATATGCAGTTTAGGAGTGACACTGAAATGTTTGTGCTATCAAGTTTTCTGCCTTGAAGTTCTCTCTGCATATCAGCAATAACCAAGAAGCCAATGTGATCATCTAAAAAACCCCAGACTTATAAAAATAGCAAATCTGAAGCTACTTTCCTCATTGAACCTTAACTGACAGATTTCTTTTCGCTCAAGTTTTTTCTAAGGCATGATCTGCCCCGCTTCTATACTTACTTGTTTGTTCAACCAACCACTTCCACGTAAAACACATAATAGAACATGAGATTATAGAATACCTAAGAGTTACTTTTACTCCAGACTGCAACATCCACTCTCTTCCAGGCCATTACAGAAACTGTTTCTTGGTCATTTTTGCTGGTACCTTCCTGGTTTGAAACATGACAACAGTGACAACCTGACCAGCAGAACATGGTTTTGTACAACTTCACTTTTGAAGAATAACAGTGTACAGGCAGGAAAAAATGGAGAGAAGCACCTGTAGCTGTTTTATCATTTTGCTACAGGATATATTCCCGAAAATTACTTCCTATTGTCCTGAATGAAGTCAGACAAAACTGTCACTCCACTTAAAAAACACCTGAGTGATTTAAAACTTTTCCCAACTTAATGTAACCACAGCTTTTTCAGCAACTTTCCAGCACCATGCAGGTCAGACAATCAGCTATTTGAGTTCTAAGCACTTTTAGATCACACCGCTAATAAATTGCCCAAATGATTCCCTATATTATAGTAACTTGTTATTAGATTACAAAATAGGTAGAATACAGTTTAATACATTGTGAAGAGTTCTTCCTTCCGCTGAAAAATTCATAGGTAGGGAAATCAACGGTCACTAAGCAACCCCCCTCACCTAGAAGCCTAACTACACATCAGAGACACACATCTGTGTAGCTCCTTTTCCTTTCTTTTGACTGATGCATTATGATGCTCTTTGTTTTTTGACACTGTTAAAAAATCATTGGTGAGTAAACCAGGACTGAAGGAGGAACTTTTATGGATGATGTACTTCTGAGGAGTTATGGAGGGAAAACTATAGTACAGTTCTGGAAAATCTGTAGATGCTTATTTTTGCTTTCTGATAGTGATAATAAAAGTAAGATATACACTGTAAAAATAAAATTGGACTTTGGGGTTTTGTTTTGTTTTGTTTTGTTTTTTTCCTTTGGACAATCAGTCCTAATCATAGAATCAACCAGGTTGAAAGAGACCTCCAAGATCATCCAGTCCAACCTAGCACCCAGCCCTGTCCAATCAACTAGACCATGGCACTAAGTGCCTCATCCAGGCTTTTCTTGAACACCTTCAGGGATGGTGATTCCACCACCTCCCTGGTAACATGAGAACAGAGATACAATGTGAATTTTCAAAGTTGTTAGCACAGTGGGAATGGTACTGCTGTGTACACCTCTCTGTAGTTCACCCAAACTCCCTGATTCTGACACTTATCTTAAACTGTATGTACTGATAATCAAACACTATTAGACATGGCAAACATTTACTCACACTAGCAACGAGTCATACTATTCAGAGAACAGTGACATTTGTGTGGAACTCTGGGATCAGCAAACTCAGAGGATCCTGACTCCTTCCAACCTGCCTGCATTTTTTTCTAATCTCAGGGAGGTATTCAAAAAGTTGCTATCACTAAAAAAAAAAAAAAAAAAAAAAAAAAAAAAAAAAAAGCTTTCAAATTGCTGCATAAATAATTACTAACTTAATTAGTAAAAGTGGAGACAATCTTTTTTCCATGGTCCTAGGACTACTAAGCTTTGATTTAAACTAGTATTTTGCATTCACAACGAAAATACATGCAGTTGCCTCTCAGGAAGAAATCAACATAATCAACCACTTATGATTGTTTAAATAAACATCTGCTTGTATTTCTGTTTTTTTGAATCTTTTCACCTATCATTTTTGCATAAGCTTCGAGCAAAAAGATCTTTGCTTGTTGTTAAATGCATTTAAAGCTCTGCAAGTTCAAAAGCTCAGTTATCATTACAAATGTTGGTTTCTTTAGAACAAACTAGCAGAGTGAGAAAAGCTGGGGGGGGGGGGGGGGGGGGGGAAGTGGGAAGGTGGAGAAAGTTCAGTAGTTCTTCATGCACGCACAGTGTCATCACAAACATGAGAACTTCGCTCCTGCACAGTAACCCCTTAGGTAACCAGGGAGGTCCCAGCTGACTGGAGACTGGCAAATATCACATTTGTCTACAAGAAGGCCTGGAAAGAGAATTCTGGGGAACTACAGATCTGTCAGTTTGACTTCGATGCCAGGGAAGGTCATGGAGCAGATAAGCATAAGTGCCATTACACAGCACACGCAGGGCAACCAGGTGCTCTGACTCAGTCAGCATGGGTTCATGAAGGGCAAGTCCTGCTTGACAAACCGGTGATGCAGTTCCTGACGCTCTGATACAAGCAGAGGCGGGGGAAAGTAAACCTACAGCAACTGCTGAAAGAAAACAAGAAACTTGGTACAGATCTTAAACTAAGGTGATGCAGCCTTAGTCTGGGAAAGGTACAGTTCGGTGGCAGCTGTTTGTGCACAATCCAGCTCAGTGTAGAAGCTCTCAGGAGTCAGAGCTCCTGGTGTGGGAACAGCATCCCTTGCTGTGCCAGGGGAAAAGTCTCTCTCTGTAGCGCATTCGGCTGAAGACCTGGCATAGTATGTGCTAGTGCTGCCACTCCCTTGCTAGAAACTTGCCTTTTGTCTGTGCTGCAGACAGAGATAGAACAGTTTGCATGATGTACCTCACCAAATAACCAGGCTTCAAAGATTGTTTAGGAAGATTGAACAAAACTGTAGATCAGAAACTAATGTCAAGCAAGGAGACTCTCGGTGTTGAATTACAGAATTATTTTAGCATGAAGCTGATTTTTTCAAAGTAAATCTCCCAGAATTCTGACTCATCCTTACTGCTGTCTGTCTGATTTGCTGTTGCCTTTGCCTGTTACCCATGCAGAAATCCATGGTTGGCTGATGCAGCAGTCTAAACTGATATCTATTGGATTTTGCAGTGGATACTTACAAGACTTGTGCATTAAAAGCTCCTTGAGCATAGAGTTTTATCTCTGATGATGACATCACAAAAGTTTGGAAAGTAACCTTTTTTTTTTTTTTTTCAATTTGTTTTTCTGTGATTTAGGTGTTTCAATGTTCACTGTTTTCACACTAAATCCTCTGTTTGCTTTTGGGGTATTGCATACTATGTAGTGTTGCTTTACGTTCACTGAAAACACCGAGTATGTTTTTCTGTATTGATTTATTGTTTTTACCAGGAAAGCAGGTGACCATGAGCGCAGTTGAGGTTTGAACAACATAGGAGTAACAAAAAAACTTCCACATACCAAAAAAACCCCACATGCTATGACTATATTTCATGTTGACATAATTTAAACCCCCATCTTCTCCAGCTATATGCTGTAGTGTATGATTAATGTATGTTGTGCACAATATAAAGAATTATTTTGTTGGACAAGTTGGGTCTTTGAACATAAAACAGAATATACAAATCATACTTAGAGCCTAGTGTCAGCATAGTTGTTAAGTAAAAAATAGTGGATCTGTAGTGCAGTTTTAGTAAAAGATATAGGAAATTAAATGAGAAGATAGAACCTAGCAGACAAATTGTAAGGAGCTGCTGCATCAAGAAATGGAATCATAGAATCAACCAGATTGGAAGAGACCTCCAAGATCATCCAGTCCAACCTAGCACCCAGCCCTAGCCAGTCAACTAGACCATGGCACTAAGAGCCTCATCCAGTCTTTTCTTCAACACCTCCATGGATGGTGCCTCCACCACCTCCCTGGGCAGCCCATTCCAATGGCAAATCACACTCCCTGTGAAGAACTTCCTCCTAACATCCAGCCTATACCTCCCCCAGCACAACTTGAGACTGTGTCCCCTTGTTCTATTGCTGGTTGCCTGGCAGAAGAGGCCAACCCCCACCTGGCTACAATGTCCCTTCAGGTAGTTTCATACCTTCATACCAGAGATGAGATAAAATTTTTAACTGAGAGTTGAAGTAACTGATTTGGTTGGGGCAATTCATTGGTCAAGGCAGGAATTATAAGATACAGTTATTTTTTATTTTCCCAAAAGCCTGCCCTCAAACTATATATAAAACTGGCTATGTTTTATTTACAGGTTCTGATTCAGTTGGGAATCTTCAGAAGGAAGCTTATGGACAATTTCAATAATTTTGGAAAGTCAGAAAATGGAAAAGGCTAAGCTACAAGACAGCTTTAGCCCGTTTATAAATCAGTTTGAGCAGAGAGCCTAGGGAACAGTAGATTTTACTTATGGAGGTGAAGCAGGATTTAAGAGATAGTCCCTGTTGAATCTCTGTGGCATCCTCTAAAACTGCAAGCTATAATCAAGTTGTGGATCCATGCAGCATTAAGTCCAATGCAAATAAAACCCACCACAGTCCGAAGTGTGCCAGACACAGCTTCCAAAGCCACATTGCTGGCATGTTCCTACAAACAGCAGCAGTGTACAGCAGAGGCAGCGTTCTCCAGCTCAGAGTAGTGAGCAGAGAACCAGGATACAGTGTCGAGGAGAAGCCAGGTCAGGATGCCACTGGCAGCTCTTCTCTTGAATGGACTTGCCAGACTTGCAGACCTGTGGGAGGGCAGAATGAAGTGTACAAGAGCAGGCCTAGAGCGGAACTGAGCGCGCTTTTCCCCACACTCTAAAATCTTCCTAGACAATGTGTCCAATGCCATATATAGACTGGGCACAAAGAATCCAGCCAATTCCAGCGTGGGCTTTCTCATGAGTCAGTACACATGTGGAAAGGGTGCCTTTTGCTGTTCTTCCTTCAAGCCCACAGTGGTGTAGGGGGAAAGCAGTTTTGCATCACCTTCTTCCCCTATTCAAACCTCCAGAGACAGAGGAGGGGGGTAAGGAGGATTTTGGAGTGCCCTGACACAGTAACTCCTGGTTAATTCCTGGCTCCATTCCTGTGGGCAGGTTTGTCAAAGTTGTTCCAGTTGGGGAGAGCTCATGAATGAACAATCCTTAGAAGCTTGGTTCTCAAGTTGAATTTCTGCATCCTTTCATTTATTTAGATGACAACATTTCCCACAGATGTCTCAAATGAAATCTTTTGGCCAACTTATGACTTCAGTTTGATAGAGAAACAAGCATGAAATCTCATGTCTCTATTAATGGTGTAGTCAAATGAACCCATTGCTTTGGTTTGAGGGCCAATTTGTTACAATGTTTGAGTCCAGGTTTGAACTTGAAAGCAGTTGTGATGCCGTAACTTTGATGGCAAAAGTTGACTACTGTATGTGTTCATCTGCTGATTGCACTCCAGTGAGCTGCTGCTTTTAAAATTACTTTCTGTGTTTGTAGTGCAAAATCATTATAGAAACCTTGAGGTGGGGCAATAATATTGATCACTCATGCAAAAAGACCGCAGACTTCTCAAAGGAGCAGTACGCTTTCAAATAAGAGACCTTTTGAAACCAGTCACTTGTGGCAGTGGTCATGGGTCCTAGGGAAATACTAAGCCTTTTTTGAAACCACCTGTTGAAACAAACTAAAACTCTGTCTGACCTAGCTAGGACATTAGCAGCATGTGTCATTCTATAGCAAGGGTAACTTGTGTATGGAATCAGTTAAGAGATTTTCTTGTTTATTTGTGTAGCCATGTTTGGTGGAGGGCCACATAGGCCCAAATAGCCTTGTTTACGAGTCTATACTTGCCTGAACATGTTTTCTATCTAAACCAGGGGAAAACAAATTAAGCGAACAAAGGGGCACAACAAGCCTGTCGCCTTCAAGTCTGGCTTGTCCTGGTTGCAAGGTTGATGTAAACAGGTTGCATAAGGTCACGCGCTTAGTGTGTGGCCCACCTGTGCCCTCTCCATATTTGGGGCTACCAGACCTGTGGACTCTACCTTATTTGGCATGTTTTGGCCTGCTGCCAGACGCTTATTGGACAGTATTGTGGCCAAAGGACCATCAATCTCAGCCCACATCTCATAAATAGGGCAATTCAGTGTTCCTGCCACCCTTCTCCCCCCACCACTCCTAGCCTCTTCGTCGCCTGGGGCCACTACTGCTGCATGGTTTCCAGCCCACAGTACTTTGCACTGGTCCAGAGGAACGATCGACCAAGGTGTTCCCGGCCAGCTGCCATCCCAGCTTGTTATTCCCAGCCCGATCGTGCCCATGGAGCCTTCTCAGACAATGTGCCCCAATATCCAAACTGAACTATTCAGGTCCACAAGGATCAACAGCGTGGCTTTCTCTACACATATTTGGGACCACAGAGACTGTGACTCCAATTAGTGAGTAATTGAACATTCTCGATTTGAGCAGCTTAGAAATTTCAGTGACTTTACCAGTGGCACTTTCATGCACAAGCCTCTCTATCCAAACCTTTCCAAACCTCTACTAAATTCCTTAATCCTACTGTAAATAGACATTCTGTAAAATAATTTCACAACCCCATACAAAAAAACTTGTGTGGGTTAACTGTATGTGAGTTTGGGGGAGGAATTATCTCTGTATATAATATTAAATTATTTAAAAACCTTTCAAAAATTTGGCCTCTTATCTTACCCCTAAACTCAAACAAAACCCCTTCACATCACCATGCATGTTCAGAGATTGCAAATACACTTTAGAGCATGTAATTTGAAGCACATTGTTCTGCTCAGTGAAACATAAAAACGTATCTTCTTGTCTGGCAAATTTAGCAGATCTTAAGTCTTTTACACGACAGATAAAAAGGTGGTTATTCTGCTTACTATCCATCCAGCAACGTTGATGAGAGATGGATTATGAAAATTATTTATTTATATTAGATCTCACCAGAAAACTTGTTTACAAGGTATGGATGCGTGGTTGTGGGTATTCACACAGTGAAGAGGCCATTTAAACAGCTAAGGAAAAAAGTGAAATGCAAACGTCAGTTTAAAGTGGACAGAGACTGGCAGCAGTAATTATGCCTCTTGCCCACTAGGGGGACTCGAGAGGAACCTTTCTGCTAAAAAGCAGCTATAGGTGGACAGCAGGAACCCTTATGAGAGACTTTCCAGGTGACATCTCCAGGCTTGCTCGTGGCCAGGCTGCTTTGACAAGGGACGTGTCCCCTTGGCACGTGGCAGGCAAGCAGGGGATGTGGCTGGCCAGCAGCCTGCGGCTTGGGGTTTTCTCCAGCGCTCCAGATGGCTGCTGGTGCGCATGGAGAGGCTCAGGGGTCTGGAGCACCTCTTGTCCCTGCAGCTTTGGCATGGCAGCTGCATACTTGCTTGCTGTGAGAGGCTTTTTTAGCTGCAACCTCGGTGGTGGATCTTGTGTCTCTGGGCAGTACAAGGCAAGGCAAGCCTTACCATTTTGGTCCTGTATTTATCATTTGCCCAAGAACCAGTTTGGCCAGAAGGGAATCCCAGCGACCAGCACAATCAGCTAACAGAACAGCACTAAGCTAGGCCTTAATTGTGTAAGGGCCCAGCAGAGGAAAAGCATGGCTGGTACACCTGCCTAGGCTTACCACAAAGGGAGGACATATCCTTAGGACCCAGACTTCATGGCTCCAGGCTCCTTTGTCCACCTACTGTACTCCCCAGATCGTGACAAGAAGGGTAGGGTAGAGGGGAGTTGTGTCTGGATGAGCCAGGACCTGTGCTGGGTTTGTGTGGGGCCTGTTTTGGCCTACCACCACAAATGTCTTGACATCAAAAACTGTATCTTCATGGAATGATGCAGGAATGGCACAAACCTGACATCTCTCTTTTCCCTAGCCTGTACACACATAAACATTAGACTGTGAACTGTGTGGGCAAGCTCAGGTGCTCCTCCCAAAGTCCCACTGAGGCCATCTCAAGTGGGTTTTCTTCCGGCCTGAATCATCACAATGGCTGTGTATGGAAAGTATCATGTTTAACAATTCTCTGCCACAAGCCATGTTGAGATAGAGCAGCTGCTGTATCTTCTAGGTCTTGTGTTAATGCAGAGAGAAACATCTGGGGGCAGTAATTCACAGCAGTTTAAAGAAATTCTATAAAGATGGTAGACCGGCAGTACATTGACCTGGAAATAGGAAGATCTTCAACCAGCCAAAACTATTACAAATTTCGGTGAGATAAGATTGCACTTGTGATAGACATACTGTCACAGGCTTTTTTTTTCTCCAGCAATGGTTAAAGCTTGTACTGACTGTATCACATATGGATTTTCTGCGCACTTCTTTCTTTCTTTCATTCTAGTTTTATGCTACGCTTTGGCAAACAAAAAGAGCAGGAAATAGAATGAGGCATTACTAAAAGCTGTGCCATCACACCTGGGACACTGCAGTCACTTAATGAGTTTCCCGTCTAAAACAAGTTAAACAGAATGAAATAATGACTCTGTAATTGTTGTGGAGGGCCTGTAGGCCCGAAAGCAGACCTATTTATGCCTGCTCTGCCTGGACATGTCTCTCTGCCTGCACCAGGGATAAACAAGCACAAAGGGGCACAACAGACCAGGGCCATAAACTCAATTGCCCAGGACACCTGATTGTGTAAGTCCCCACATGCCCAGCTCGTGCCTGCCTGGTGCCGGGCCCACGTGGTTCCCATATTTGGAGTCCAGGCCTGTGGGTTTTGCCTAGTATGGTAAGGTTTGGCTGACTGCCAACCTGATTGGTCATTCGAGTGGCCAATGAGACCATCAACTCTCGGCCCACATTTGATAAATGGGGGTGCACAGGCTCACGTGCAGCCTTCCCCACATTACTTGCAGCTCTGCCACATGCTTGCTTGCCTGCCTGCACACTTCCTTGCTGCTTTATGCCTGCCTTTGTATGAGTGTCTGGTGTGCACATTGCTGTGGGTTGCCAGGAGCAGACCCACTTGTCTGCATTCAATCAGCCTGAGGAGCAAGCGTTAGACCCATGATCAGACTGCACGGAATCCTGCCTCTGCACCTGGAGTCCCTGTCTGTGTACCCCTGGAGAGAGCAGCCAGCAGGATCCAGCAGCAGTAAGGCCAGAGACTGCCATTTCCCCTGATGCCGGAGGATTCCAACCTCAAAGGCCATAGGCAGAGACCCTGAAGAATTGGACACTAGGCACAGGCTGACGCAGCCCCAGAGGGTGATTGATAAGGATTGTGAGTAGATGCCTCTGTAATTTCTATTACCTCTGCCATAAAGCAGAGAGCAGCTTTCAGCTCAGCTTTGCTGGGCAAATAGTGTAAGACCCCAGGTGGCATTAAGCCTTGGGGAAAAATCTCTCTCTGTTAATAGTTTCAATGTTTGCTAGTTTCTGTAGATATATATATATATTCCCATAATGTCTTCATTATCGTGTAAAGAACAATTTAATATTAAAGTTCAGTGGTTGGGGGTGGCGAGAGTGAAAATATTGGAGTTTAATAAATATATTTTTATAAATATATTTTTATAAATATATTTTTATAAATATTCTTTTGCATTAATTAATTTCTCCCCTCTGCCAAATAGGCATAGGTACTGGGAATCCCCTTACGCAACAGTAATACTGAACCATGTGATACTTTCTGAGCCAGAAAAGGAATTGACCAGCAATGCTTTTTACATTTCTCAGAGAAGTGTCCTATACATAGAGAGAGAGTGAGCCTGAGCATGTAGATTTTGAGTGACAGACTTCTAAGTGCTGCAGGAAGTCATCAGAGGCTCATCTGATTCTGGGAATTAAACTATGGCATGAAAGATAAGCAAAAAAAAAATTTTTTTTTGATCAATAGCATTTAAGGATAAAATTGTGGAAAAAAATCAAAACTTTTTTGTGTCAGGCACCAATTATTTTTAATTACAGTACTCAAAAATTTATGTGAATAAATACCTCAGTGGTATTAAGAGTTACATTTTGGCTAGTTTTGGAGAGAGCCATCAACATGCTGATAGGTTCTGAAGACAGGTCTTAGTTGTTTATAAACCTGAACACTGAGAGAGCTTACTCAAAATGTGCTTTGGGGTTTATGCTTCTATCTGACAGTATGTAATGTTGTGCAAACTACCATTTTCAGCGTGCTAAAAGCAGAGTTAAAATTTGCACTTTGCTCACAACAATCCCAGGCAATGAGACAGGCTTGGGGAAGAGTGACTGGAAAGCTGCCCAGCAAAGAGAGACCCGGGGGTGCTGATCAGTAGATCAACATGAACAAAAGGCAGCAGAGCGCCCAGGTGAACAAGGCGGCCAACAGCATGCTGGCCTATATCAGAAGTAGTATGGCAGAGAGGCTTTTACCATTGCCTCCTCTCATCATTACAGAATTTCAGTGCAGTTCTGTTGGGAAGTTGAATTTAACTTACACAACTATTTTTCAAAGCAGCATTCCAGCTTTCTAAGAGAAAATCGAGTGTGCTTATGTCATGAGTTTATCCAGTTGATGACGAGCATTGAATATCATGCTGATGTCATGCTAGAATTAAAATAAAAGTGCTGGCTGGAGCAAAATATCATGGGGCTTGAGGTTCAGATTGTAACATGAAAGGCTTGTTTTCTGGTTTTGGGCTGTTAGTCCATTTTGCTGGACTGGCCTGGGGGACCTGAGGGTTGTTTTATGGCTAGCTGCTGGTGCTGGTTTGGATTTTGCTTTTTCTGTGAAGTAGATGAGGTAATTGTACATCCTGTCATTTCCATTAAGCACCTTAGCTCAATCCACAGAGCTTTTTGTGTGTTTTGATTGCTCTTGATGGTGGGAATGAGTCTAGTTTAGAGCAGACTCTGTTAAACCAAAACAGCTCGTAATAAAAACTGCACTAATAAAACTTCATTAAAGTTCAGGAATCCAGTGAGGTATTTCATCACTGAAGTTCTTTTGTGTTTCTCACCCTAATGATCTGAAATAACCATTTCTGCTATTAATCATAGACTTAATAATAATCATAATAATCATAGAATCAACCAGGCTGGAAGAGACCCCCAAGATCATCCAGTCCAACCTAGCACCCAGCCCTATCCAATCAACTAGACCATGGCACTAAGTGCCTCATCCAGGCTTTCCTTGAGCACCTCCAGGGACAGTGACTCCACCACCTCCCTGGGCAGCCCATTCCAATGGCAAATCACTCTCTCTGTGAAGAACTTCTCCTAACATCCAGCCTGTACTTCCCCCAGCACAACTTGAGACTGTGTCCTCTTGTTCTATTGGTGGTTGCCTGGGAGAAGAGACCAACCCCCACCTGGCTACAATGTCCCTTCAGGTAGTTGTAGACAGCAATGAGGTCACCCCTGAGCCTCCTCTTCTCCAGGATAAACAACCCCAGCTCCCTCAGCCTCTCCTCATAGGGTTTGTGTTCCAGGCCCCTCACCAGCTTCGTCTCCCTTCTCTGGACATGTTCCAGTACCTCAACATCTCTCTTGAATTGAGGAGCCCAGAACTGGACACAGGACTCAAGGTGTGGCCTGACCAGTGCTGAGTACAGGGAAAGAATAACCTCCCTTGTCCTACTGTCCACACTGTTCCTGATGCAGGCTGGGATGCCATTGGCTCTCTTGGCCACCTGGGCACACTGCTGGTTTATGTTCACCCTACTATCTACCAGTACTCCCAGGTCCCTTTCCTCCTGGCTGCTCTCCAGCCACTCTGTCTCCAGCCTGTAGTGCTGCTTGGGGTTGTTGTGGCCAAAGTGCAGAACCCTGCACTTGGCCTTGTTAAATCTCATCCCATTTTAAAGTGTTAGTTGGACCCTTCTATCCTTTTCTCTCTTGATGTTGAGCTAAAGCTGAGACAGTTTATTGAAGATACCTTAATTTGCTGTCTTCAGACCAAAGGCATTCAGTGAAAGAAAAAAAAATCTTATAAAATAGTGCTTAAAAGGAGAAGTGGTTTCTGTGTACAATGCATATATGCAACGTTTTGTGATTCCACTGCTAGTCTCAGATTTCCTGCAGTTAATTTATTTTAAATGTGATTATTTTTGTGGTGCCTGTACTTGTGCCCATCTTTTCAAACACACTGGAACTTTATGCAGAGCATCTTGGAAATATCTGTGTTTACCCACTTGATTAGGAATTGCACGGAACACTAACTGAAAAGTAAACTACTTTAAAGTAAACTACCTTTTTTTTTTTAAACATAAAAGTAAATACTTTTTGACCTAATTGTTTCCAAAACAGTTGTGCCAAGTGCTTATCCATAACATACATTTTACAAAGCACTTAAGTTCTCCTGCTGTATTTTCTTTGGTAGAAAAGGCCAAACAATAAGTTTTAGCCCTTAGAACATATCCATTTCACAATTCCTAGCTTTGTGCATGAAATTAAAATGTGTTTTGTATAAAAACTTGGCATTCATTACTCAAGCAGAACAATTTTGTGATTAACTTGTTTTATTGTTACTCACAATCTGAAAGCCAGGTGCCTACATGTGTTTTTTCTGAGGTGGCACCTTCTGTGACAGTGTGCAATATAACTTTCAAGCAGGAGCTGATTTTCAAGAAGAAGCTAATATCTTTACTTAACAGACATGTAAGGCTGAAATTCCCAGCTGAAAATCTTAAATGTTAACATAGTTAATGTGGTGGAGTTGCTGTCCCTGGAGCCGTTCAAGGCAAGATTGGACGTGGCACTTGGTGCCATGGTCTAGCCTTGAGCTCTGTGGTAAAGGGTTGGACTTGATGATCTGTGAGGTCTCTTCCAACCTTGGTGATACTGTGATAGCAGATGTCAAGACAAGGAGTTTGTAAACCTGTGTTTGTGAGGAGTTCCTGCTAATCCATGGTGTAGGATTGCCAGGTGTTAACTTGTGTAATAGTGTACTACAGTTTTTACTTTTTTCTTTCTCCCTTGCAAGTCACAAGAAGTGTGAAAAGTGAGTAGGTGAAACAAAGTTTATTTCAGTGAAAGCCTTCACTGGTTATTTTTTTTCCCTTTAGTAGCTTATGCAGCATCAAGACTTCTAAATTATTTCCCACCATCTCACTCATGCATCCTTTCTATCTGCATGTATGCAGTCACTAAGCAGCATGGATGTATTGGCAGGTTACTACAAAATAAGACCTGACAAGTCCACTTTTTAAGGCTAAGGTGAAAGGAAGCAAACATGTTGCTGAGAATTATGAGCTGACCTGAGCACTGGCAGTCTGTCCATAAGATTAAATCAGTCATAATTTCTCATGCGAAGAAATCAAGGCCCTGTAAATCTCAGGATGGCAGTTCATTCAGGGTAGAGCTGCCTGTTATCCTTGTGTTACCACAAGAGAAAGAGATTTCAAACTTCTGTTCTTGTCTTGAAATTGTTTACCTCATGAAACTCAAGTTAAAGCAAGTTTAGAAGTATGTCTTGTATATACTGCCAGTAGGCCCAGTGAAATTTGGCTGAAATTGCATGTTCAGGTAACATCAGAGGTTTTTTATTTCAGGGTGCATTTCTAAAAACGAAAGGAATCATTAAAGGGCTTTGTTCTCAAATGTCAGCAGTTTCTTAAAAAGTTGGCTTTTGTTTTAATATAAAAATCCATTATTGAACTTGATGCAAAGTATAATCAGAAATTTCTTTTCATGTAGCTGACTGCTTGGGTAAGTTTATGTCCTGTGAAAGGCAGCTTTCCAAACGCTGAACATCTGGATTTTTTTTCTTCTTCCTTGAGCTAGAGGGCAAAGTCTCTTTGGATTAATTAGGTGGAAGTACCAGCCAGCCTCCAAGAAATCATCAGTGGAAGATCTTAAAGGTGATGGCTGTTGAATTATGATCTTCACATTTAAAAGGAAATGTATTCAACATCTCTTAGACAACTGGAAGATTTTCCATCAACAGTAAAATAGAGGCACACAATGGGGAGATATTAATAAACCAAATACATTCAACAGGTTTTTAGTCCAAAATGAAGCAAATAATTTCCAGCCACATTCTCTTTAAGCAACCTTCAGGAGCAGAAGAGCCTTAATATTTTTGAACTTTACTGTTATGTCACGTAAAGTTAGGATAATCTTAGATATATTTTTAAGTATTTAGACTACTTTTGTTGGTTTGTTTTCCTTTTCATCTTTGAAGTTGCCATTCAACACTGTGGATCATGAGGAAACATCTTACACTGCTACACTTGCCATTTTCACATTAAACTTCTTCCTAAAATATAAGATGTTGCTATAGTTCTTTGAATAGTGTTTGTACCCTGGAACATCAAAATGATAAGGGGTATTTATCCCTTGGTTACATAAGTGGAGTTGCAGTGTTTCTTCTAACTGATAGCAGACTATGATATGTTGAGTTCTGGGGGAGCAGAGAGTGTGAAAAATAGAACTGAATTATCAGATATAAACCTGCAAATTTAAAGCTTTTGCACCAAATGGGTTTCTTAGCTCAGAATACAATATTATGTTACTCAATGACAGGAGGAAAATTGAATTGTCAAAAAGTTAGTGTCAGTTGATCAGCAGATCAGACATTTTTTATGAGTTTCTGTACTGTGTTCTGTTTCAGTCAGTTGAATTCTTGTGGAAAGAAGTTTATTTTACAAAATGTTCTATTAAAAACTATAAATTGTTTTTAAAAATCCTATTAGATAGACTCCATCACAAATTATTAATAATTTACTTAGCATCTCTGGTGACTGCAGATGACACTTGAGTGTATTTAACTTCTACAAATCTTCCAATGTCCTTTGGAAAGTTTGCCACATAAAGAGTTTCATATGACGGATGCTCTTAGCATGCACTGCTGCTGAGTACCACGTAAGAGATGCCTCATTCAAGCTGTTTGATGATGATATAGATTGGAGTAGCTGCATGCTTTCTCTTTCCTCAACAGCAGAGAAAACTTGAAGGATTTGGAGATATTTTTGCCCTAGAATCTGAAGAGGATGGTTGAAGTATGCAAAGCAAGAGCATGGAGATGAAAGATTAAATGCATATTTAAAGCTGCTGCATGATGTGCATGAAGAAGGAAGAGATGCACAAAACATTTCAACTGTGGTAGCTTCCCAATGTCCTTGCAGCAGGAAGCTGCTGTTGTGTTGGTATGCCAGACAGTGGTCCTCACATTCTGTGTGGCTCTCACAGATGCTGTAGTGGAGGTTTGCCTTGTAAAGTGACAAAGTTTTGCATATTTCTGTACAATGCAAAAGGTAGATGTGACTGTCACTGATTTTGTAGAAAGCGGGGAAAAAGTGTTGAGCTTGCAACTCCTCAAGGGAAAAAAAAAGGGCATTGCATGTTCTAAGCAACTTGAACAGTGGTACATTTCTGCATTTGCCAGCTTTAATAACTTGTGTGCCTGATTAAATGCTTTAAAAATATTCAGAAGTTCTAAGTAGCTGCTGCAACACCCTAGGTTTTTTATGTAAAATATCATATGCATTCACTGTCCTTAGAAAGCTTATGAATTAGGAGCAGGGGGGCCATATCCCCTGCCTCCATTTCCCTATATACCATGGCAGTGACTCCTTGAGCACTGATGCATCGTTTTGACTAGCCTATTGTAACAATGAATGGAAGGAGTTCTGGTTTTCTAAGCAAAGCCATTTTACTGGTGTTGGAAGGCTTCTGCCTCTAGAATTCAGATGTGGATTTCAGGGACTATGATAGTATCAGTGTTGGCTGTTAGGATTTTTTTTTCTGCTGTTACTGAAAGTATTCAGCATTATAGAAATGTTATGACTAATTTGCAAACAATTTCAAATTAAACTGGTGAGATGAACATTTGAGATGAAAAAGTATTACCCTACTACTGAATTTAAGAAATAGTTGTCTTTGTAGTAATCAAGGATAGTTCTCTAGAGAGTGTAGAAGAGATGAACCTTAAAGAACTACTCTTGTTGGCATTTTCTCGTTTATTATAGATGAGACACGCAACTAGCTTGTTCTGGCACTTGGGTTTGCACTGGACCCAAACCTTGTGCTGACAGAGTGTAATCTAGCAAGACAAGAAAACATGGCCTGATGGATGTTGTCAGTTTCAAACAAGCTTTTTCTTTAGTTTTTGTTCCTGCTTATTACAGTACTTCCTATTACACACACAACACTGAGAATATAAACTGCTACTGGTGTCACCCAGGACGTCCTGCAGTAACAAAAGATTTTCCATTAGGAAACCTCATAATTGTTTCCTTTTATTTAGTACAAAAAGGAAATTTAAAAATAAATTAATATATAAAGTTTAAATTAAAATAATCGCATTTCCATACCAAAAGCTACATGTTATCATGAGGATTGAGAAGTCCAGGGAAGCTAGGAAATTTGGTTCAAACAAAATACATGAATGTGGCTTTTATTCTTCTTCCTTAAATATGCATTTCTTCTGTCAGATACATTGTCCCAGCTAAGCATAACGGAATGTGAAGCCTGTATTACCTCTGAAGCACTCATGGCCCACAGAGATTTGCTTACAAGTGCACAGCTGCTTCTTTACTGCCAGCTGATGGAAAGGGAGCATGTAGCACCCATGGAATTTAGAAGCAATTGGACAGATAATGCCATTGAAGGAGGGTCCGGCAAAGGTTTCCAAATTGCAACAGCCTTTAAATCCAGACATAGTTCTGTTAGCTCAGTCCTACAGACCTTCTTCAATTAAGGTAGCACCAGAAGTGACCATGGACTCCAACACATAAGGAGTGTCATTCACAGATGCAACTGTGTGGGATCTCAGCAGCATTACAAATCAAAAGCATTGGAGATTGGCATGGGCAAGATAGTCACAGAAGAATGTGAAGGCAGTGCACAGGTAGGAGAGATACATGCACTCATGTTGGCTGTAGAGAATGGTGCCAAGGCCATCTACACAGATTCCTATGCCACCTTTAAAGGTGCCACTGAATGGATTTGTCAGTGGGAAGCTAATCAGCAGGAAATAGGCCACACCAAATCTGGAGGGCTGAGGACTAGCAAAGGCTGTTAGAAACAGGCTGGTCAACACCCATTAAAGTAGGATGAGTAAAAGGACACTCTAAGAAGGAAATTCCTGCTCTAAATGGAACCAGCAGCTTGATTACCTGGCAAGAATCAACATGGTGAATAATGAGGGAAAAGACTGGGAGAGATTTCCTGGTTTGCTCCACATTAAATGAGTCCACTCAGGAAACACAGACCGCTATCATGAGTGTTGGTCTTGCAGATGGTGTTCCCACGATAACATATGAAACCATTATCACAACTTGTCCACAGTGTTGGATGAGGCTGAAGGCCAGACATACAAACCAAGCCCCAGCCCAACTTTTCAAACAGGATAAGACTCTCTAGAGTGCCTGGCAAATTTATTATGTTGGTCCTCTGAAGACATCACATAGAAAAAACGTATTCTACTATTCTAGTAGAAGCAGAAGTAGTTTCAGGATTAACCACAGCCACAGGTACCCGTACTGCCATAGAAGCTCAAACCACTGAAGCTCTAAAACAATGGTTTTGCCTTGCCAATGCCCGAGTGAACACAAAATGACAATGGATCACACTTCACTGCAACCACAGGACAAGACTGGGCTCATGGTGAGGGAGTTAAATGGGTGTTCTGTGCCCCATATTACCCACAGGCAAATGGCACTGTGGAAAAGGACAAATGTCCTTATCAAGAAACATGTGAATGTCTCCTGAAACAACTGGGACATGTGATTGGCCCAGGCAGTTTTTACTGTCAACCACCAACAAGGAAGTTACGGAAGCCCCAGAATCAGGGCATTTTGTCCTACTGAACCTGTAGTGGATACTGACCACGTGCCAATGGACCAAAGCCTACTTCTAAACCAGATACTGTGGGCCAACCTGTACTGGTAAAGCTACCATCCTATGGTATTGTGCCCATGACACTGACCATACCCAGAGGCTTATATGCTTAGGAAGCCTTTGGTGGGAATGAGAAGACACACCACATCAGTGTACAGTGGATAGTCCCCAGCTACTAACTGCCAAGCCTGGTTTATTTTTTACAGGACATAGACCAGGTTCAAGACTTGGTTCCAGTGGAGTGCCCAGTGCCTGCAAGAGTGAGGACTTACTCTTCAGTGACAAAGGTACATCAATTGGGTGGTGATTAAAGACTATCATAGGAGTCCTGAGTATATTACCTTGGACAAGGACTTAGAACAATTCATGCTCTATTACTGGATTCAACACAGAGCAATTATTGCACTGTCTGGTTATGTAAAGTTGCTGATACAGTGTTAAATATTACTACTCTGTTTTGTATGGGAAAATGATAATCCACAAGGAACACAAACAAATCTCACTGAACTGCAAGGAAAATTACCCACCACTCCAAGATCCAAGACTAATTCTATCTAACATCAGTGGGGTGAAGTTTAGTAGTGTGCTCAACATCCTTCTTTCCCCCTCCCTCTCACGGAGCTGTGATGGGAGAAGGAGAAAAGCACAGGAAAGGGGCAGAAGGCACCTCTCCCACCAAGGGCTGGGGTTGGTGCTCATGGACCCTTCCCCACTACACGTGTCAGAATCCCTGCCCTTCAGTAAGCCTGGGATGCTATAGGTTGAGTTTCCCACATCTTTTGGTCACATTATGACACAATTACTCTTGGAGATATTAAAAAGGAGTGATCTGAAGGCACATGCTTTGCCTGAGGTAAAGCTGCTCTCTAGTGGCAAAGTGCTTCTCTCTCACTGTGAAGTGCTCCCTTGCTACAAACAACTCCTGCTCTGTCTGGCTTTTTGTATCATGAATTGTGGATTATAACTGTAGCTCCAGAAGGCTTCCCAGAAAACAGGAGACCACAAGAGGTATCCTCTCAATTACAACACACCTTGTGAGTAAACTGAAATATTTTCTGGAGTTTTCAGGGAACTGCCTGCCTCTTGTCAGTACGGGAATAGCCTCAGCCTGTGGAATTATCTTTTTCCAATTGCTGTTCCTTAAACTGTTTCTTGCTGTTTATATCTGTATTGTAAAAGTATTTTCCAACCAAACACCAATTTGTTAAGTTTTCTTAAATTTCATATAGTTATGTGGGGCCAGGGGTTTGGATTAATAGCTAATTTATATTTTTAATTGATTTCCCACATTTAAAGTCAGCGGCAGGAGCAGATGGCTGTTGTGTGAAGTGGCCCCTGCTGCTCCTGCTGGAAGGGCTTTGTACTAATGTGTGCATATACACAGCTTATTTCCTATTTTACAACAGCACTCTAGGTTGCAGCCTTTTGTTACTGCTGAGGAGCCTGAGAGTGGTAGGTGTTCCAGAATACTCCAGATTCCTTCCTTCTCCCCCCCACAACCCCAGGGGTTTGAATGGGGAGGAGAAGAAGGTGTGAAATCTGCTTTCCCCCACCACACCCTGCAGGCTTGAGGGGGAGCAGCGGGAGGCATCTTTCCACTGTGTGCTGGCAGGAGTGGGAGCCCACGCTGGGGTCAGGCGAGTGGTTGGCTGGGTTTTCACGCTCAGTATAAACTGGCAAATGGATACTTTGTCTAGAAAAGGATAAACAGAGGAAGGGAGAAGGCAAAATGGTTTCCGCCTTGACAGAGCTCCCAAGAGGACAGGTTCCCACTGACAGAAGGACCTGCTGATGTTTTGGACCGTCCCCACTTTTGGACGGCTCCTACCTTGTTACACAGCTCTCAGCTTTACATTGTCTCTGCTTTGGGATGGTTCTCCCCACTTTTCACAATTCTGTGTAAACTTGCAAGCTTGGCAAGTCCTGGGGTCCTTTTGAGAGAGCTGCCGGTGGCACCCAGACCCAGCCACTCTTGCACCATGCACAGCCAACTTCCTGGCTGCCATTCTGGACTGGGGAGACCCTAGCAGTTTGGCTTTCACCTGCTGCTGCTGAGGCAGCATCGCTTCCATGAATCCCTGTCTTGTGGCAGCCATGCCTCGAGACGTTCCTGAGTTTGGCAGCTCTGCCACTCGCCTTGGGCTTCTGCCTCACGGATCCAGACTATTGGATACTGCTTACAGCATCAGAAGCAGTAGAGCTGCAGAGAAATCCAGAAAGGGATCATTTCCAATTTCCTATCTCACCTCTGTGAGTAAAACCTGCTGTTCACTTAATTCTCTGCTCAGTCTGATTGATAGTAGGGTAAAGCTGTGTTTATAGCTTAGTCTTTTCCATTTCCTGACTTCCTAAATCTCATAATTTGCCCATAACATCCTTTTGAAGAATTCTCAATCTAATTAGAATCTGTAAATAAACCTAAACTAGTTCTGCATATAGTTTGGGGGCAGGGTTTCAGGAAAAAAAAAAAAAAAATCTGTTTTCATAATTCCTGACTTGGACACATTAATTCTCTGCCTCCATGACAGTAGGCCAGAGCTAGGGGTAAAAGCAGCAGCCCAGCTGAAGTGCATGTACACTAATGCATGCAGTATGGGTAACAAACAAGAGGAGCTGGAAGCCTTGGTACAAGAGGAAAACTATGATGTCACCATCACAGAAGCATGGTGGATGACTTGCACAACTGGAGTGCTGTAATCAATGGCTACAGACTCTTCAGGAGAGACAAACAAGGGAGAAGGGGTGGAGGAGTGGCTCTGTATATTAGAGATGCTCTGGATGTCATGGAGGTAGAGATTAAGGATGATCAGGTTGAGCCCCTGTGGGTGAGAATTAAGGGGAAGGCCAACAAGACTGACACCCTAGTTGGAGTCTGTTATAGACCACTCAATCAGGAAGAAGAGGTTGATTTATTAGTCTTTAAGCAGCTGGAGGCTGCCTCAAGATCACCTGCCCTTATTCTGGTGGGCGACTTTAACCCACCAGACATCTGCTGGGACTTAAATACTGCAGAGATGTTACATGAGCCTACCAGGCATGTAGCCCTGCTTGACCTGCTGTTCACAGATAGAGAGAAGCTAGTGGGAGATGTGGTTATTGGAGGCTGCCTGGGGTCCAGTGACCATGAAGTTATAGGGTTTTCAATACATGGTGAAACCAGGAGGGGCATCAACAGAACCTCCACACTGGACTTCTGAAGGGCAGACTCCATCTTATTTAAGGAACTAACTCAGAAAAGTTCCTTGGGAAACAGCCCTTAAAAACAAAGGGGTACTGAAAGGTTGGACCTGCTTCAAGAAAGAACTCCTGAAGGCACAGGAGCAGCTGTGCCATCGTACCAGAAGACAAGCCAACGAGGGAGGCAGCCAGAGTGGATGGGCAAGGAGCTGCTGAAGGAATTAAAGAAAAAAAAGAGGGTGTATCACCTTTGGAAAAAAGGGGAGGTATCCCAGGAAGAGTTCTAGGATGTTGCTAGGTCTTGTAGGAAAAAAATTAGAGAAGCAAAACCCATTTAGAACTTAGGCTGGCCACGGCTGTTAAGGAGAATAAAAAATGTTTCTCTAAGTATGTTAATGGCAAAAGAAGGGGCAAAGACAACCTCCACTCCTTATTAGATGCAAAGGGATTAGATACAAAGGATGGGGGAAAAGCAGAGGTACTTAACACTTTCTTTGTCTCAATCTTCAATAGTGGGACAGGTTGTCTCCAGGACAACTGGCCTCACTGAGCTGGCAGATGGAGCCAGGGACCAGTATAGGCCCCCTGTAATCCAGGAGGAAGAAGTAAGGGACCTGCTGAGCCACTTGGGTCCTCACAAGTTCAGGGGACAAGATGGAATCCATCCACCCTCTACTCTGCCCTGGTGAGACCTCATCTTTAATACTATGTTCAGTTTTGGGCTCCCCAGTTTAAAAGGGACAGGGATCTGCTGGAGAGGGTCCAGTGGAGGGCTGTAAGGATGGACTGCAGGGCATGGCTTATGAGGATAGGCTAAGGAACCGGTGGATTTTTAGTCTGGAGAAAAGAAGACTTAGAGGGGATTTGATGAATGCTGATAACGATCTGAAGGCTGGCCAGGAGTGGGGGATAGGCTCTGCTCACTTGTTCCCTGTGATAGGACAAGGAGCAATAGGTGTAAGTTGCAGGAAAAGAGGTTCCACCTTAACACAAGGGGGAACTTCTTTACTGTAAGGGTCACAGAGCACTGGAACAGGCTCCCCAGAGAGGTTGTGGAGTCTCCTTCTCTGGAGACTTTCAAGGCCTGTCTGGATGTGCTCCTCTGTGATCTGTGCTAGATTGTGTGGTCCTGCTACAGCAGGGGGGTTGGACTTGATGATCTCCTTGGGTCTCTTCCAATCCCTAACATCCTGTGATCCTAGGGTGCTGAGAGAGCTGGCAGATGAGCTGGCAGATGAGCTGGCCAAGATGCTCTCCACCATTTTTCACAGTCCTGGTTCACTGGAGAGGTCCCTGGAGACTGGAAGCTGGCCAGCATGATGCCCACCCACAAGAAGGGCTGGAAGGAGGAACCAGGAAATTACAGAGCTGTCAGCCTGACCTCAGTGCCAGGCAAGGTCATGGAACAGGTCATCTTGAGTGCCAGCGCAAAGCACCTACAGGATGGCCAAGGGATCAGGCCCAGCCAGCATGGGTTTAGGAAGGGCAAGTCCTGCCTGACCAACCTGATCTCCTTTTATGATCAGGTTACCTGCCTGGTGAATGTGGGGAAGGCTGTGGATGTAGTCTACCTGGACTTCAGCAAAGCCTTTGACACTGTCTGCCACAAGAAGCTCCTGGCCAAGCTGGCAGCTCATGGCTTGGACAGATTCACTCTGATATGGGTCCAGAGCTGATTGGAGGGCCTTGCCCAGAGAGTGGTGGTGAATGGTGCCACATCCAATTGGCAGCCAGTCACTAGTCGTGTTCCCCAAGGATCAGTGCTGGGCCCAGTCCTGTTCAATATCTTTACTGATGATCTGGACAAAGGGATTGAGTCCAGCATCAATGAGTTTGCAGAGGACAACAACTTAGGAGCAGGTGTTGATCTGTTGGACGGTAGGAGAGCCTGTCAGAGGGATCTTGACATGATGGATGGGTGGACAGAGGCAAATGGTAAGATGTAACAAGGCCAAGTGCAGGGTTCTGCACTTTGGACACAACAACCCCAAGTAGCACTACAGGCTGGGGACAGACTGGAAAGCAGCCAGGAAGAAAGGGACCTGGGGATACTGGCAGCCCGGCCTGTATCAGGAACTGTGATTCTATGCTGTTCTAATAACATTTTACTCTTTGCTAACTGCCACATTCACTTGTTTATGGATTCATCTGGAAAAGGTACTGAACTAAACCTGTGAAATTTTAAGGTACTGATCTAGAACAGGGCCCTCTTATGCAGGGAAAGACTGAAGAATAATAGATCATAGAATCATAGAATGAACCAGGTTGGAAGGGACCTCCAAGATCATCCAGTCCAACCTAGCACCCAGCCCTAGCCAGTCAACTAGACCATGGCACTAAGTGCCTCATCCAGGCTTTTCTTGAACAGCTCCAGGGACAGTGACTCCACCACCTCCCTGGGCAGGATGGCAATTCCAATGGCAATTTGCTCTCTCTGTGAAGAACTTCCTCCTAACATCCAGCCTACACCTACCCCGGCACAACTTGAGACTATGTCCCCTTGTTCTGTTGTTGGTTGCCTAGCAGAAGAGACCAACCCCCACGTGGCTACAACCTCCCTTCAGGTAGTTGTAGACAGCAATGAGGTCTCTCCTGAGCCTCCTCTTCTCCAGACTAAACATCCCCAGCTCCCTCAGCCTCTCCTCGTAGGGTTTGTGTTCCAGGCCCCTCACCAGCTTTGTTGCCCTTCTCTGGACATGTTCCAGCACCTCAACATCTCTCTTGAATTGAGGAGCCCAGAACTGGACACAGGACTCCAGGTGTGGCCTGACCAGTGCTGAGTACAGGGGAAGAATAACCTCCCTTGTCCTACTGGCCACACTGTTCCTGATGCAGGCCAGGATGCCATTGGCTCTCTTGTGGAACTTGTTTCCAGTAAGTCAACCCCTAACTTAAATATCGCATTAGTTGCAATGTAAGTTTGAAACTTCAGAACTATCTAAAACCAGTGAATCTGGATCATAATGGAATTACCAAACTTAGAATCAAGAGTAAGGGAAGGGAAAGATAAGTCTGCTTGAGGTTGCTGTGACCTAAGTTTAGGACCTGGCATTTGACCTTATTGAAACTCATCCCATTAATGTTGGCCCATTGATCTTGCCTATCCAAGTCCTTCTGAAGAGCCTCTCTACCCTCATTCAAAACAACACTGCCTCCTAACTTGGTGTCATCTGCAAACTTACTGATGACACTCTCTATGCTTGAATCAAGGTCATGAAGAAAGATGTTAAAAAAGAAGTGGTCCCAACCCAGACCCCTGAGGAACACCACTAGTGACCAGCCACCAACTGGATTTAACTCCATTAACCACCACTCTCTGGGCCCTCCTGTCCAGCCAGTGCTTTACCCAGGAGACAGTGTGCTCATCCAAGCCACAAATAGCCAAATTGTCTACAAGAATTTTGTGGAGAAGAGTATCAAAGGCTTTTTGAAAGTCTAGGAATACAACACTGACAGCCTTTCTTCATCCAGTAGCCAGGTTATCTTGTCACAGAAGGAGATCAGGTTGGTCGGGTAGGATCTGCCCCTCATAAACCCATGCTGACTTGGCCTGATCCCCTGGTTGTTGTCTGTATGACATTTGATGGCATTTGAGATGACCTGCGCCATGACCTTCCCTGGTACTGAGGTCAAACTGACAGGTCTATAGTTTCCCTGATCTTCCTTTCTGTCCTTCTTGTAGATAGGTGTTACATTTGGCACCCTCCAGCCCATTGGCACCTCCTCGGTTAGCCAGGACTTCTGGTAAATAATGGAAAGTGGCTTGGTGAGCACATCTGCCAACTCCCTCAGCACCCTTGGGTGCAGCCCATCTGGCTCCAAAGACTTGCGTACATCTATTGCTGGTGGACAAGAAGCTCAACACGAGCCAGGAGTGTGCACTGGCAGCTGAGAGGGCCAACCAGATCCTGGGCTGCATCAGAAGTGTGGCCAGCAAGTCAAGGGAGATGATTCTCCCCCTCTATTCCGCTCTGGTGAGAACCCATCTGGAGTTCTGCATCTATCTCTGGAGCCCCCATTACAAGAAGGATGTGGATGTGCTGGAGCATGTCCAGAGAAGGGCCATGAGGATGATCAGAGGGCTGGAACACCTCTGCTATGAAGACAGACTGAAAGAGTTCGGGCTGTTCAGTCTGGAGAAGAGGGGGCTCTGAGGTGACCTTCTTGTGGCCTTCCAGTATCTGAAGGGGCCTACAAAAAAAGATGGGGAGGGACTTTCCAGGATACCAGGGAGTGACATGACTAGAGGGAATGGAATGAAGCTGGAGATGGGTGGGTTCAGGCTGGACATGAGGAGGAAGTTCTTTAGGATGAGAGTGGTGAGAGCCTGGACTTGGTTGCCCAGGGAGGTTGTTGAGTCCCCATCCCTGGAGGTGTTTAAGGCCAGGCTGGATAGGGCTCTGGCCAGACTGATCTAGGTTAGGGTGTCCCTGCCCACAGGAGGGGGGTTGGAACTGGATTATCCTTGTGTCCTTTCCAACCCTGACTGATTCTATGATTCTAATTGGTGCAGCAGGTCAGTGACCACTTCCTTGTTTATTGTGATGTCCTCATTCTGATTCCCCTCCCTGACTCCTACTTCACGAGGGTGGGTGCCCAGAGCACTGCTGGATCCAATGCTGAAGACTGAGTCAAAGTAGGCATTGAGCATCTCAGCCTTCTCCTCATCTTTAGTACACTAGTTTTCCCTCTGCATTCAATAGGGGAAGTAGATTTTTCTCTAGTCCTCCTTTTGCTATTAATGAATTTATAGAAGCATTTTTTATTATCTTTAACAGCTGTGGCTATGTTAAACTCTACTCGTGTTTTGGCTCTCTTAATTTTCTCCCTGCATAGCTTCACTACATCTTTATAGCCCTCATGAGAGAATTATAAAGAGGACTGCCCTCTCTTCCAAAATTCTGAATTCCTAGACAAATCTGCCCGTTGCTAGCAGGGTAAACTGTGTCAGGGCACTCCAAACTCACCTCCCCACACTCCGTCTCTGGAGGTTTGAATGGGGGAAGAAGACACGAAACTGCTTTCCCCCCACCCCTGGGGTCTTGAATGTGGAACAGCAAAAGGCATCCTTTTCTGTGCACTCTCGTTAGCCCACACTAGAATCTGAGCTGGTGATTGTCTGGACTCTGCATGTGAAGTATATATTGGCACCAGACACATTGTCTAGGAGGGTTTTAAATAAGAGTGACAAGAAAGCACACACAGTTCCCACTTTTGCACTTTTCTGTGCAGTTCGCTCCTCAAGCCTGCGAGTCTGGCAAGTCCATTTGAGAGAGAGCTGCCAGTAGCACCCGAACCTGGCTTCTCCTTGGACCACTGTATCCTGGCTTCCTGCTGGAACGACTCAACCTCTGTCATACACTGCTGCTGTTCATAGGAACACACCAGAAGTCTTTTTCCCCACGTAGCTAGGGCAGAGACTTGCCTTGTGGAAGCTGTGTCTGAGACACTTTTGACTTTGGCAGGCTTTATTTGCATTGGACTTTGCCAAGTGGATCTGCAGCTGGATTATAACTTGCTGGTTCTGAGGCTGCTGCAGAAGAGATCCAGCAGGGATCATGTCTAAATTCCTACTCCTACCTTGTGAGTAAATAAAACTTTCCCTAGGCTCTCTGCTTATCCTGATTTATAAGTGGGGTAAAGCTATCTTGTAGCTTAGCCTCTTCCATTCTCTGACTTCCCTAAATTACTAAAATTGCCCATAAACCTCCTTGTGAAGATCCCCAACTGAATTAGAACTCTAAATAAAATGTAACTAGTTTGTATATACTTTGGGGGTGGGCTTTCAGGGAAATAAAAATAACTGTATTTTTATAATTCCTGCCTCAGCTAATTAATTACCCCAACCAAATCATGCTCTCAAATCAGTCACTGCCCAGCCATTATTGGTGCCTGGGATGGCCCTGACCCGGACACAGGACCCTGCACTTGGTCTTGTTGAACCTCATAAGGCTGACATGGATCCACCTCTCCAGCCTGTCAAGGTCTCTCTGGATGAATCCCTTCCCTCCAGAATGTCAGCCACACCACACAGCTTGGTGTTGTCAGTGAATTTGTTGAGGGTGCATTCGATGCCACTGTCCATGTCACTCACAAAGATGTTAAACAGGACTGGTCCCAGAGCTGACCCTTGAGGGACTCTACTTGCCACTGGCCTCCACTTGGACATGGACCCGTTGATAGCCACTCTTTGGGTGCAGCCATCATTCCAGTTCTTTATCCATTGAGTGGTCCACCCATCAAACCCATATTTTAGCATCCTGGAGATGAGGATACAGTGTGGGACAGTGTCAAAGGTTTTGCTCAGGTCTATATAAATGATGTCCATTGCTCTCATCTATGAATGCTGTGACCTTGTCATAGAAGGCCACCAGGTTTGTCAGGCACAATTTACCCTTGGTAAAGCCATGCTGATTTCTAAGAATTTTATTTGCAGCTATATTGTGACTTCCACATTTCTTCTTAGTAGAAGAAATAATACTCAAAGAACAAAATTATGTACATGACAGGTAAGTGGTGCCAGTGCAGAAGCAAACATTTAGTTATGTGCATACCAGTAGCCCTTATGAACTTAAAAATAATGTTTTTTAAAGTTTGGGTTTTTTTTCTCTACATACCTTCCGATGATGCATATTAGAACATATTTGGAACTTTTCTGTTTGTTAACTTCATTTTGAAAATTGCAAAGCTTTTATTCTTAATCATATTTCCTGTTATCAGCAGGGGAAAAGTTACCAGAATGTGCCTTTCATATATGGCTTTTTAAAATTAATGAGAGTGGTTTCCCTAGTAACAGATGTGGATGATGGTTCTGGATCCTGCAGAATATGAATGGAGTATCTGAAATAGCTGGTTATTTTGGGAGGGTTGATTAAATTGTCCTCTGTCCAGTTCTGTCATCCATCCCTCCCCCTCCCTCCTGCCAATTTTATTTATACATTTCTGGTGCAGGTTTTTTATATTGTTGGTTAGTGTAGCCCACCTGGGGGAGTGGTCCTGACCCTGTCTCCAGGTGGTCTTGACCCCTCCTCAGGGGTGGGTCTGAACACTACCAGATGGTGGTTAGTCCACTCTCCCTTCCTGTCTAAGATCCATAAAAGCAGGGGGGCTTCCTGTTTTTCCCTCTCTCTCTTCCTCTCCTGCCTTCCTGCTCACGAGAAATCACCATTCCTGTTTCCTGCTCTCTTTGTATTATCACGTGGCCATCACCACCACGAGGTGGACAAAACCCATTGCCATCAAATCTGGCTGTATATTTACATGTTTTGTATCTTGTTTGCCCTTCCCTATACCTTTGTAACTTCCCTACCTCATATACTTTGTGTTTATTGTTAAACTTTTCTTCTTTTAACTTCCAAATCGCAGTGAGATAATTTATTTGGGTCTGCATACTTTACTTCTCTCTCCATCTAATTCCTTTTCTTTTGGGAAAGATGGGGGGAGAGGAAGGGCATCCTATAAATTGTTATTGGTTCTATCAACTATATTTGAGTCTCTGGGAAATTTAAATTAGAACTGAGACAATTAGCAAAAAGTGACAGGTAATACTTTGAAATATTTCCTGGCACAGATATCAGGAATGCTTATTGATGATGCTTATTGGTCACAAGAGAAGTGAAAACACTGGGTTTTTTTTTTTTGGGGGAGGGGAGGGCGGTGGGCATGAAGGTGTTACACTCCTGTTGCAGAAAACTTGTCACCCAACTCTATTCTACTCCAAAAGTCATGGCAGTCTGGCGAAGTCCCCACTGACTGGAAAAGGGGAAACACAACTCCCATTTTCAAAAGGGGTAGGAAGGAGGAGCCAGGGAACTCCAGGCAAGTCAGTCTCACCTCTGTGCCTAGTAGGATCATGGAGCAGATCCTCCTGGAGGCACTACTGAGACAGGAGAATAGTAAAGAGGTTATTGAGTACAATCAGCATGGGTTTACCAAGGGCAAATCCTGCCTGACAAACCTGGTGGCCTTCTATGAACAGGTCACATTAACAGATGAGGAGTGAGCAACTGATGTCATTTACCTGGACCTGAGCAAGGCCTTTGACACTGTCCTGCACCACATTCTGGTCTCCAAGCTGGTGAAACATGGGTTTGATGGGCGGACCACTAGATAGGCAAAGAACTGGCTTGATGGCCACACCCAAAGAGTGGCTGTCAATGGCTCCATGTCAAAGCGGAGGCCAGTGACAAGCAGAGTCCCTCAGGGATCAGTCCTGGGACCAGTCTTGTTCAACATCTTTGTTGGTGCCATGGACACAGGCATTGAGTACACCCTCACAAGTTTGTTGACAACTCCAAGCTGTGTGGTGCAGCAGACAAGCTGGAGGGCAGGGATGCCATCCAGAGGGACCTTGACAGTCTGGAGAGGTGGGCACAAGCCAACCTCACGAGGTTCAACAAGACCAAGTGCAAGGTCCTGCAGCTGGGTCGAGGCAATCCCAAGCACAACTACAGGCTGGGCAGTGGCTGCCTGGAGAGCAGCCCTGAGGACAGGGACTTCGGAGTGCTGGTGGATGTCATAAATAACAGGCATAAATTGGCATTCATGCAAAATAAGGCTTTAATAGAGTTGCAGGAATCAAGCAATGTACAGGCCTGGGTAGGAGGGGAGACTCTGCTCTACCCTAACGCATACCCTTTGCCTTCAGTTTTCTCTTTTTATACCCTAGTCTATTACATATTCATTACTAAGTTCTAAGAAAAGATTGGGTTTTCTTTATCAGTTTTTAGGAATGTGAGATGTCTCTTCCACGAATGTCTCCTTCTATCCGGTGGTCCCTCTGGTAATCTTTGATGAAGTAAGGGGTCTTGCCTAAGTGTCTTCCTCATGAACTTCAAAGTCCTTGTTGTTCTTCTGTTTGCTCATACAGAAAGGTGGCATCAGGAGGAATGCATTTCCATTCAAATATGCAAAAGACTATCTCTTCCACATGCCTCCCTCCTTCGCCAATCTTATTACTCTTATCTTAAGCCTATTGCATACCTTTGTGATGGTGGTGCAAGCAGGAATGCAGTTTAATTCAAACCCCCCTTCCTCCTTGTCTGTGACCTCTTGCCACGAATTGATCGGATCAAACATATATTTCTCACATGGATGAGAAGCTCAACATGAGCGAGCAATGTGCACTTGCAGCCCAGAGAGCAACCAGAGCCTGGGCTGCATCAGGAGAAGTGTGGCCAGCAGATCAAGGGAGGTGATTCTCCCCCTCTGCTCCGCCCTGGTGAGACCCCACCTGGAGTACTGCATCCAGTTATGGAGCCCCCATTACAGGAAGGACATGGACGTGCTGGAGCATGTCCAGAGAAGGGCCATGAGGATGATCAGAGGGCTTGCAACACCTCTACTATGAAGACAGACTGAAAGAGTTGGGGCTGTTCAGTCTGGAGAAGAGGAGGCTCCAAGGTTACATTACAGTGGCCTTCCAGTATCTGAGGGGGAGCTATAAAAAAGCTGGGGAGGGACTTTTTAGGTTATCAGGGAGTGACATGACTAGGGGAAATGGAGCAAAGCTGGAGGTGGGTAGGTTCAGACTGGACATGAGGAGGAAGTTCTTCAGGATGAGAATGGTGAGAGCCTGGACTGGGTTGCCCAGGGAGGTTGTTGAGGCCCCATCTCTGGAGGTGTTTAAGGCCAGGCTGGATGAGGCTAATTCTGTGATTATGCCATTAGTTTTTAAATCTCTTTAAAAGGAACTTTCATCTTCAGGATACCACAAACAGGATTTTCCAACATCTTCTGTCAGAGTAAATTATTCCAAAACTGGGCAGGCATTTTAAGATCTTCTGTCTCGTCACATTGTTCTTAGTAGCCCAAACTTTTCAACTGGTGCATCAATTTTGATGCTAAATTGACAGTGTTTAATGAGCATTTTTCTTGAGACACTTAAATCCATTAAGGCATAATTGAAAAAGCTGGGTTTCTGTTTGCTAGCCTATACACTTGGGTTATTTTCTAAACATAAAAAAGTTTTGTGACAGGAATTTAAATACAAGAGCAAGACTCTCTTATCCAGTGCCACAACCAAGAGAGAAATCAGCTGTGCAGCTGGGAGTTGTCCATAGCCTTCAGAGTATCTTCAGTTTGAGGGTCTCAGTGCTTAAGAAGGAAATGACAATCTCATTCCCTTCCTTTAGCCTTTCAAAAGTCAGTACCAAAATACAGAATGCTCTACTTCCCTGCATTTGACCAGATGAGGGTAAAGAAAGACTGGGCTCAGTGGAGAGTATTGAACAGGGAATGGCCTTCATGAAAATGTGAAATTCATTTCTTAAGTAAAGTTAATTGGGCTGTACCCATGAGTGCAGAAGGAGCTCTCCATCACTTTTGATATGGTTATGGAGAACAGGGAAGGTGCCTGAGAAGTGGATGAAAGCCAGTGACACTCCAAGTTTTAAAAGGGGCAAGAAGGAGTACTCAGGAAACTACAGGCCAGTCAGCCTCATCTCCATCGCTGGAAAGGTCTCTCCTTTTGGAGGTCATTTCTAAGCATATGGAATAAAAGAAGATTATTTGGAATAATCAATGTGGATTCACAAAGGGGAAATTATATTTAATCAAATAGATAGCTTTGTATGATGGTGTGACCAGCTGGACATACGAGGGGAGAGCACTGTATGCTATCTTGATTCTGGCAAGGTTTTTGACACTGTGTCCCATAACATCCTCATGAAGCGTGGGTTAAATGAACGGACAGTGAGATGGCATGAGAACTGGCTGAATGAAAGTGATCAATGGTGCATCTGGAGGTCTGTGGTTAGTGGTGTTCCACATGGGTCAGTACTGAGTCCAGCCTTGTTCAACATACTTATGAACAACCTGGATGAAGGGATAGGGTATACTCTCAGTGCATTTGTTGATCATACAAAACTGGGAGAAGTGGCTGACATTCCAGAAGGCTGTGCTGCCTTCAGCAAGACCAAGACGGGCTGGAGAGTTGGGCAGAGGTGAACCTCCAGAACTTCAGCAAGAGTAATTGTAGTGTCCTGCACCTGGGGAGAAATAACCCCAATGCATCTGTACAGGTTAGGGATTGACCTGTTGGAAAGCAGATCTATGGAGAAGGACATGGAAGTGGACAATGAGTTCAGCATGAGCCGGCAATGTGCCTTCATGCCTGAGGCCAATGGTGTTCTGGAGTGCCTTAAGAAGAATGTCACCAGCAGGTTGAGAGAGGTTCTCCTGCCACTCTACTCTGCCCTGGTAAGGCAGCACCAGGAGCATTGTGTCCAACTCTTGCTCACCAGTTCAGGAAGGACAATGAACTACAGGAGAGAGTCCAATGCAGGGTCATGAGGATGACCAGGGGACTGGAACACCTCTTGTACGAGCAGAGGCTGAGAGACCTGGGGCTCTTTGGCCTGTAAAAGAGAAGACTCAGATGGAATCTTATCAATGCACATAACTTCCTACAGGGTGAAGGTTATGTGGGTGGGCCAGAGTTCTTTTCAATGGTCACTAGTGGTAGGACAAAGAACAAGTATGAACAAGAACACAGCGAGTTTCAGCTAAATATGAGGAGAACCTTCTGTACTTTGAGGTTGACAGAACACTGGAACAGGCTGCCCAGAGAGGCTGCAAAGACTCCTCTGGAGAGTTTCAAAGCCTGCCTGGGTGCGTTCCTATGCAATCTGATTTGGTTGTACCTGCATCAGCAGGGAGGTTGCACTCTCCAGAGGTCCCTTCCAAACACTACTCTTTAGTGATCCTATGTTTACTTAAACTGAATATTTAGTAAATGAAACAGAAATTAAGAACACAGCTTCGTCAGAGGCTGAGAGAAAATGTGTAAGCAGAAGTCTGATGTAGCATTCTTCATACTCTGCTTTGAGAACAAAGGAATATTTTTGAGCATAGAAAGTAACAACAAGTTTTTTATTTTGCAATCATCTTCACTTGTTTTTCTGCTAGGTACTGGAATGAATACTGCATCTAGTGCCCCAGATCAGTTGAAGGGGGTAAGGAGGAAGCATTTCAGAGTGATGTAAATCTAAAGCAATGCTCACACGGACTGTGCTGTGAGGTATCTGAAGTGTCCTCAGAAGGCAATTCCTGTGGGTAGGGACCTAGTATGTTTGGCTACATTCACCTGCCATACAACATGAGGTACCCTTAGAATGCTACTTAGATAATACCCAATGAATTCACTTAACTAGGAAATTAGACAGCTGAGCATCTTGGCTCAGTGGGAAAGTATGCACTTAGAAGGACATTGTCCTTAAAAACAGTCATTCCTAATGTGTGAGCATCAAAAGTCTTGGAGTTCATTTTAGTTCAGATAGCAACAGCATCTAAACTAATGATGCATACACATATGGACTGAAAATCCGGTAAAGCAGATTGTTAGATACTGTTGGCACTTCCTGTGTTTATTTTTTTAGGAACTGAAGTCCTGCAGTACTTCACAATGATGGCAAATTTATTTCAGAAGGGATGGGAGAAGTTTGTAAGAAACCTAGTGTGTAGTGTAGTATAACTAAAATGTGAACCCTAAGGGCTGAAATCGTGGAATGTTTTGGGTTGGAAGTGACCTTTAAAGGTCACCTAGCCCAACGTGCCTGAAGTGAGCAGAGACATCTTTAACTAGATCAGGTTGTCTATAGTCCCATCCAACCTTACCTTGAACAAGGGATGGAGCATCAGTAGATGGAACAACCTGTTTCAGTGTTTCCGCACCCTCATAAATCAATTTTGCTCCTTGTATCTACTCTAAATCTCTCCTCTTCTAACTTAAAACCATTACTGTGTGACCTGTTGCTTCAGGCCCTGATACAAAGATTGTTCCCATCTTTCTTATAGGCCACTCTAAATAATGAAAGGCTGCAGTTAAGATGTTCCCACTTCAGGTGGTCATGAACCTGATATTCTCTTGCAATGGCTGGGATTTTGCTCCCCTGGTTCCCATCTTTCAGTCCATCGGCTCAAGAGGTGTTGGAGGAGAGGCTGCCAGTGAAGAGTGGGATAAAAACAGTTGGTGGGTACCTCAACATTGTCCTTATCTGTTTTACCACCTTGCCTCTCTTAGTGATCACGTGAGGAACCATTTCCCTGATCTTTTCCTGGTTGACATGCCTGGAAAAGCCCTTATTACTCTTCACATCCCTTGCCACATTCAGCTCCAGACTCTCCTTGGACTTCCTGACCCCATACAACAACCAGGCAGTGTTCCTATACTCTTTCCCAGGATACCTGTCCTTGCTTCCAATGCCTTCCTTCTTGCCCTTCAGTCTGACCAGCAGGTCATGACAACCATATCACAGAATCACAGAATCAACTAAGCTAGAAAAGACCTCTACTATTATCAAGTCCAACCTACTACCTAACCCTTCTAATTAATAAACCATAGCACTAAGTGCCTCATTCAGCCTCCTCTTAAACACCTCCAGGGATGATTACTCTACCACCTCCCCAGGCAGCCTGTTACAATGGGTAGTCATCAGTCTCTTCATTTCCTTGCCTAATTTCTTACATTGGGAGATTGCAACCTCCTGTACTCTGTGGAAAGCATCCTTAAATATCTGACAGCTCCATGTTAATCTCATAAACTACGATACCTTTTGGGAAATCATCTAGCATATTTAGACTATTGCTTGTTGATGCCTAAATGGTGTTAAAGATGCTCTTCTACTTAAATAATTCCTTCATATTTCCCTCTGAATTAACACTGAATTAACAAGAATGATGTGTGATTCTTTTCATTGAGAAGTGATATCTTCATTTTAATGCACCCAATGTGATGTCCTTAAGCAGAACTGAAGTTATAAAACAAAATAAAGGAAAAAAAAAAAAAAGACAAAATCCAAATCCACCAAGACCTTTTGTCTCTTGAGTATACTGAAAACTAGATTCAGACAGGGAAACTGGAAAACTCAGACCTATCTTTTATTATTAGAATGGCTGCATCAGTCCTGTTCTCAGTAATTTTCTCACTGTCAGGCAGGCGATCATACTCAGTTCTACTTATGTATTTTAATGAAGAACACTCAAAAACAACTGTCCAAAGGTCAAATGAATTTCTGTAAATAATTTATATGCTTCTGTAAGTACACTTAGTAAGGCTGTGAGTGGATTCTTGAGGCATGGTGTGGTCTGTCAAATGCTTAAAAAACGTTAGTTGGTGTGGTTTGTGGGTTTTGAGGTTTTGTTTGTTATTGGTTTTTTTTTGTTGTTGTTGTTTTGTGTTTTGATGCCATAAGTGTTGAGTGGTAGGTGAATGTTATATGTCATTATTAAATACTGAGTGATTACAGAGATGCAGTGTTGTGTCCTAGAGGTAATCAGTGGAACTGTACTTTTACTTTTGTAGTGTGTTGCAGAAACTTCAGGTGGCCAGGAGTCTGATTTTCTCCAGATGGTTTTAACAACAAGTCTCTAAGAACATGATGTATTTCTTGTTATTTCAAGGCCGATGTTCATATGTGTCTTAAAAATGAGACATTATGATTTCATTCAGAGTACCTGCTTGTGATGACAAGTATTATCTTTATTTGAGTCAGGATTTGTTGTGTCAGAAGTACTGAAGCCAAAAGATTAATTCACCAGGGACAGACTGTATATAGAAACCAACTGAGACAATCTCATTCCAGGAAAGCAATTAGTTTTCAAGATTAGCCTCATTTATTGACAGTCTTGGTAGTTTATATGCACAGAGATCAAGCTGTTGCTTTGTCTGGAGCTGTTTGAGAAAAAATAAGTAATAGTTCTTGTTTTTCATGCATAATATCTTATTATGGGATGGAGAAGAAAGACTTTTTTTTTATTTTGAGATACTCCTATTTCTGTCATAAAGTCTAAACCATTTGGATCTCATCTTCAGCTGCCAGGGTGGAGCAAAACCTCTATACACTAACTGAAAAATTGAAGCTAGAGTCTAGGGACACTGAGCTGCTAAATTATTGCTGTTTGGGTGTGCTGTAAATGTCCAGAATTTTTGTTCATAATTAGTTGCTTTGTAACTTCCTTCACACAATACATTCCCATTCTCTACAATACAAAAATTTCTGTTTGGATGAGGTTATTTTCTGGTAGAACTACAGAAATAAATGAGAGGAAATGAGTCTAATGAGTCTTGCAGTATCACAGAACTTTGATATCTTAATAGGTGGAAGTGTGCACGGTCTTGGAGGTGGGTCTAGTGAACTTGCACTGATCTGCAGAGGTTAGATATCCACAATTTTGTCTTTGTTTGTTTGTTTGTTTGTTTGAATGCATGTTCATATGCCAGCTTTCACTTAGTTGCAAAACTTCATGAACTCTACTAGCTCTTACGTACATAACCATATCTTTAAAAAAAACACATTTATGTCACATTTTTCCTACACCTGCCAGTTTCCACTGTGAAAATTCTGGTGTTTTAAATCTGTGCATCTTGGAAGACACTGTATGGAAGTTCTATCTGAAAACTCACTTTCTTGGACTAGGAGGTGAATTTGATGCTTTCCTAGATCATTCTATTTTACCTTAATGCTTGCATTTTGATATTTCTCTCTTCTGGTCCTGAATTCACTGACACTCTTTCCCAGTCCAGGAAATTTCAAAGCAGTCTCTATCAACAGGAGCCCCACCTCTCGTACCACTTGAAAGGTTTGCTCTCTACAGATGCCTGTACAGAACAGAGATGCAGGCTTTTGAATCTGTGAATCTCGTTACTTCCAAGGAAGCAAACCAAGGCATGGATTAATTTCCTCTTCTTAACCAGCTGCACTTTTGTGTTTTGTTTTCATGTGAGGTGAATGTTATCTAATCACAACAGTTTTGCCCTGAATTTGCTTCCTTCCTTTCAGGAATCCACACACATTGTAGCTTTTTCTTTCCTGAGTCACTATAAATCTGGAAGGACTGCATTACAGTCTGATGGAATACATGTAAACCAAACAAGTTGCAAAACTTCCCAGTAACTTTCTTCCTAATTTGAACATGTATAAAGTGAGTTCTGCTATTTGGAACCTTATTGTTTTTAATTTGTAGAACTTTTTTTTTTATTATGAGTAATTCATAAGGCCTTTCCATTTTTTTCTAAAGCTAGCATAAATGTTATGAGTATTATATCTGGTTTCTCAAGCAAGAATTATTCTGTGGTCACATTATGAGCATGACTGCCTTTCTTCACCACTTGTAATTTCTAAACTCATTAATATATGTCAGACAGAGTTCCAGAGGAGGAAGATCTCAAGGGTTATTACGCTCTGTCAAGTTTTGTAATAAAGGTGGCTGGATAAAGGAGAAAATTGTTGTGAGTGTATTGGTGTAAGAAAAGGAGGTGGCAAGAAAGTACTGGAGAGAATAGAGTATTCAAGGTGGGCCTGATTATACTATTACAGCCTCACTGCAGAACCCAAAGGCACCTTTTGTTGGCTTTTGTGTGCTTAGAGCTATTCCTCTGAGTTAATCTTTGAAACAATGATAGAGATTAATGCATCCCTTCACACTGAATTTGGTTGTCTTTTCTCATGGAATCACAGAATCAACCAGGTTGGAAGAGACCTCCAAAATCATCCAGTGCGATCTATAGCCCAGACCCATCCAATCAACTAGACCATGGCACTAAGTGCCTCATCCAGTCTTTTCTTCACCACCTCCAGGGACGGTGACTCCACCACCTCCCTGGGCAGCCCATTCCAAAGGCAAATCACTCTCTCTGGGAAGAACTTCCTCCTAAGACCAAGTCTACACATAATACATAGTATTAACTATACCAGAAGCTATGTACAGTATTAACTGGATTAAGTTTGTGCCAGGATTAGGTAACCAGAATTATTTATTCAGGAGAAGAGATAATTTCTATTATAGATACATATTCAGGTTTTATTTGATATGGTGATTTGGGCCTGGCTAGAGGCCAAATGCCCACCAAAGCCACTCTATCAATCCCCTTCTTAGACAGAGAGGGGAGAGACAAAAATAGAACAAAAGCCCAGTAATAAGGTAGAAGCAATTTAATGATGCAAAGCACAAGCAAAGGTTACACACAGAAGCAAAAGCAAAGAGGGGCGTTATTCTCTACTCCCCATCAGCAGACAAACGTTGGTGGCTCCCAGAAAGCAGAGTTCCACACGTATCTGAAGGACAGGTGCCATGGGTGTACACCCCCACACTTGCTTCTTTCACGTAGCTTTTTCATCTGAGCTGGTGTCACGTCGTATGGCATCCCCCTTTGGTCAGTTCGGGTCAGCTGTGTCCCCTCCCAGGACACAATCTTGCCCGTCCCTTAGCACACCATTGAGATGGAGAAGTGTTGGAAAAGCACAGCCTGGATACTTTTTCAGCAGTAGCCAAAACACTGGCATGTTATCAGCAACGGCACTGCAAAACACAGCACTAGAAAGATACTCTGAGAATTATTTCCAGCTCGGACAGACGAAGTACATTTGAGTCTGTCCCATTTGAAGGGGATGAAAACTGATATTCGGGGTTTTATAAGCACTGCTGGGAAACACAGGAAAGTAATCTCATTGATTTATCATGTCAGTTGACTTAGCAGTGGTATGTTACTGTATTGGCCACTCCGGAGAGACAGCGGCACCGGGAGCAGACCTGGCACTGAAGACAGCGCCAGCGACTAACGCGCTTGCTCCCCAGGCCAAGGGTGCTCGCCGAAGCGGAGAAGCGCAGCGCGGAGGGAGGAGCGGCGCCAAGCGCCTGGCGCGCCGCGGGTGCTGCTGTGGTTACCGCACGGGGCACAGAGGCAGACGAGCCCGGCGCGGGCAGCGGGCAGCGGGGAGCGGGGAGCGGCGAGCGGCGAGCGGTGTCACTGGCGCCCGGCGGGCGGTGTCACTGGCTCCCGGCGGGCGGTGTCACTGGCTCCCGGCGGGCGGTGTCACTGGCTCCCGGCGAGCTGCTGGGGAGGGCGAAAGGCTGCTTTGCCGAAGGGCAAACGGTGATTGACTGTACTCCGAGGGGCGCTGCAGCTGTTTGCAGCGTATCGGGCAGGGCCCTCGGCCTCTGCTAGTGCACTACAGAAATTCACACCTCTATGGCGACCAGCTCGCCGGGGAAGGAGCTGCTGTGTGTTCGAGTGAAGGAGCAGAGTGAGCGGGAAGCAGCAAACAGTGCTTAGTTCCTTCCCGGGCAGAGAGAAGATAATGATCACAACATGGCCAAGAGGCACAGGGTGAAAAGAGTGTGGAAACTCAGACCATGCTCCTGCACAAACATGCAGCTGTGCAGGTTTCTGGCTGCAGCAAGTACCTGAGCCTGGCACTTGAACTGGAAGGAGTCAAAGACACCGCTTGCGTATGGTGTGATCAAATAAATGACCTGCTCAGGCAGGTGGTTGAACTGAGAGAGGAGGTAGAGAGACAGGGAGTGTGAAAGCAAGATAGGTTGGTGGAACCAGAGTCTGAGGGCAAGGCAGCAGGAAGAGGCTCTACAAGCAGAGGAGCACCCCCTCTCTTCCTGTCACCAGACAAAAGGTGGGGACATACGAGACAAGGGGTAATGGGAAAAGGTACCTCCTTGGAGAGGTAAGTGAGAACCTCCTCAGTCACCCTCACCTACCCAGTTGACATTGTACAGTAGATACTGGCCTTTGGGATTTGACAGCCAGGAGGATGAAGATAGAGACAGCGACAGGTATAGTGCCTCCACAAGGGGCTGAGGATGATGGCTTTTCCACCTTAGAGGAGTCACCGAAGTCTAGGTGAGGAGCCCTCTGCATTACAACCTCTGGTATTAGAAAGAGAAGAAGGGTAATAGTGATTCCCTTGTGAAGGGAACAGAGGGCCTGTATGTCATACAGACCCATCCCACAGGGATGTCTGTTGTCTCTCTGGGGCCTGGGTACAGGATATCACAAGGAGGCTGTCAAAGATAATTCATCCCTTTGATTACTACCTGCTGCTGGTTGTCCAGGCTGGCGTAAAGAGTACCAGGTTAATTAAAAGGGAATTCCAAGCTCTAGGTCACCTAATCAGTGGTGCAGAAGCGCAGGTGGTGTTCTGCTCCATCCCCACTGTGGCAGGAATGTACACTGCAAGGTACAGGAACACCAGCATTATCAACAAGTGGCTCAAGGGCTGGTGCCTGAAGCAAAAGTTTGGGTTCTTTGACCACGGGGCAACCTTTACTGCCCCTGGGCTGCTAAAATGAGACAGAGTCCGACTAACAGAAAAAGGGCAAAAGAGTTCTAGCTCATGAGTTGGCAGCCCTCATTGAGAGGGCTTTAAACTGGGTTTGAGCGGGGTAGGTGATGGAACCAGGCTGTCCACAAAGGAAGCTGAGGGTGTAAGCCAGTGTCAGGAGTAAAATCATCAGTCCAGCTGAAGTGCATGTACACTAATGCATGCAGGATGGGCAACAGGCAGGATGAGCTGGGAGCCTTGGTGCAACAGGAAGGCTACGATGTGTTTGCCGTCACAGAAACATGATGGAATGCATCACATGACTGGAACACTACAATGAACAGATAAAGGCTTTTCAGGAAAGACAGGAGAGGGAGAAGGGTTGCAGGAGTGGCCCTGTACTTTACGGAAGCACTTGACACCATGGAGCTTGTAACTAATGACGAGCGGGTTGAGTGCTTATGGGTAAAATTCAGAGAGCAGACCAGTAAGACTGACATACTGCTTGGAGTCTGTTACAGGCCACCCAAACAGGGAGAGGAGGTGGATGCATTATTGTATAAACAACTGCATGATGTTTCCAGACTGCCAGCCCTTGTCCTTGTAGGTGACTTTAACCTGCCAGATATCTGCTGGGAATTCTACACAGGTTTTTAAAGAGCATAGAGGATAGCTTCCTGACACAGCTGGTGTGCCAGCCTACCAGGGGTGAGGCTCTGCTCAACTTGCTGTTTACACATAGGGGAGAGCTGGTGGGAGATGTGGTGGTCAGAGGCTGGAATGCAATGGCCATGAATTAATAGTTTTCAATACGCAGTGAAGCTAGGAGGGGCATCCACAAAACATACACACTGGACTTCTGGAGGGCAAACTTTGGCTTATTCAAAGAACTAACTCGAAGTGTACCTTGGGAAAAAAAACCTTAAAAATTAAATTTTCCGGGAAGGTTGGACCTACTTCAGAAAAGAAATCCTGAAGACACAGGAACAGTCTGTGCCAGTGTGCTGAAAGCAGAGCCACTGAGGAAGACAACCAGCCTGGATGGGCAAGTGACTTATGAAGGAATTAAGGGGAAAAAAGAGGGCATATCACTTTTGGAAAAAGGGGGTGGTAACTCAGTTAAAAATTAAGGATGTTGCCAGGTCGAGTAGGAAGAAAATTAGACCAGTTAGAACTTAAACTGCCCACTGCTGTGAATGATAATAAGAAGTGTTTCTTCAAATACATTAGTGACAAAAGGAGAAGCAAGAATGATTTCCACTCTTCATTGAACAAAGAAGGGAATGTAATGACTAGAGATGAGGAAAAGGTGAAGGTGCTAAACACCTTCTTTGCCTCAATTTTCAATAGCAAGGCAGATTGTTGTCAGGACAGCTGGCCTCCTGAGCTGGTAGACGGGGTCGGTGAGCAGAACAACCTCGCTATAATCCAGAAGGAACTAGTTAGGGACTTGTTCAGCCTCTTGAGTCCTCACAAGTCGATGAGACCAGATGGGATCCATCCTAGGGTCATGAAAGAGCTGGTAGATGAGCACGCCAAGCCACTCTCCATCATTTATCAAGTCATGGCTCACTGGAGAGGTCCCTGAAAACTGCAAGCTGGGCAGTGTGGTGCCCATCCACAAGAAGGGTCAGAGGAGGACCTGGGAAATTATAGACCTGTCCGCCTGACCTCAGTATAGTGCTGACTATAGCAGAAAGTGTTGAAAACCTAGCAGAACTGATTAAAAATGGGCTAAGAAATCACATAGACTCAAGTGTTATTTCTGAAACCTGGTCCAAGATTAAAACCCCTAAGTTCTCCATAACTAAGAACAGTAATGAATTCCTTAAGTCCATTCACTGAATTAGAGAAATTAGATGATTAGAAGAAACATGGTGATGCAGTATGGGGTGCATCAAAGACTGAAGGAATGGCACAGAAATCTATTTGATATCTAAATGCTTAGATTTCTGAGGTTATGAATTTTGAGGATGCCCTGAATAACATGAAATGTTTTATAAAACAGGCTCATTTAAACATTTGGTAGACTATTCAACAATATGGTAGACTCTATTCAGGCAGAGAGAATGTTGATCTGCCTGTATTTTAAAAAAATAATTAGACTAGTTGAATATCACCTTCTTCAGTATTGCTGTAACAGAGGGACATCTCACTGTTGTGTCTACAGTGAAGGAAAACACAGCAGCAGAGAGAAGGTATTACCTTGCAGAATTGTCATCTGTGCTGTCATGTTACTACAGAATATGGTTTCAGTTCTGATGACAACAGAGGGATTGAAAAAAATCTGAAAGGTTGATCTAATTCTGTAAAGCGCACCTTAATTGTACGCTGCTTACTATAGACTGAAGTGCGATCAGCTTGACCTACTAGAAGGGCAGAACTAAACTGCTTTAACCTCACTAATGGGTCCTCTGTCACTTAAGGTACTCACATAAAGGTAGAATAACTTACATAACGAGCTTACGTATCAAGCTGAAGTTGAGCAGTAACTGAGTAAATGACTGTTGCTGTTATCTGTGATAGGAAGTCAACCTGAAGTAACTGTGTGTGCTCAGAGAAAAAACCTTATGTGAGCTCTTGGGAAAAAAAGCTAAGTGAAGCAAACAAGCAAACTCCCACTCAGTACATATATATTTTATTGTTGTTGTTTTATTACTTGTACTAACTGTTAGGTTGGTTAGAATGTACTGATCTTTGGATTAAGAGCATAAACATCTTATGTTAGTTCTTCTTTAATGTTTCTGAGAAATTTTCCCCACACACCCTGACATCTCTGAAAACACAGGGACAGAGTTTGTAAAGTTTGCTCTCAGACATTATAGCATCATAGAATCGTTTAGATTGAAAAAGACTCTTAAGATCATCAAATCCAACCATTAAACTTAACCTGGCACTGCCAAGTCTACCACTAAACCATGTTCCTCAGCACCAGATCATAGAATCATAGAATCAACCAGGTTGGAAGAGATCTCCAAGATCATCCAGTCCAACCTAGCACCCAGCCCTAGCCAGTCAACTAGACCATGGCACTAAGTGCCTCATCCAGTCTTTTCTTCAACACCTCCAGGGACGGTGCCTCCACCACCTCCCTGGGCAGCCCATTCCAATGGGAAATCACTCTCTCTGTGAAGAACTTCTCCTAACATCCAGCCTGTACTTCCCCCAGCACAACTTGAGACTGTGTCCCCTTGTTCTATTGCTGGTTGCCTGGCAGAAGAGGCCAACCCCCACCTGGCTACAATGTCCCTTCAGGTAGTTGTAGACAGCAATGAGGTCACCCCTGAGCCTCCTCTTCTCCAGGATAAACACTCCCAGCTCCCTCAACCTCTCCTCATAGGGTTTGTGTTCCAGGCCCCTCACCAGCTTCATTGCCCTTCTCTGGACACCTTCCAGCACCTCAACATCTCTCTTGAATTGAGGACCCCAGAACTGGACACAGGACTCAAGGTGTGGCCTGACCAGTGCTGAGTACAGGGGAAGAATAACCTCCCTTGTCCTACTGGCCGCACTGTTCATGATCCAGGCCAGGATGCCATTGGCTCTCTTGGCCACCTGGGCACACTGCTGGCTCATCTTCAGCCTACTATCTACCAGTACCCCCAGGTCCTTTTCTTCCTGGCTGCTCTCCAGCCACTCTGTCCCCAGCCTGTAGTGCTGCTTGGGGTTGTTGTGGCCAAAGTGCAGAACCCTGCACTTGGCCTTGTTCAATGTCATCCCATTGGCCTCTGGCCACCTATCTACCCTGTCCAGGTCCTTCTGCAGGGCTCTCCTACCTTGGAACAGATCAACACCTCTTTTAAATACCTCCAGGGATGGTGACTCCACCACTTCCTTGGGCAGACTGTTCCAATGCTTTACAACCCTTTAAGTGAAGGATTTCTCCCCAGTGTCCAATCTTACAACTTAAAGCTGTTTCCTCTTAATCTGTCGCTTGTTACCTGCCAAAAAAAAAAAAAGAAAAAAGAAAAAAAGACCAATGGACTCTTTGCTGCAGCCTCCTCTCAGGTTGTTGTAAAGTGTGAGAAGTCCTCCTTTTCTTCAGAGTAAACAACCCCAGTTCATTTCTCATAAGATCTGTGCTCTAGACCTATCACCATCTTTGTTGCCTTTTTTTGGACACAGTCCAGACCTCAGTGTCCTTCTTGTAGTGTGGAGCCCGAAACTGAACACAGTACTTGAGGTGCTCAGCCTCACCAGTGCTGCGTACAGGGGGATGATCACTTCCATGCTCCCACTGGCCACACTATTCCTGATAGAGGCCAGGATGCTATTGTCCTTTTTGGCCACCCGGGCCCACTGTTGCCTCACATTTATCCAGCTGTCAACCAACACTTATCTGGCTGTCCGGGGTTTGTTCTCTCTCAACTTCTTGTGAAAAAAAAAAAAAATCTTAATTCTGACTCTGGGACATCCCCTTATCCAGCTCACTCATAGTGATACCACCCTGAAGAATGTATTGAGAAGCAAAAGTAGTGTGTCACTAGTGGCCTTTCCATGTCAAAAAAGTGTGTAGCCTGCGATGTCCTTTTATATTTTTCATACCTCTCTTTAGTTTTGTTTTGTTTTATTTGGGAAGACCATATTTCTAATTTTTATTCAGGTTGACGCCCTCTGTAACTCCCAGGTCATTGTTTGAAAATGTCATAGTCATCTGTGATGGTTTGGGGGTTACCCCGCCCCTCCCACACTTTGTATTTGCCCCAGCTAACTCAGACGGACCCTGGGAATATAGATGAAGCAATTTATTTACAGCTAGCAGAATTTACAAGCAGCTATTTACAATATATACAGTTATATACAATTATATACAGAAATATACAAAAGGATAAACAATATAAAAGCACAACTCCCCTCCCAGAAACCTGAGTCCCCAGGAAGGGCTCTCAAACCACCCCAACACCTCCCCCCGGTCCCTCTCAACCTTACCCCAGTCCTCAGGAAGAAGAGAGGTGCAGCCAAGAGGTTAGGAAGCAAGGTTAGTAGGAACAGGGTTAATGAGATGTGACCAGGTCTAAGGCAAAAGCAAGAGTGAAAGACAAAATGGAGAAAAAGTCTTTCTTCTTCCCAGAGCTCTCAGCAAGACTGTGAGAGAAGTTGACATCAATTGTTTTCATTTCACTGCCTGTTATCTAGTTCTGCTACCAAAACATTCCAGCTTGCTTCAAACTAGCACAATCCACCCCTGTCTACTTCGCTCAGAGTATCGCTGAGAATTATCCAATCTAATCTAAACCAATATTTACACTAAAACAATATATACAAGTTCAGTTCAATCTTCAATCAGATGTAGGTGATTCAAAAGCTCAGAACAGGGACTCCCAGGTGACGTTGGGTTCGTGCTCACGTACTGTAGGTTCTATCATAGATTCTCTCAGTGTTGGGCGCCGATGTTACCTAGAACAGAAAACTCCTAACAGCTTGAATTTAAACTCTCTCAGCTAAGGTTAAATTTCTCTGTGGAATACACTGGATTTCACCATTCTCCTGCATTACCCAGTATGTATGACCAGGACCTTCAGCAGATACCACCCCTCGGACAGGTTTCCCTTCGCCCGAAGGAGAAAATACCCAAACAGTTTTCCCTAACAGATTCTTCTCATGTACAACAGGAACTTTATCACCGTCTACTGTTTGGACCAAGTCTGATTGTGCAGGTCCTGCTCTATTTACTGAACCTCTACTATTTACCAACCAGGTAGCTTCTGCTAAATGTTTGTCCCAGTTTTTTAGAGTTCCACCCCCCATGGCTTTGAGGGTGGTTTTCAGCAAACCATTGTAGCGCTCAATCTTCCCTGAAGCTGGTGCATAGTAGGGTATGTGATAGATCCATTCAATACCATGCTCTTTGGCCCAGTTTTTCACAAGATTGTTCTTGAAATGAGTGCCATTGTCTGACTCAATTCTCTCTGGAGTTCCATGTCTCCACAATATCTGTCTCTCCAAACCAACAATGGTGTTACGTGCAGTAGCATGTGGAACTGGATAGGTTTCCAACCATCCAGTGCTGGCTTCTACCATCGTTAGCACATACTGCTTGCCAGAACGAGATCGAGGTAAAGTGATGTAGTCAATCTGCCAGGCTTCTCCATACTTGTACTTTGACCATCTATCACCATACCATAAGGGCTTGATTCGCTTAGCCTGCTTAATAGCAGCACAAATGTCACAGTCATAGATGACTTGGGTGATAGCGTCCATGGACAAGTCAATTGACCTATCGCGAGCCCATCAGTATGTTCCATCTCTGCCTTGATGTCCAGATGAGTCATGGGCCCACCGAGCTAAGAACAGTTCACCTCGGTGTTTCCAATCAAGGTCAATGTCAAGTTCAGAGTTGGTATCAACTTGAGAAATCTTAGCAGCTTGGTCTGCCTTCTGGTTATGTTGATGTTCCTCAGTTGCTCTGCTCTTAGGCATGTGTGCATCTACGTGCCGCACCTTCACTGGAATTTTCTCCAGCCGTGCATCAATGTCCTGCCATAGATCAGCACACCAAATAGGCTTTCCTTTCCTCTGCCAACCATTCTTCTTCCAGTCCTTCAGCCAACCCCATAGAGCATTGGCTACCATCCACGAGTTGGTGTAGAGGTAAAGGATAGGCCAACTCTCACGTTCAGCCACATCAAGAGCAAGTTGAACAGCTTTTACCTCAGCGAACTGACTGGATTCTCCTTCTCCATCTTTCGTTTCGGTAACTCTCCTGGTTGGACTCCAAACCGCTGACTTCCATATTCGCTTGTTCCCAACAAGACGACAGGAACCATCTGTGAACAAAGCATAGTTCTTTTCCTGATCAGAGAGATCACCATAGGGAGGAGCTTCCTCAGCACGAGTTATTTTCTCCTCTGGAGGTTTGGAACAGTCTGTGCCTTCTGGCCAGTTGGTGATCACCTCCACTAGACCAGGTCGGTCAAGATTACCCATTCGTGCTCGTTGGGTTATCAAAGCCATCCATTTAGACCAGGTTGCATCTGTGGCATGATGTGGTGATGAACCTTTGCCCTTGAACATCCAGTTAAGAACTGGCAGTCTAGGAGCTAAAAGCAATTGTGACTCAGTTCCAATCACTTCAGAAGCTGCTTTCACTCCCTCATAAGCTGCTAGAATCTCTTTCTCAGTTGCAGTGTAATTTGTCTCTGAACCTCTGTAACAACGTCCCCAGAAACCAAGTGGACGACCACGTGTCTCATTTGGAGCTCTCTGCCAAAGACTCCAAGTTGGACCATTGTCACTGGCAGCCGTGTACAGAATGTTTTTAATGTCCGGACCAGATCTCACAGGTCCCAAACCCACTGCATGGACTACTTCTCGCTTGATCTGATCAAAGGCTGCTTGTTGTTCAGGTCCCCACTCGAAATTGTTTTTCTTACAAGTCACATCATGCAGAGGTTTGACAATCTGACTGAAACCAGGAATGTGTAGTCTCCAAAATCCCACCACACCAAGAAAAGCAAGTGTGTCCTTCTTACTGGTGGGAACTGCCATGGTAGAGACTTTGTTGATCACATCCTGTGTAATGTAACGGCGACCATCCTGCCACCGCACTCCCAGAAACTGAATCTCTCTGGCAGGTCCTTTGACCTTGTCTCTCTTAGTGGCAAAACCTGCTTGCAACAGAATGTCAATGATTTTGTTACCTTTCTCGAAGACTTCCTCAGCAGTTTGGCCCCACACAATGATGTGGTCGATGTACTGGATGTGCTCTGGAGCTTTACCTTTCTCCAGTGCATTGTGGATGACTGAGTGACAGATGGTTGAGCTGTGTTTCCACCCCTGAGGCAAACGATTGAACTGGTACTGGATTCCTCTCCAGGTGAATGCAAACTGAGGCCTGCACTCCTTTGCTATGGGAATAGAGAAGAAAGCATTAGCAATGTCTATGGTTGCATACCATTTAGCCTCCTTCGATTCCAGCTCGTACTGGAGTTCCAGCATGTCCGGCACAGCTGCACTCATGGGTGGCGTCACCTCGTTGAGGGCACGAAAGTCAACTGTGAGTCTCCAGTCACCTGTAGGTTTACGCACAGGCCAGATGGGACTGTTGAAAGGTGAATGAGCTTTCTCGATGACAGCCTGACTCTCCAATTGACGAATCAGCTGATGAATGGGCAACAAACAGTCATGATGTGTTCTGTACTGTCTATGATGAACAGTTTGAGTTGCAATTGGCACTTCTAGGTCCTCTATGTCATGATGTCCTACAACTGCAGATTCATCAGAAAGTTCAGGTCTAATAGACAATTTCAATTTATCGTCCTCAATCTCTACAGATGCTATTCCAAAAGCCCATTTATGACCCTTAGGATCTTTGAAACAACCTTGTCTCAAAAAGTCAATTCCCAGAATGCAAGGCGCATCAGGACCAGTTACAATAGTATGTGTCTTCCACTCTTTACCAGTTAAACTGATCTCAGCCTGTATCTTAGTTAACTCTTGAGATCCACCAGTGATTCCAAAGATAGAAATGGACTCTGTCCCTTTGCAATTTGATGGCAATAAAGTACACTGAGCACCTGTGTCAACTAAAGCCCTGTATTTCCGAACTCTTGAACTGCCAGGCCACCTAATGAATACATTCCAATAGATTCGGTTCTCTCCACTATCCCTTTCCTCCTCCTGGCTGGAGGCAGGGCACCCCTAATGCTGAACATGGCATGTAGGGTGTACACAATGATTGGTGGTGTTGTGAGAGCAACTGCAACTGTTGGAATAATTGCAGTTGCTCTGGGGAGCTGAAGAAGTGACAGCTACTTTCCTGGCATTATTGCCTCTGTTTCTGCCACTCTGCAGTTCCCTGACTCTCTTTGAAAGAGCTGAAGTAGGTTTACCATCCCATTTGTTCATGTTCTCGCCATATGTGTCACGCAGAAGTATCCACAGTGACGCACGTGATTGCTGCTGTCTGGGTGGAATTTGTCTCCTCCTGGGCTGGAATTGCCTTGCAGGAGGTGGGCGTCTGTTCCTGACTGCAGAAACATTCACCCATTCAGATGATGCAGGAACGGTATCTTTTACCAGATTGGAAATTGAGGTTTTAAGGTCCTCCTTCAGTTCTTTCATAGTATCTTTAATCTCTGTGGTCATAGTTTGTATGGCAGAGATTAGGCCAGAATGTGACAAGCTGTCCTCTATCTGCCTGAGCTGATCAGTGAATTCACCAACAGTGAAAGACCTTCCATTATCACTCCTTGCTAGAAACTTACTGGCCAAGATGTTAGCATAGGATGAAGGAGCAAGCTTAATCAGCTTCTTCATGAGACCTGTTCCCAACGGAATATCGTCAGGCTCATGAGTGCCATGATCTCCATAAAGCACTTCCTTCACAGCAAACTCCTTCAGAAGCTTAATTCCCTGCTCAACGGTGTTCCACTTCTTGGCAGCCCATGGCAAATCATCTCGGGAAGGATATCTCATAGCCACAGCCAACAGAAGGCGTGTCCATAAGCTAACCCTACCAAGAGGACTTGCTAGGTATTTGTCCACTCCACTGTCCTTAGTGAGTGGTCCCAGCTGCTTGGCAGACTTGTCTCCTACCTGCAGAGCATTAGCACCAATGCCACGGCATCTCACTAGCCAGCTTAGGATTGGCTCACCTGATTCCCTTGTGTATTCCTTCCTAACTTCCCTGACCTCTCTGAGTGGATCCTTTGAGCCTTGGATGTCATCTTCCTCCTCTTCCTCCTGTTGTTCTGGTGGTGCCGGGCCTAACACAATCTTCCTCATAGCATTCCTAAACTCATTGGAACCATCCTCTCTCCTGGCAGCTAACCTCACAGCGCTCCTCTCACTTGAATATTGTTGTCTCAGCACATCTACAAGGTCTCGTAGACTAACTGCCTCCTCTTCCTCCTCTTGCTGCTGATCACCAGAGGTCCCCTGTCTTACATCCTCCTGCGAACCACTCTTTGTCTTAGCTTTTGCCTTAGCAGGTGCCAGAAGGGCCTGAGCAGCAACAGACTTGGATGTGTCTGCTGGAGGATTTGAATCTTTAGGAGTCTGACCTGGAGCATTTGAATTATTGGAGGTCTGACTTGGAGCATTTGTATCCTTAGGGGTCTGACCTGGAGCTTGTGAGTTCAAATCTGCCTTACTTTTAACAGGTGGATTTTGGTTCTGGTCTGCTGGCTGGGGGTTTGAATTGGCTGAGCTGGTGTCAGTAGGATTTGGACTGACTGGGCTAGTGTTACCAGCATTAGCAGTGTTATTATTTGCCTGTCCTCCTGGGATGCCTGCCAACCCTGACTTGTTTTCATTTTTACTAGGAACATTCTGATTTTGGGTACCTGCCTGTCCTCCTGAGGCTCCTGCTAAACTCTGCGGCTTGTTTTGGTTATCCTTATCATTGTTTACGTTAGTGGCGGGAACATTGGCTGTGTTCCCAGCACTTGGAGAAGGAGGGGCAGAGGCTGGCAAGGGGGAAGCCGATAACTGTGTTCCCTTGTTTTGCTGTGAAAGAGACTGCTTCTGAGACACAGAATTTTTCCTAGCTCTTACAGAAGCTGGTTTTGAATTTTTCACAAATAATACCAAAATTAATATGAAAATTAAAATCATAAGAGCCAGATTACTGCACACCAACCCCGCCACAATCTCTTTTCTGTAAAAATCCTTGCATGGACTTGGCATTTCAGTTTGGGGCTGGATGACCCTCATGAGAGCAGTAGATAAAGCAGACTCTCGATTGATTGTAACATTATTGACAAAAACTCTTGTAATATCACTAGTAATATTCTCAGTGATACTAAAACCAGCATAACCAAGAATGAAATCACCCCAGCTCCAGAACATGTTTGAAAGCTTAACTTTAGCCTTCTTAAAAACTACATGAAGCAAGAAATAACCAATTTGATCTTTGATCCAATTGTACACAAAAAACCAGAAAACAGGCCACACAGCAATCCCCACCAAGTACAATAGCTGCTTGATTAGCTTCATCCTAATTCCCAGAGCTAAATTCCAATCACCCAAATCTATCTAGCCCCACGTTGGGAAAGCCAATTAAAAAAATGTGATGGTTTGGGGGTTACCCCGCCCCTCCCACACTTTGTATTTGCCCCAGCTAACTCAGACGGACCCTGGGAATATAGATGAAGCAATTTATTTACAGCTAGCAGAATTTACAAGCAGCTATTTACAATATATACAGTTATATACAATTATATACAGAAATATACAAAAGGATAAACAATATAAAAGCACAACTCCCCTCCCAGAAACCTGAGTCCCCAGGAGGGGCTCTCAAACCACCCCAACACCTCCCCCCGGTCCCTCTCAACCTTACCCCAGTTCTCAGGAAGAAGAGAGGTGCAGCCAAGAGGTTAGGAAGCAAGGTTAGTAGGAACAGGGTTAATGAGATGTGACCAGGTCTAAGGCAAAAGCAAGAGTGAAAGACAAAATGGAGAAAAAGTCTTTCTTCTTCCCAGAGTTCTCAGCGTAACTGTGAGAGAAGTTGACATCAATTGTTTTCATTTCACTGCCCGTTATCTAGTTCTGCTACCAAAACATTCTAGCTTGCTTCAAACTAGCTCATCATCTTTATGCTGAAAAGACATTTCCATGAAAATTGATAGTATGTGCATGGAGACATAGCAGTACAAATGGTCCATTGGACATTTATTTTACAGCTGGCAACTGGAAGACAGAACACAAGGTGTCAGTGTGACAGACACCTTCACAACAAAGTTGCCAACAGCAGCATCTTTGGTTCGCTCCTCTGGGTGGTCATTGTGAATCTGAAAGCCTTTGTGCTCTGCAGTGTGACTTTATTGATCTTGAAAGTTGTATTTCTGTTTATGAGATAAAATATCGTGGAGGAAGAGCAGAAACGATTCTAAGGAAATTGGCAACATGCAGGCCCCCAACCAGAGTTTGTTTTTCTTTAAAGAAACAGAAACTTGGCCCACCATATAAGAGCTGAGAAAAGCAGCAGCATTACTAACATGTTGAAAGTGAAGCTTCTGCTTAATCTTATGAACAGGATTTCAGTAATTGTTTGCATTAAAGGGAAGTAATGTTGCATTTGCAAGGGTGCAGTCTTTCTCTGTCTTAGCAAGATGGAAGACCAACACAGCCTGTGTTTTCTATGAAGATGAAAATCAAAAGCTATGTAAAACCCACTTGGATTAATGTACTACTAGTTTTTTGTTTTTTTGGTTTTTTTTTTTGTTTTGTTTTTTTTTTAAGATAAGAGGCATTTTAAAACCTGGGTAAAGGTCTTTCTAGACCACTCTTCTTTAAAACAAACAAAAAAACCCCGACCAAAACCAAGGAAACCAAAACCCCATGTAATAGTTTTCTTCCATGTTAATTTAAGCTAGCTACTCAATTCTTTAACAAAAAGGAAAATCTCCCATTCCCCATTTTAAAAAGCATGCTGTGGGTTAGTAAGTGTGGGAAAGAATATACAATTCTACATAGTTCTTTAAAACCATTCTCAGTGGAAACTGGTGTCAGTGGATAGCCAGGAAATAAAACAACAACAACAACAAAAATCAAATGGAGATCATTAAACAAAGCTGTGACCCAAATATTTTTGCAGTGTGCTGAACAATGCCCTTTGTCTACTAGAGAGGAAAAATTAACCAAGAAATAAAGGATGTCACTTAATTTTATCTGTGACCTGAGACTGATAGTTTTTGTTTCTCCTTTCCCCCACTCCTTTGTGGTGGAGGGCCTGTAGGCCCAAAAAGCAGGCTTGCTTATGCCTTGCCTTGCCTGGACATGTTTTTCTGCCAGGACCTCTGGTTGTAAACATGTTGTGTAAGCCCCACACACCCAGCTCGTGTCTCCCTGGGGTAAGCCCATGTGATCCCCATATTTGGGAAAGTCCAGGCAAGTAGCTTTTGCCTATTATGGTAAGGTTTGGCTGACTGCCAACCTGATTGGTCATTCTAGTGGCCAAAGGAACCACTAATCCTGGCCCACAATCAATAAATAGAGGTGCACAGGTAAACAACGTGCTCTGACTCTCACTTGCAGCTCAGCTCAGACCCTCAGGCACAGACCCTGCATAGCTCAGCTGCTCAGACCCCAGGCTCGCATGCCATTGCTCACACTCGGAGCCTTACTCGCATCTCACCTGTCTGCATACCTTTCTTGCAGAGCTAACTTAAGCCTGTATATATATATATATATATATATGAGGAGCCTATAGTCTCCTAAGCCAGCTGTGCACGCTAGTGTGTTATCAGGACCAGATCCTGCATTGCCTTTTCCTACAGAGCTCAGACTCCCAGCAGCTGCACACACCCTGCATGCCCACTGCCTATCATTGCCTGTTAAGTGCCACTGCCGCTAAGATAACCAGGAAGAAGACTCTGGATTGTCTGCACACACACCCAGCCTGCATGAAGGACTGTGCCAGAGACAGCACAATATTCTCCTCCTACACCTGAGATCCTGCCTGCTAGAATTCCTGGACAAGGCATCCAGAAGGAGCCAGCAGCATCCAAGGCAGAGATTGCATCCTTTGCCAAGAGAAAAGGTCAGAGACCAGTCATTTCCCCAGAGACTGGGAAGATTCATCCTTTCCCCACAAGCTGGGAGGATTCCAGCCTCCAAGTCCATGGGCAGAGATACCCTGAAGTTTGGACACTAGGCACAGGCTGTGACACAGCCCCGGAGGGTGATTAATAATTGATAAGAATTGTGAGTAAAAGCTTTAATACATCTGTAAATATCTGTTGCCTCTGCCATAGAGCAGAATCAGTTTCAGCCCGCTCTGCTGGGCAAATAGCATATAGATCCCAAGCGGGGGAAAACTCTCTCTGTTTATAGTTTGAATGTTTGCTAGTTATTTATTAATAAGTTCCTGTACATAATTTATCCTAGAATGTTTTCATAACCGTGTAAGGACATTTTAATATTAATATACAGTGGTTGGGGGTGGTGAGAGTCCAGAATATTGAGTTTAATAAATATATATTTTTATATAAAATTATCTCTCCCCAATTAATTTCTCCCCTCCACCAAACAGGCATAGGTGCTGAGAATCCCCCTCCGTGACATCCTTTCCTCTAAATGAGAAATGTTGGGAAATGAGGAAGCCACACACAACAGGTATGTTTTAACATCCCAGCAGATGTCTGGCATGTTAAAGTTGCCCACAAGAACAAGGGCAGGTGATCTTGAGGCAGCCTCCAGCTGCTTAAAGACTAATAAATCAACCTCTTCCTGGTTGGGTGGTCTATAACAGACTCCAACTAGGGTGTCAGCCTTGTTGGCCTTCCCCTTAATTCTCACCCATAGGGACTCAACCTGATCATCCTTAATCTCTACCTCCATGACATCCAGAGCATCTCTAATATACAGAGCCACTCCTCCACCCCTTCTCCCTTGTTTGTCTCTCCTGAAGAGTCTGTAGCCTTTGAATACAGCACTGCAATTGTGTGAGTCATCCCACCACGTTTCTGTGATGGCAACAACATCATAGTTTTCCTCTTGTACCAAGGCTTCCAGCTCCTCTTCTTTGTTACCCATACTGCGTGCATTAGTGTACATGCACTTCAGCTGGGCTGCTGCTTTTACCCCTGTCTCTGGCCTATCACCCTTAGCTTCCTTTGGTTTGTCTCTAGTACTGTTGTGTTTGACCCTCTCCCCCTTCTGGCCTAGTTTAAAGCCCTTTCAACAAGCCCAGCCAGCTCATGTGCCAGGATCTTTCTTCCTCCCCTGAGTCAGTTGTACCCCACCTGTTGCTAGCAGACCTGGGGCTATATAAAGTTCCCCCAGGATCAAAGAATCCAAACTTTTGTTGGTGTCATCAGCCTCTGAGCCACTTGTTTGTTAATCAGGTATGATTTCCTGTTCCTCTCAGCATTCCAACCTGCAACTAAGGGTATAAATGTAAAGATTACCTGTGCCCCTGATCCCTCAACTACTTTTCCCCTTTGATTGCTTTTAGGCCTCTGGTATCAACCTCATAGTTTCCCACCTGTATAACTTAGAAGGGATAGTAATCAGAGGCCTGCACTACAGTAGGCAACCTTCTGGTAACATCCTGGTCCCCAGGGAGGCAGCAGACTTCTCTGTGGGAGGTGGCTGGCTGGCATATGGGGCCCTCTGTTCCCTTCAGAGGGGATCACCAATAACAATGTCTTGGGTTCAAATACCCCTCCTCTTTTTATTTTGGGTACGAGTTCTGATGCAAGGGCGGAAGTGATTTACATTAGTCAACCCCCCCAGATGGTGTTGCTTCTGCCACTAAAGCCACTTTACCCTCAACCTCTAGCACCCTGTATCTGTTGTGCAAGGACAACTGAGGAGGTGAGGGGGACTGGAAGGGTTTCCCTTGCCCTTTCTGACAGACACCTATGTCCATTCTCCCTTGTTTCTCGAGTCACCTCCCTCTGTTGAGGGGGTCTGCAGAGCATGGTGCTGTAAGTCCAACTCACTTTCACATTCCCTTATAGCCCTTAGCCTTTCCACTTGTTCCTTCAGTTCAGCCACTAGATTAAGCAGATCATTGATCTGTTCACACCTAATGCAGGCATTGTCTCTGCCACCCTCAACATCGATTGTCAGGCTCCAACACCCCTCACAGCCCGTTGCCTGGACACCTGCATGCCTACAGGTGGGCTCTGTTTGGGTGCCCACGGTTTTACAAACAACCTTTGACCAAGTTTTCCCCATGTCTCACTTCCTTTGAGGGACTGACGGGAGTTGGTTGGGTGTGGGTTGGTGTTTTTTTTTGTTTCAGTTTATTTTCTTTGTTTGTTTGTTTCTTTGTTTTGTTTGGTTGGTTTTGTTTTTTCTTTCTCCAGCGTTCTGCAGGCTGGGCTCAGCAGAGAAGCAGCTCTCTTCCCGAATCAGCATCTGGCATCACTGCTGCTCCTTGTTTAAATCACCCATGCATCTGGCACCACCTCTGCTGCGTCACCCTCAAGTGTGCACATAGGCCACATATCCATCTGCACCTGCTGCTTCCTGTCCCCTTCTGGGATGCTCCGATTGATTGGGAGAGCCCCAAAGTAAAGAAAAAAAATTCAAAAAGGCTTTGAAAAATCTTTGAAAAAAGCACGTTCCAGCAGAGCTAACCTTGCTACTGCTCTCTCCCCGAATGCTGTGTTCGAAAATACTTACCTTTATTTGATAATCTACGTTAATCTCTGTACCTGCCATGTGTCATTGAGAACCAGAGGTCTATTAAAAACAAACAAACAAAAAACCACAAATGAAAAACAGTAGCCTGAAGTAAGGTAACTTCAGAATAGTAATTTTGATTATAAAAAATTTACAGCATTTTTAATTTAACTTTTGCTGTTCCTGCCTTTATTATCTTTAGAGAGAGCAAAATGTGCTATAAGTATTTTAATTAAGAGTGAATTCTGGAACTAATTAGTTGCTTGCTTTTAATTTAAAAATAATTATGGCAATAACTGACACTGTCAACATGTGCTTGTGCTGTTTTCCATTTCCCCTCTTTTTTTTTTGTTTCAGTCTGGAATGACTGTAGATGTGTTTCTTGTGACCCTTTCTGTTCTTTATGTGAAGCACCTACAGCTCATATATTACAACACTGTGTATTTTCACAGTGTCTCTTGACCTAACTTCTTAGTGCTAAGAACTGTATAAAGTTCCACTCTTGCTTTGAAGGAAATGAAAAACGAATTTCTGTTGCTCTTCCAAGTTGCAGAAGAAGGTTTTAAAATATGACTCCTTCCACTTGAAAACACTGAGGTCCACTTCTTGCCAAAATCTCATTGTAAAGCTTCTCGACATTTAAATTGTTTTCATGGTGTGCTGCTGGCAAAGCCAAGTGATATTTGTTAAAATGGAAGCTTACATTGTTACTAACTGTTGAAAAGACTAATAACCTTTTTATAGAATTCCCAGTGGTGGGATTCTACAGCAAAAGAATAAAAGACCTGTGAGCCTTGTAGGGCATCTTAACATCGTTCATTTACCCTTTATAGTGTTTAATAAGAGTCAAAAAAGAATATTTAAGGGGTTTATCAGATGTCAAACTATCTTAAAGAGCTGTAGTCTTTAGAAAATGTATTTAGTTTTCACAAGTTTGTGAAGGATTCAGAGGCCACTTATTTGCAGTTATCAGCAAAAGTCTTCTAGTTGGTTAAGTTGTTGTGTGTTGGGGTTTTGTTTTGTTTTTTAAGCAGTGATTTACAGAACTGGTTCTTATTCTCTGGTCGAGGAGCTGTGTTTAGGGTTCGGGAGGGCTACTTGACTTTGCTGTTTCTTTCAAACTTTCAATTGAGTTACAATTGCTGTTGTGTTGACCATGAATACAATACAGAATATCTTCAACTAAGTTATAGCTAATACCATTTTTTGACAGTCAGTATTTCTTAAAACTATACATAAACCAAACAATAGATTTCAATCCTACTTTACTTTAACGTGTTAATCATGTCAACAAAATTTTGTAGTAGAATTCAGTTAATACTCAGAGGCTGAAGTACATGACATTGCTCTGACTTACTATGAATCTTGCCTGTTAGTTACAAATCGTCATGCACACACTCAAAATGCCATTACACCTTTCTTTTAGTTAAAATGCTGTTATTTCCCACTATAAAAATCCCAGAAAACTTTCTTCTTGCCCAGTTTGAAGGACTTTCTGCTGCTTCTAAGGTCATTTTACAATATATTTTAGGTTGAATCCCCTTTCCATCTGTGCTTGTTTGAGACTAACTGAAATATTTTACTGAAAGAAAATAAATCCTTAGCTATGAAAAGAAAGAACAAAAACAGGTGTCCTATATCACCATTCTTCTGCTGAGAAATGCAACTAGTCAAAATATAGATGAGACAGGCATTTCACACATGCTGTGCCATTTTTCTGGTGGTTTGATCTCTGGCTGACTCTGCCTTTAATTCTGTAATCCACCTAACCTGTTTTTCCTCTAGCCTCCTTGCCAGTTTTTGGGTTTTGGGTTTGGGTTTTTTTACATCTCATCTCAGATACGTGGGCTGATCTGGTTATTTCTGAAGGGAGGGAAAGAGGAAGGGGGAAGGGGATATGGTTCAGGAGCCCTGCTGGTGATTGTGATTGTTTCTGGGAGGGGTTTTGTGTTTCTGTGTTACTTTTAATTTCTATATAACTGTATATATTTGCATATATATGCTTGTATATTGTGCTAAGCTGTAAATATAGCTTCATTCTTTCATTTCCAACCATCTGAGTCTAGTCTGTTTGATTTTCTTAAGTGTGGGGGACAGGTAATGCTCAAGCTATCACAACTTTATTTTGGCACCCTAATTCAATTTGATTGATTGCTAATTAAGTCTGGAAATTAAGAATGAAGTTATTTTACATTTTATTGTCTATTTTTTACCCTATATGTGATAGATTGGACTGGATGATCTTGGAGGTCTCTTCCAACCTGGTTGATTCTATGATTCTATGATAGAGGCATGCTATTTTTACTGTTGGCTGACAGCCAAAATTGGTGGCCTCTTGTTTGATCTAGTTTGGAGGAAGATTAAAGCAATGTGTTTTTTTATTTCAGAGAGTATCTTCATGGCTGGATTGGCTTTAATATTACTGAAACTGTTACCAGCTCTGTTTTTAATAAGTCAGGAAATAATACAACTGATAAAATTTATTCAACACCTTTAATGGACATAATTTTGCCTAGAACAGACCTGCCAAATCCCTATGGCAAGCCTTACGCACACAATACAGTGGAATATTTATCATGTGTGATTTTAGCCCTAATTATTCTGGTCTTAACGCTAATGCTAACATTGTGCATTAGAAAATCAATTGTGGCTACTTTAAGAAAACGGTAAAAAGAGACAAGTGTCCTTGCAAAGAGAGTTAGAGATAAGCTGTACAAAAAATGAAAACAATGTCTGTTTGAGGGGAGAGTGAGAGCCATGTTCATCACTGCACCTTGTCTTGTTTGTTGACAATAACATGGCAGGCAGCCAAAGAACAGGTCCAGCTGTTCAGGTCTCTGCTGTTTCTTCACCTAGTTCTATCTCTAAACCAGATTCAAACTCACAGGCCTCAGGTCAGACCTTCAATGATTCAAACCAGCTGGAAAGTACTTCCAAAGCCTTTCTGGCCCCAGTGAAGGTACAAGTTTAGATGAAGCATTTGGTAAAGGGTGATTCAAGAGAGGATTTAGAGGAGGGGGCCTCTGGTACACAAGAGGAGGAAGAGGAGAAATACAGCCCTAAGACTTAGACAACATACTTAAAACTCAATACTCTTGACAAGAAAAGCTTTGTGAGATTGGCTGCCAAGAAGGAGGATGGTTCCAAGACATCCCTCACATTTGGGATCCAAAATAAAAATACTCACACTTAACATTATTGCTTATTCAGGAAAAAAAAATGTGAAGAGAATTTTTCCTCTCCAGCAATTATTATTGGGTTTTCAATTGTAATTAATAGTATAAGGAAGATTTAATTATATTTTTAAAAAATGGCTTTGCAGTTCTGGCTAATTTCTTAGAAAATGGGATGTGCTAGTTAGAAGCTAGCTAGGATGTTTTGGTGAGAAGAACTAGATTACAGGCTGTGGAAGGGAAACAATGGTGATGTCTGCTTCACTCATAGGCTTGCTGAGAGGTATAAGAGCAAGAATCCAAACATAGATATAGTAGTTGATATCTGTCCAGGCTCTGGGCTGAATCTCTCTAATCTCACCTTCCATCTCTCTGATTAATCCTCTTGCTACCTAACCCCCCGGGCCAACCCTCCATTCTTCCTTGAGGAACAAGGCAACATCTTTGGGTAAGGTAGAGAGGGGTGGGAGAAGGTTGAAGGGCAGTTGAGAGCCACTCTTGGGGACTCAGGTTTCTGGGAGGGGAGTTGTGTTTCAGTATTACCTTTTACCTTGTACATTTCTGTATATAACTGTATACACTGTAAATATCTGCTTGTATGTTGTGCTAAGCTGTAAATACAAAAGCTTCATTCAATTTCCAGAGCTGCTGAGTCTAGTCTGGCTGATTTCTAAAGAGCGGGGAGGGGATGGGGCGGGTAACACCCAAACCATCACATCCTTTATTTTGGCACTCCAATGTGGGGCAGATTAATTTTGAGTGATTGTTAATTAACTCTGGGAATCAGAATGAAGCTAATGAAGCTATTTTACTTAGTGGGGGCTATTGTATGACCTATTTTCTGCTTTCTGGTCTATAATTCGATTAAAGCTCAAATTGGTTACCTTTTGTTTAATCTAATTTTGAAGAAGATTAAGTCAAAGATTACATCAATTTTTTAAAAATTTTGGGGACTACATCCTTAGATATGTTGGATTTAATATTGCAGGGTCTTTTATCAGTAACAACACAGGAAATGGTTGCACATCTTCCCATAGATTCTGGGAAAGCTGCCGAAGTCCTGGGTAATAACAATAACATGGCAGGAAGCCCAGGAACTGAGATAATTGCTCAGGTCCAAGATGTTCCTTCAGCTAATTTGACTCCTCAGGCAGCAGAAACCCCTAACTCTAAGCGAGATTCGAACTCATAGGCCTCAGGTCAGACCCCAGATTTCAGCTCAAATTATCTTGGCCCCAGCCAAAGCCCAGGCAAAGATGGAACATTTGACAAGAGGAACATCTGACAAGAGGAGTGTTGCGAGATTGGTTGCCAAGAAATGTTGCAAGCTGTGCTGCCTGCTATCACTGCTTGCTGCAGGACCACGGTAAACAAGCCCGTAGATCAATATGGTGTTGGGCCAGCCGCGAGGGCCTCCAGACAATTCAATGAGAAGCCCATTTTATTGATGTACAGCTCAAAATACATACACTCAGCCAGTAGAGCACACGCCTACACATTAGCATATTTAGTCAGAGACAACTCACCACATCTGCATACATACACACCTTGTTGTGGAAGAATTTCTTGCCAGTCAAGGACGTAAAGTCATAAACATGGGTAACTGGAGCTGAGAATGTCCTTGGTTCCCAGCAAGGCTAGGAAATTGAGATGTAAACAACTGAGCACCCCACACACAGCTGCAGTGGGCAGAGACTAGATAACCAAGGGGGCTGGAGTGGGTGGTCCGGGAGGCTGACCCTTAGAATGTTGTGATAAGTTAACCTATCCACACCTTACATGTAACTCTGGACCCTCTGACTGTAACCAATCTTAAGCTGAGCACGCCTCTTGCTAGAACGCATATAAGTCACTGTATCACGGAAATAAAGTGGATTTGACCATCTAACCATATTGGTGAACAAAGAGTCATCTTCCCATAGTGCTCCACTGAACGTGTTTCCCAACACCTTGTTATTCTCGTTAGCAAAGGTCCATTATCTGAGACCTTCTGAGATAAGGTGGCCAGCTGCATGTGAGAACCAAGGTCTGTTATTACAAGGATGTGCCTGTTGTCACTTCTCTTCACTCCGTTCCCACAGCTCTCCTGCATCTGCACCTCACAATTCTTCTGCATTCTGCATTCCCACAAAAAAAAGAGGATGGTTCCAAGGAGTTTAAGAGTGCTCTTAGGAAAGTTCTGTTTCCAGGCCAGAGACTACCAGGACAACAAAAGGAAAAGGAGAAGGATGACATCCAGGATTCCAATGATCCCCCCAGAGAGGTCAGAGAAGATAGAAAGGAATACTCAAGGGAATCAGGAGAGCCAGTCCTAAGCTGGCTGGTGAGATGCCGTAGCATTGGTGCTAATGCTTTACAGGTAGGAGACGAGTCTGCAAAGCAGCTAAGGACACTCACAAAGGAGAGTGGAGTGGACAAATACCTGGCAAGTCCTCTTGGTAAGGTTAGCTTGTGGACATGCCTCCTGTTGGCTGTGGCTATGAGATATCCTTCCCAAGATGATTCACCTTGGGCAGCCAAGAAGTGGAACACCATTGAGCAGGGAATTAAGCTTCTGAAGGAGTTTGCTGTGAAGGAAGTGCTTTATGGAGATCATGGCACACATGAGCCTGATACCATTCCTCTTGGAACAGGTCTCATGAAGAAGCTTATCAAGCTTGGTCCTTCATCCTATGCTAACATCTTGGCCAGTTTCTATCAAGGAGTGACAATGAAAGGTCTCACTGTTGGTGAATTCACTGACCAGCTGAGGCAGACAGAGAACAGCTTGTCACATTCTGCCCTAGTCTCTGGTAGAAAAACTCTAGGTACAGAGATAAAGGGGATGAAAGATGGCATTGAGAATGGCATTGAGAATAGCATGAGATAATTGAAGGAAGATCTTAAAACCTCCATTTTGAATCTGGTAAAGGGTAGCATCGACTGGATGCATGTTTCTGACATCAGGAACAGACACCCATCTCCTGCAAGGCAATTCCAGCCCAGGAGTAACAATTCCACTTAGACATCAGCAATCACATGTGTCACTGTGGATAATCCTGTGTGACCAATTTGGTGAGAATATGAACAAGTGGGATGGTCAACCTACTTCAGCTCTTTCAAAGAGAGTCAGGGAACTGCAGAGTGGCAGAAACAGAGGCATTGCTGCCAATGCCAGAAAAGTAGCTGTCACTTCTTCAGTTCCCCAGAGCAACTGCAACTATTCCAACAACTGCAGTTTCTCTCACAATCATTGTGTACACCCCACATACCATGTGCAGCATTAGGGGTGCCCTGCCTCCAGCCAGGAGGAGGAAAGGGATAGTGGAGAGAACTGAATCTATTGGAATGTATTCATTAGGTGGCCTGGCAGTTCAAAAGTTCTGAAATATAGGGCTTCAGTTGACACAGGTGCTCAATGTACTTTATTGCCATCCAATTGCAAAGGGACAGAGTCTATCACTATTTCTGCAATCACTGGTGGATCTCAAGAGTTAACTAAATTGCAGACTGAAATAAATTTAACTGGTAAAGAGAGGAAGAAACATACTATTGTAACTGGCCCTGATGTGTCTTGCATTCTGGGAATTGACTTTTTGAGACAAGATTGTTTCAAAGATCCTAAAGGTCACAAATGGGCTTTTGGAATAGCAACTGTAGAGACTGAGGATGGTAAATTGAAACTGTGCATTAGACCTGAACTTTCAGATGAATCTGCAGTTGTGGGACATCGTGACATAGAGGATCTGGAAGTGCCAATTGCTACTCAAACTGTGCACCACAGGCAGTACCGAAAACATCATGACTGTTTGTTGCCCATTCATCAGCTGATTTGTCAGGCTGTCATCGAGAAAGCTCATTCACCTTTCAACAGTCCCATCTGGCCTGTGCGTAAAGCTAACGGTGACTGGAGACTCACAATAGACTTCCGTGCCCTCAACGAGGTGACGCCACCCATGAGTGCAGCTGTGCCGGACATGCTGGAACTCCAGTACGAGCTGGAATCGAAGGAGGCTAAATGGTATGCAACCATAGACATTGCTAATGCTTTCTTCTCTATTCCCATAGCAAAGGAGTGCAGGCCTCAGTTTGCATTCACCTGGAGAGGAATCCAGTACCAGTTCAACCGTTTGCCTCAGGGGTGGAAACACAGCTCAACAATCTGTCACTCAGTCATCCACAATGCACTGGAGAAAGGTAAAGCTCCAGAGCACATCCAGTACATCGACGACATCATTGTGTGGGGCCAAACTGCTGAGGAAGTCTTCGAGAAAGGTAACAAAATCATTGACATTCTGTTGCAAGCAGGTTTTGCCATCAAGAGAGACAAGGTCAAAGGACCTTCCAGAGATATTCAGTTTCTGGTAGTGCGGTGGCAGGATGGTAGCTGTCACATTCCACAGGATGTGACAAACAAAGTCTCCACCATGGCCATTCCCACAAATATGAAAGACACTCTATCTTTCCTGGGTGCAGTGGGATTTTTGGATTCAGTCAAATTGTCAAACCCCTGGTTGTATAGTCTGGAGAGAGGGAGGCCAAGGAGGAGAGCTTATCACTCTCTAGAACTAACAGGAAGGAGGTTTTAGGTGAGGTGGGGAAAGGGCTAGAAAATACAGAATATAGCAACCAAGCTAAATAGTTAACTGTATACACAATTGTATAAAGCATCATCAGTGACATAAAGGAGGTGGTTTAAGCTTGAAGGGGTCTTGAAGCACTCTCATGGAGAAGAATACCGTATTCAAAGATGAGAACATCAGCCACTCTGCCCAAGAATGTGACACACAACTGCTGCCAGGTCTAGAGAGGTGAGACATCAAGCCTTCTTCAAAAAGACTCCAAAAGATTACAATGACATGTCACTGAGCATGTATGAAGAGACAGGATGTTATAGAAATGAGTTCCAGGAACTGATTGTAATAACTCCACCTATTCCCTGAACTAATTGTTCTTACACTAACCCTGTACTGAATATGTATGATTTTGAGGCATAAATATTTCACCCGAACAAGGTGAAGGGGCAGAAGGAGTTTGGAAGATGCCCTCCCCTTGTCACCCAGCACTGATTAAACATACCTTACCTGATAACATTTTGCATGTTGTGAGGTGTCTTTCCACAAGTGGAACAAGTTGTCCACAGTGTTTCCACAGTGGGGCAAATTGTCTCCAGGGCCACTGGCCTCCTGAGCTGGCAGATGGAGTCAGGGATGAATATAGTCCCCCTGTAATCCAGGAGGAACCAGTAGGGGACCTGCTGAGCCACGTGGATCCTCACAGGTCCATGGGACCAGATGGGATCCACCCTAGGGTGCCGAGAGAGCTGTGTTGCGGAGGGCAGGAATTAATTCGTGGCCGAGTCGAGAATTTATCAAAAATAGTTATTTTTTATTTTCCCAAAAACCCACCCCCACAACTATATATACAAAGATTAATTTAGTTTAATAAACAGGTTCAGTTGCATGAGAATTAATCTACAAGGATACCATCAATAATCTGACTATATTAAAAGTCAGAAGTTGGAAAAGGACTCAGCTATTAATTAATAGCGGTTTCTTACTAAATTAAGCTAAGCCAAATAACTCACTCAGGCTGGCTCCTGCGGTCTGTGTTCCTCTTCCTTTTCAGCGGCTGCAGGAGTCGTTAAGGGTCGTTAAGGGTCGTTAGGCACACAAAGGTGTCGACAGGAAAGCGAATTCCTGAAGGTCTCTCTGCAGTCCAGCTGAAGGGAGTGTGTGAGCTCAGGCAGACACATACGTCCAGGCACGGGCAAAATCCAAAGCGGGAACCCCAAAGGCGGGAAGACCCCCAATATTTATAACCTTCGCTAGACAAAGGGCAGAGTTACCACACCTTAGGCGCGAAAGCGCACGGCCAATACCAGCCTGGCTCCAGCGCGGGAACTCACGGGGCACTCACCCCCCCCTTCACGGGGTAGTGCTCCCCCCCTTTACGGCTGCAGGGCAGGCAAGGGTGGGGGGAAACCAGGCGGCTTTTCCCCTTTCCGCCCCGAAGTCCGGGCAGGAGAGGAATTTAGGGGTACAGGACTCCAGGACATCCCACCCCGCTGGTAATGAGCATCTTTGTCTAGAACTTGAGTGATAGGTGATCCCCCTTCAATTTAGTAACCTATTAATATATATATAGCTTAGCCTTTTCCAACATTAACAATATATAACACATTAATCGCCCCAACAATATTTAACAATACTTAACAAGGCTTAACAATAGCCCCAAACAGTATTAAATAAAGCTACACAGTCAATTGAAGATTGCTCTGCTCCTGGTAGAGCAACCAAGTTCATGGCAGAGCCTTAGATGCTCTGAGTCCATGGCTGGAGGTCACAGTCCGTGGGTCCTGATGCCATTATCCACTGGCCACCCCGGTGATATGACTCCATCTCTCGTGTAGCTGGCTCTCCCTTTCCCAGGTGCTGGTCAGGTGGTCAGGAACTGGTCCTCTGCCTCGACCTTAACCTATAAGGAGACAAAACCTGCCTCGGCCTATAAAGGCCAGGCTTGACAATTAATAATTGGGGACAATCCACCGTGCACTGATCCGGTGGCCTTTTCCATTTGCATCTAGGGCTTCCCAGGCATATAAGGCTCTGGGTTTACCCCGTGCCATTGGCACTACCCCAATAGGTTGGCCTTTTGTACTGGGGCAGGTGGTCAGTGACCACGTGGCTCACCTAGGCAGCAGGTCTTTATTCTGGGGGCTTCTGTAGCTCTCCCCGTGACTGCTGACCATTAAAAGCTGCCGAGCCACCATTAGAGTAATTTAATGCTTTGCCTCCCGTGTGGGAGACGAGAAAGGGTTAACCTTTCTGTCTGGGGGCGAGCTGCAGTTCCCAGCGGGGGGGCTGCCGCTTCTGGGCGAGCCGCTCCCGGAGCCACCGCTGGGCGTGCTGCTGCCGCTGGCCCTGGGCTTCTCGAGGCTGCCTCTGGATTTTGCAGCTGATTTCTGGAGGCACCACACTAGATCCTTCAGCTGCCAGTCTGCCAGCTGCTTTAAGGCAGTTTTTGGTACCCCTAAAGTCAGGGCTTGTAGATACCAACTGTTCTTTCCTCTGGGTCTCCAGTCACTCTGTTGGTCTCTGCCCCTTCCCCTCGGGGAGAAACCTGTAGGACCCATCCCCCGGCGGGGGGGGGGGGGGGGGGGGCAGTCCTGCACTAGCCGGACCTGCCTGCGCAGAGTCCTGGAATTTTCTGGGGGAGAAGCATGAGACTGTCTCTCCCCAGCCGCTTTTCCTTCAGGAGACCCAAACCCAAACTGCAGCCCGTGGGCATTCAAGTCGGTTAACAGTTCAGCCCAAGTCATTACGTGCTCTTTAGCATCGTCCTCTGAATTCTTTGCAATCACACGTTCAATTTTCTCAACATTCTTCATTACTTGGATTTGCAGAGTTGCTGGCAAACCCTTCATAATAGGGTGCAGTCTCTCCGGGTCCACAGGGGCATAAAATGGGCAGTCATGATGTCCCTTATCATAGATAGCCTGGACACAGGCAAGTCTGCGGAGAGCAGTGATGAGCTCAGAGGAGCTGGTGACTCTTAGTTCCGTCGGCTCCCCCCGGTAGGCTGGGCGGACGCTGCTTGCCCAGTAAGCTATCCGGGTGGTGAGGCTGTGTGTCCCCTCGGGTTCATGTGTCAGGAACTCATCATCCCTCCAGTCTCCAGCCACTTCCTGTGAGTCTAGAAGGACCCGGTCCCCACCGGCTCGGGACACTCGATACACATAATCAGCGATTGAGTCCCCAGGATCTCTCGCATATTTGACTTGTAAGTCACTGAGCTGTGCGTCTGTAAACTGCTTTTTGATAATGGTGGTCCCTACACTGCCTTTTCTGCCCTTCACGGACTGAGTCCTTATTACCGGCAGCACGTGCTTCTGCACCATGGCGCCCTCCTCACCGGAGCTCTCTTTGTCGCTAGCCACGGGGGAGTCCGGTTGGGACCTGCGCTTTCTGCATGGCTTTGAGGCTTTCTGCCGCACCGAGGCATGTGCAGAGGAATTCTCTGAGTCATTAGCAGAGTCTTTTCTGCCTGGTTTCGGGGAACTCCTCTCCCCCGAAGAGCCCCTTGGGGCATTCTCTGCCTTTTTCCCCGATTCCTGCGAATCACTCCATTCAAATTCAGACACGGAGACCGAAGAGGTAGTGTCTGCAGGCATTACAAGCCTTTCTTTCATCTGGGCAGTCAGTGCCGCGGTCAGGCTCTTTGTCTGCACCAGCATGTTCTCCCAGATATTTTGGCTCTTAGCTTTTTCTGCTAATAAATCCTTTTCCAAGGCCTGAATTCTTTTTTCATAATTTTCAAATTCGGCCAGAGTCTGGGTCACGACTGACCCCAGGACAACAGAGAAATGCTCCATTGGAGACTCAGTAATCACAGGGTCTGAGCACTCAGCTAATTTCTCCAGGATTTTCTCTGGATTTTTACAATTTTTCTGAGCCCAAATTAAATCAAGTCCTGTGATTAGGCATCCCTTTTCATGTAGAAATTCTATGATTGAACTACCCTGCATACATTGCACCATAATGTTGCGGAGGGCAGGAATTAATTCGTGGCTGAGTCGAGAATTTATCAAAAAATAGTTATTTTTTATTTTCTCAAAACACCCACCCCCACAACTATATATACAAAGATTAATTTAGTTTGATAAGCAGATTCAGTTGCATGAGAATTAATCTACAAGGATACCATCAATAATCTGACTATATTAGAAGTCAGAAGTTGGAAAAGGACTCAGCTATTAATTAATAGCGGTTTCTTACTAAATTAAGCTAAGCCAAATAACTCACTCAGGCTGACTCGTGCGGTCTGTCTTCCTCCTCCAGCGGCTGCAGGGGAATCGTTAAGGGTCGTTAAGGGTCGTTAGGCACACAAAGGTGTCGACAGGAAAGCGAATTCCTGAAGGTCTCTGCAGTCCAGCCGAGGGGAGTGTGTGAGCTCAGGCAGACATATACGTCCAGGCACGGGCAAAATCCAAAGCGGGAACCCCAAAGGCGGGAAGACCCCCAATATTTATAACCTTCGCTAGACAAAGGGCAGAGTTACCACACCTTAGGCGCGAAAGCGCACGGCCAATCCCAGCCTGGCTCCAGCGCAGGAACTCACGGGGCACTCGCCCCCCTCTTCACGGGGCAGTCCTCTCCCCCTTTACGGCTGCAGGGCAGGCGAGGGGGCGGGGAAAACAGGCAGCTTTTCCCCTTTCCCCCCCCGAAGTCCGGGCAGGAGAGGAATCAATCGCTGATTATGTGTATCGAGTGTCCCGAGCCGGTGGGGACCGGGTCCTTCTAGACTCACAGGAAGTGGCTGGAGACTGGAGGGATGATGAGTTCCTGACACATGAACCCGAGGGGACACACAGCCTCACCACCCGGATAGCTTACTGGGCAAGCAGCGTCCGCCCAGCCTACCGGGGGGAGCCGACGGAACTAAGAGTCACCAGCTCCTCTGAGCTCATCACTGCTCTCCGCAGACTTGCCTGTGTCCAGGCTATCTATGATAAGGGACATCATGACTGCCCATTTTATGCCCCTGTGGACCCGGAGAGACTGCACCCTATTATGAAGGGTTTGCCAGCAACTCTGCAAATCCAAGTAATGAAGAATGTTGAGAAAATTGAACGTGTGATTGCAAAGAATTCAGAGGACGATGCTAAAGAGCACGTAATGACTTGGGCTGAACTGTTAACTGACTTGAATGCCCACGGGCTGCAGTTTGGGTTTGGGTCTCCTGAAGGAAAAGCGGCTGGGGAGAGACAGTCTCATGCTTCTCCCCCAGAAAATTCCAGGACTCTGCGCAGGCAGGTCTGGCCAGTGCAGGTCTGCCCCCCCCGGGGGATGGGTCCTACAGGTTTCTCCCCGAGGGGAAGGGGCAGAGACCAACAGAGTGACTGGAGACCCAGAGGAAAGAACAGTTGGTATCTACAAGCCCTGACTTTAGGGGTACCAAAAACTGCCTTAAAGCAGCTGGCAGACTGGCAGCTGAAGGATCTAGTGCGGTGCCTCCAGAAATCAGCTGCAAAATCCAGAGGCAGCCTCGAGAAGCCCAGGGCCAGCGGCAGCGGCACGCCCAGCGGTGGCTCCGGGAGCGGCACACCCAGATGCGGCAGCCCCCCCGAGATTGTTTCAGCTGCTTCTCCGGGCAGGAAGGTTAACTCTTCCTTGCCTTCCCAGCAGGAGTCAAAAAACTAAATGAGGCAGTGACTGCGTCAGGCCTCTGTCACCGCTTTGTAAACATCTGTCAATGGTCTGACAACGATGAGCCCTTTATCCTAATCCCGACTGGACCCAGTAGAACAGCCGTAAAATTCCTAATTGACACAGGTGCTCAAATTAGTGTTTTAAACTTAGAATTGGCAAAGAGCCTGGGGATATATCCATCCCGTAAAAGGATAAGAATACAAGGTGTTACAGGGGCACCTGATAGCTGCTACCTAGCTAAAACAAGGGTGTGGCTCCCAGGGGACAAACGCAGCACCTTGGTGGAAGTTGCCTTAAGCCCCTACCTGGGGAATATATTGGGGTTTGATGTGCTGGCTGGCAAGAGGTGGCATCTTCCAAACGGCTCTCTTTGGAACTTTGGTGCCTACGGGGTGGAGTCAAGGAAGGTGAGAACAGCCCATGTAAACACCTTGCAGTTGGCTCCAGCGTTACCTCAAGCTGGCATCACCTATGCATGTCAATATCCCTTACCTGCAACAGCCAGGCAAGGCATCTCTGAGGTGATTGCTGACTTGGAGAGGAGACAGATAATCTGTAGGACTCACTCTCCATACAATTCCCCGGTCTGGCCCGTTAAAAAACCGGATGGACGCTGGAGACTAACAATAGATTATAGGAAGCTGAATGCTAATACTCCTCCCCTCGCAGCAGCAGTGCCTAGCCTAACCTCAGTGGTCACAGCCATTCAGGCTGCATCCCACTCGTGGATGGCTGCCCTGGACATCCGGGATATGTTTTTCATGATTCCCCTGAGAGAGGAGGATAAGCCTCAGTTTGCTTTTACCTGGCAGGGGATTCAGTACACCTTTAATCGTTTACCCCAGGGGTACAAGCACTCTCCTACCATTGCCCACAATGCACTGGCAGCACTTCTGGACACTATCAAGGTCCCAGAAGGCGTTGTCATTTATCAATATATAGATGACATATTAGTGGGTGGGGACAACAAAGACCAGGTGGGCTCCGTAGCAAAAGCCATCTGGGAACTGCTGACCCAGAATGGGTTAGACATCCCCTCTGCCAAGTGCCAAGGCCCAGGACAGGAAATCAAATTCCTTGGGGCCTGGTGGATAGCAGGAGCAGTGGCAGTGCCTGCTGACACCCTGGAGGAAATTGAAAAGGGCCAAATCCCCGGGAACAAAAAGGAACTGCAGAAGTTATTGGGAACCCTTGGATATTGGAGGAAGCATATTCCCGGCTTCTCGGTGATTGCCAGGCCACTGTATGATCTGCTGAAAAAGCACAGGGCCTGGGACTGGACAGCAAAACACGGTGAGAGCCTTAAAACCCTTAAGGACGAGTTAAAGGCCTACCAGAAACTGGGCCTACTACACCCACAGGACCCCTTAAGGGCAGAATGGGGCTTCTCTGAACATGCTTCCTATTGTGGAATCTATCAGAAGGGACCTAAAGGACCCACTACAGCGTTCAAGGACACTGAGAAGAGGTATTCTGAATGGGAAAAGGGGCTCCTTTCCCTTACAAGGGCTATTAAGGAGGCAGAGAAGCTTCGCACCACACAGGATATTGTGGTGCAAGGACCTTTCCTCCTGCTTAAACCAATTCTCAAGGGATCCCCTCCACCAGAGGGGATAGCCCAAAAATCCACTGTAAGGAAGTGGTATGCCTACTTAGAGGGAATTGCCCACCTCATGCCTCTAAGAGAGGGCCCGGCCAAGGTGTCCAAACTTCAGCAGCCAGTAAATCCAGATACAACTTTACTGGGGCAGCCCTATAAGCCATCTCAAATAGATGTAGCTCCAGAGATAACCACAGACTCTGACACGGAGGGAGCGTGGTTCACCAATGCCTCTTCCCAGAGAGTGGGCTCACAGTGGCACTACAAAGCAGCAGCTTTAGAAATCAGTACAGGCAGGACTGTTACTGAGGAGGGTGAAGGCAGTGCTCAAGTGGGTGAACTGCGGGCCCTCATGTTAGCTGTAGAAAATGGTGCCAAAGCCATCTACACAGACTCCTATGCCACCTTTAAGGGAGCTACGGAGTGGATTTGCTAATAGGAGGCAAATCAATGGGAGATTGGCAGCACCAAGGTCTGGAGAGCTGGAGATTGGCAGACTGCTGGAGATAGGCCGGTCGAGACCCATCAAGGTGGGGTGGGTCAAAGGGCACTCTAAGAAGGAAACCCCTGCTGCAAAATGGAATCAGCAGGCTGACTACCTGGCACGTATCCATGTAGTGGGCAGTGGGGAAAAGGATTGGGAGAGATTAGCTGAATGGTTGCACCTTAAAAGGGGACATTCAGGCAAAGCTGATCTCTACTATGAGTGCAGGTCTCGGGGATGGCCAGTCTCACTCTCAACATGTGAGACCATTGTTTCAGCCTGTCCACAATGCCAGATAAGGCTGAAGGCCAACCACCCAAACCTTGCACCAGCCCAGCATATCCGCCAGGACAAAAGTCTCTGGAACACCTGGCAGGTGGATTATGTGGGACCCCTCAAGCCATCACATGGAAAAAAATACATACTGGTTGGCGTAGAAGTGGTCTCTGGTCTAACCATGGCCACTGCCACCAGTGCAGCCTCGGGAGCTCAAACCGTTGAGACTCTCAAACACTGGTTCGGCATCTTGCCAATGCCTGAGTGCATCCAGAGTGACAATGGATCGCACTTCACTGCAACCTCAGTGCAAGACTGGGCACGTAGTGAAGGGGTGAAATGGGTGTTTCATACCCCGTATTACCCCCAGGCAAATGGCATTGTCGAGAGGGCAAATGGCCTGATAAAAAGACATGCAAATGTGTCTAAGGGTGGCTGGGACTTGCGTTTGGCCCAAGCAGTCTTTACAGTCAATAATAGTTGGGGAAGCTATGGAAGCCCCAAGATTAAGGCCTTCTGCCCAGCTGAGACAGTAGTGGACAGTGACCTTGTACCAGGGGGAATTAAGGATAAATCCTTGTCCCAGATGCAAGTGGGCCAACCTGTGCTTGTCAGGCTACCCTCTATAGGGGTGGTGCCAATGACACTGGGTAAACCCAGAGCCTTATATGCCTGGGAAGCCCTAGATGCAAATGGAAAAGGCCACCGGATCAGTGCACGGTGGATCGTCTCCAATTATTAATTGTCAAGCCTGGCCTTTATAGGCCGAGGCAGGTTTTGTCTCCTTATAGGTTAAGGTCGAGGCAGAGGACCAGTTCCTGACCACCTGACCAGCACCTGGGAAAGGGAGAGCCAGCTACACGAGAGATGGAGTCATATCACCGGGGTGGCCAGTGGATGATGGCATCAGGACCCACGGACTGTGACCTCCAGCCATGGACTCAGAGTATCTAAGGCTCTGCCATGAACTTAGTTGCTCTACCAGGAGCAGAGCAATCTTCAATTGACTGTGTAGCTTTATTTAATACTATTTGGGGCTATTGTTAAGCCTTGTTAAGTATTGTTAAATATTGTTGGGGCGATTAATGTGTTATATATTGTTAATGTTGGAAAAGGCTAAGCTATATATATATATTAATAGGTTACTAAATTGAAGTGGGATCACCTATCACTCAAGTTCTAGACAAAGATGCTCATTACCAGCGGGGTGGGATGTCCTGGAGTCCTGTACCCCTAAATTCCTCTCCTGCCCGGACTTCGGGGAGAAAGGGGAAAAGCCGCCTGGTTTCCCCCCACCCTTGCCTGCCCTGCAGCCGTAAAGGGGGGGAGCACTACCCCTTGAAGGGGGGGGTGAGTGCCCCGTGAGTTCCCGTGCTGGAGCCAGGCTGGGATTGACCGTGTGCTTTCGCGCCTAAGGTGTGGTAACTCTGCCCTTTGTCTAGCGAAGGTTATAAATATTGGGGGTCTTCCCACCTTTGGGGTTCCCGCTTTGGATTTTGCCCGTGCCTGGACGTATGTGTCTGCCTGAGCTCACACACTCCCCTCGGCTGGACTGCAGACCTTCAGGAATTCGCTTTCCTACCGACACCTTTGTGTGCCTAACGACCCTTAACGACCCTTAACGATTCCCCTGCAGCCGCTGGAGGAGGAACACAGACCGCACGAGCCAGCCTGAGTGAGTTATTTGGCTTAGCTTAATTTAGTAAGAAACCGCTATTAATTAATAGCCGATGCCTTTTCCAACTTCTGACTTCCAATATAGTCAGATTATTGATGGTATCCATGTAGATTAATTCTCATGCAACTGAATCTGCTTATCAAACTAAATTAATCTTTGTATATATAGTTGTGGGGGTGGGTTTTTGGGAAAATAAAAAATAACTATTTTTGATAAATTCCCAACTCAGCCACGAATTAATTCCTGCCCTCCGCAACAGTAGTAGGCTGAAGATGAGCCAGCAGTGTGCCCAGGTGGCCAAGAGAGCCAATGGCATCCTGGCCTGCATCAGGAACAGTGTGGCCAGTAGGACAAGGGAGGTTATTCTTCCCCTGTACTCAGCACTTTGTCAGGCCACACCTTGAGTGCTGTGTCCAGTTCTGGGCCATTCAATTCAAGAGAGATGTTGAGGTGCTGGAACGTGTCCAGAGAAGGGCAACAAAGCTGGTGAGAGGCCTGGAACACAAACCCTGTGAGAAGAGGCTGAGGGATCTGGGGCCGTTTAGCCTGGAGAATAGGAGGCTGAGGGGTGGCCTCATTGCTGTCCACAGCTACCTGAAGGGAGGTTGTAGCCAGGTGGGTGTTGGTCTTTTCTGCCAGACAACCAGCAACGGAACAAGAGGACAGTTTCAAGTTGTGCCAGGGGACATAATGGCTGGAAGTCAGGAGGAAGTTCTTCCCAGGGAGAGTGATTTGCCACTGGAATGGGCTGCCCAGGGAGGTGGTGGAGTCATCGTCCTTGGAGGTGTTGAAGAAAAGCCTGGATGAGGCATTTAGTGCCATGGTCTGGTTGATTGGTGAGGGCTGGGTGATAGATTGGACTGGATGATTTTGGAGGTCTCTTCCAGCTTCATTGGTTCTATGATTCTATGATAAGCCACTGGCTTCCAGCTGGCTACTGACGTGGATGTGTGCTGTCCGTGGAAGACGTGAGGCTAAGGGCCTGACTGTCTGGCATGAGCTGCGGCAATCCCTGGAGCAGTTGGGCTGATCAGGGAGGAGCAGCCAGCAGCAGCGGGAGGAGGAGCAGTGGGCAGCCTCACGTCATCTTCCCGAGCTGTGTGTTTCCATGGACATGAAGAAGGTGGTGCCGGTGGCACTGCCACAGCCACTGTGGTTGCTGTGTGATAAGCCTCAGACTGTGCTGTCTCCTTATCCTGCCACCCACCTGCCCGCCTGCCCCCACACCTGCTGTGAAGAACAAGAAGATCTAGAGGCAGGGAAGGCCAAACTTGCCCTGTTCAGGCCGAGGAAGGCATCAGGATGTACTTGATTTCTGTAAAGAACTCGCCTAAGTCAAGTTCCAGATTTAAACAAGCCTACACTTTCTCTTTTCCTCAATAAAGCCAGCTCCCAGTGAAGTACTCTGAATGTTTGCAGATCGGTTAAAGGACACTGCCGTCTCTTACAGTTGCTGGGTTTGGGTGTGTGCTTGTGAATGTGGTACCACCAAGAGGATGGTGTTTGAGTGTTTTTTCATGCCACCTGATTGTAATTGTGGTGTTAAGTTCTTAAAGTGCCACCTTTTGTTTGTGGCTTTGGAAAAAGAAAAGGGGTGGGGGTATGTTGTGGTAAGCCTCATAGGCCCCAAAATAGGCTTGTACATGTCCTGCCTTGCCTAGGCATGATTTTCTGCTCCACCAGAGACGTAAGCACAGAAATGGACACAAAAGGACCTGGAGCCATAGAGTCTGGCCTGCCCAGGGTCCTGTGGTGTAAGGTACAGACACTCAGCTTGTGCCTGCCTAGTGCAAGGCCTGTGCTTTTCTCAAATTAGGGAAAAGCAAGCCTGTGGCTTTGCCTAATATGGTATGGTTTGGCTAACTGCCATCCTGATTGGCTATTCCTGTGTCCAAAGGGCAATTAATCTCAGCCCACTTTGATAAAAGGAGATATGCAGATGAACAACCTGCTTTTGCTTCCCTGCTTTGCTTCCCTGCTCCTTGCCTGCTCTCTCTGCTGTGCCCAGCCGTGCTGCTGTTACACACTGCCTTATTGCTTGCCTGGTAAACTCCACTGCTGTGAGTTACCAGGAGCAGACCCTGGATGTCTGCACGTAATAGGCCTGTGTGGCCAGTGTGACATTGTGCCAAGACTGCAGAAGTCTGCCTTCTGCACCTGAAGGTCCTGCCTAGAATTCCTGGACATATATACACAGATTGTCCAGAAGAAGCCAGGAGAACAAAGTCCTAGGTTGTCTGCGTCCTTTCCCCAGAAGCCAAGAAGATTCAAGCCTCAATGTCCAACAAGACAGAGTCCCTGAAAGCATTTGGGCACTGTCTGGACTGTGGCTAACCCCCACGAGGGTAATAGTAATAATTTGTGAGTAAATGCTTAAATGCCTCTTTGTAATTCTCTACTGCCTTCTGCCATAGAGCAGAAAGAAGTCCTTTAGCCCATCTAGTGGGCAAGTGGAATTTGACCACGGGAATAGTCTCTTCCAGTTCAATTATGTTTCTATATTTTGCTGGTTATATTAGATGTAGATATTGTCCATAGAGTGTTTCCATAACCGTGTAAGAACCACAATATTATTAGAATCAGTGGTCGGGGGTGGTGAGAGTTCTGAATAGCAAAGTTAATAAACAATATTAATTTTGGAAAATATCATCTCACATTAATTAATTTCCCCTCCCCAACAGGGTAGAAGTTGCCCATGGAACCTCCTGATAAAAACATTCAAGTTGTAACTTTGTAACTGTTTTGCTGTATTGAAATGGCTGTAGAAAAAGCTTGCAGCTAATCAGGCAATGTTAAGCGTGAAAAGTCTTCTTCTGTTTTGTTAAAGAGAAACTCGGAATTTAGGTTTTCTCCCTGTGTGTGTGTGGGAAGGACTGAAAAGCTGAAGCTAAGTGTTAATTGTCCCAACCAAATCATTAAGACCTTGAGATAAGTAGAAGTGTAAAATACAGGAAAGTATAGTAGTAAGGAATATTATATAGAACGTAGAAGCAATAGCCACCAAATGTTAAGTTTAGTTTGAAGTAATTTAAAGATAATAAGTTTTGAAATATTGTGTGGGTTATCAATTGGGGAATTTTTGTCTGCAAAATAATGTTCTCTTTTAGGGAAAACAATTGAAAAAAAGCTGTGAAATTGTCTTAGGAACCAGAGCTGAAGGACCACCTTGTTCACCCCTTCAGCCCTGGGAACTAAGTCATTTTAAGAATTTGGGTGAGAAGTGGAGCAGATCCTACCGGCTGCTATGAACTGCAATCAAGACAAGAACAACCAGGTGGGACATATCACCCCTGAGCGGAAAAACCTTCAGATATGGAAATGAGCAATATCTGACTTGTGTAAATCTGTAAATACCGCTTTAATTCTGTATCTAGTGAAGAAAGGAACACTCTATTTAATTATTGGTTGTTTCTAACAGTATATGCAAGGTTCCTGTATTTGTATTTCTTATACAACTTTGACAAGAAAGCTTCTTTTCTGGGATTTAACTTGCTGTTGATCGTATGAATGGTGTTACAGATCTGCTTGTTGTATGTGAAAGAGGTCTTGTCCTTTGAAATGTAGTGATGGGTGAAACTAGCATTTGCAAGTTGAACTTTTGAAGGCAGTCATCAGAACACACATGTATATCAAAGTATCACACAGTATCACAGTATCATCAGGGTTGGAAGAGACCTCACAGATCATCAAGTCCAACCCTTTACCACAGAGCTCAAGGCTAGACCATGGCACCAAGTGCCATGTCCAATCCTGCCTTGAACAGCTCCAGGGACGGCGACTCCACCACCTCCCCAGGCAGCCCATTCCAGTGTCCAATGACTCTCTCAGTGAAGAACTTTCTCCTCACCTCCAGCCTAAATCTCCCCTAGCACAGCCTGAGGCTGTGTCCTCTCATTCTGATGCTGGCCACCTGAGAGAAGAGAGCAGCCTCCTCCTGGCCACAACCACCCCTCAGGTAGTTGTAGACAGCAATAAGGTCACCCCTGAGCCTCCTCTTCTCCAGGCTAAACAATCCCAGCTCCCTCAGCCTCTCCTCATAGGTCTTGTGCTTGAAGTCTCTCCCCAGCCTCGTCGCCCTTCTCTGGACACGCTCAAGCATCTCAATGTCCCTCCTAAACTGGGGGGCCCAGAACTGGACACAGTACTCAAGGTGTGGTCTAACCAGTGCAGAGTACAGGGGCAGAATGACCTCCCTGCTCCTGCTGACCACACCATTCTTGATGCAGGCCAGGATGCCATTGGCTCTCTTGGCCACCTCTCTCTGCTAAGTTTGTGCTGGAATTAAGAACTTACTGGCTATTTTTATCTAAGTTTTAATTTGTACACTAGTTTTTAAGCTCTTTTGAGGCAGACTGGGTGGAAGATTTACAGTATATGTTTCAGTCAAGTGTTGTTAATCCTTACAATTGAAAATGCTGCTTTAGTTCATAAAAATATAGGGCATATCAAGTGATTGCTACAATATTATATTTAGGTAAGACTGCCCAACAAATGTGTCAGTACTGTGAAGGTAATAGCTGCAAGTTGACTTGTAAGGTCCTATAAGCTTTTGCATTCAATGTGTGTTGTGTTTCCAGCACTTTCAGTCTCTAAAGTTAATAAAGTAACTTGAGCTGTGTTTCTAAACACTCCTATTCAAATTTACATTACATGGGATGGAAGTGCTGTAGTTCATGCAGCCAAATTACAGTGTATTCTGAACTGTTTGCTTAACTAGAGGCTTTGGATGGGTCAGAGGAGTGAAGATGTAATGTATTTGTACTGACATGAGTGATCATGCCAGAATGCAATTTAATTCCATGTTGAGATAAGTATTTCTGCCTCTGTGATGGTTTGGGTGTTCCCCGCCCCCCCACACTTTAGAAATCACCCAGACTAGACTTTGTTGGCTCTGGAAATATGAATGAAGCTATTTATTTACAGCTAGCACAATATACAAGCAGATATTTACAGTAGGTACAGTTATATACAGAAATATACAAGGTGAAAGGTAATACAGAAACACAACTCCCCTCCCAGAAATATGAGTCCCCAGGAGGGGCTCTCAACCACCCCTGCTCCTTCCCCCTGCCCCTCTCAACCTTACCCCAGTCCTAAGGAAGAAAAGAGGTTCAGCCAAGAGGTTAAGAAGCAAAGGTTGAGTGGAGGGTGTGTTAGAGAGATGCAGCTCAGTAAGCAGCCCAAGCCAGAGTAAGAGAAAAATGGCGAGAGTGTTATCTAATGTTTTTGTTTCTTCTTCCCAAACTCCTCAGCAAGACGGTGAGGGGAGCAGACATCACCATTGTTTTCCTTTCACAGCCTGTGATCTACTTCTTCTCACCAAAACATTCTAGCTAGCTTCAAACTAGCACAGCCTCCTGACTGTAACTGTTTGGAAAAGAGCACTGTAATAGAAACACTAAATATCTCAAGTGAGTTTTCAATTCAGATAAAGTTAGAGAAGAGAATTGAAGACACTGAGGGAAAAAGAATCAAAAATAGTTGGTTGTTTTCTTTTTTTTTCAATCAAAACAAAAGAAGAAATGCAGGGGCATGACAGCTGATAATTCTATGCTTCCCGCCATATAATATACCCCAAAATTTATGTTCAATGAAATTGAAACAAATGTACTCAGGAAAATGAAATAAAGTCTGAGAAGCACCTTAAAATTATTTTTTTCTGCTACTAGATAAGATACCACAACAGGTGGGGTTCCTGATTTTCTAAGGAAAAGCTCTTAAGATTTCAATATTGCAGAATCTACACTAATGCAATTATATGGTCTTCCACCAGAGCACACATTTCATCAAGAACAAACACCTGCCCGCAGCTATTACACAGAGCTACAATGATGACACATGGTTGAACCAGCCCAAATGTGATGTAATGTTCTAGGAAACACTTTGACCTCGATAAAATGTGAGGGACATACTTAACCATCTGCGAATCTGTATGAACTAAGAGCATTTTGACTATTTTGAGTAGAGAAATAAGACTATACTGAGGTATTTAGGGGGTGAAGGAGATTTTGAAGTGTAGGAGGAAACAAAATCAAGTACATTAATGTCCACCTTTGCTAAAAAAAATATCCACCAACACAGAAAAAAACCCAGCATTGTATTTTTATTATGCTTCAATTGGCTTGTACCCCTGTACTAGGATTGCTTGGACAAAGTCACTTTTTTGCATTATCAGCTGGTCCAGTACTGTGGTTTATAATTTTAACCAAAAGAGCACTGATAACATACCAGTGCTGCAGTTTTTGATGAACAGCATCATAGCCTTCTCTCTTCCTCTGTCCTTCAATAAACAGTTTAGGGACTGAGAAATAGCTGGGAGAGCACACAGCCAAGCAGATGACCTGAGTTGGACACAATACTCCAGATGAGGCCTCACCAGAGCAAAGGGGATGGAGTACCTCCCTCGACCTACCAACCACAGCCCTTCTAATACACCCCCAAATAGCACTGGCCTTCCTTGCCACAAGAGCACACTGCTGGCTCATGGCCATCCTTCCATCCACCAGGACACCCAAGTCCTTCTCCCCTTCACTGCTCCACTGCAGCTGTTAATGCAACTCTTTATGTGTATTACAACCCTGTCATATAGTTACGTAATGGTTATTATAACTTGTCTATATAAAAGACCCAAAGTTAAAAAAGCAATCAGAATAACCTTCCTTAACAATTTTTACTGATATTTAAGGTCACCGTAAGGGTAATAAAACAATCACAGATGTGTTCCACTACTTCATACAGTATTATGTTCTGCAAGACATACATCGTGTTGAATCCTACAATTAAGAGTAAAGAGTTATAATGAGCTAATAGCTACAGAGGAAAAAACACATCTCTTGCTTGGCTAGAGTGAATCCTATTTACTCTGAGTGTTTTAGAAAATCCCATTTCTCTCATGGTCTTTGGTTTATAATGTAGCAAACTATTAATATATGCTGGACATATAATGTAGCAAACTGTTAATATATGCTGGGTAATTTCAGTTGCCCTTTATTTTTTCAATGCTATGGCCTGCAAGGTTTCCTGTGGGAAAAAGGAATACTCCATGCATGTATCAGCTTTTGTTCCACTAACATGAATGAAAAGATGCCAACTAGGAGTTGTCTCCATGTCAATTTAACATTGGAATATGAAACTAGTCTCTTAAAATACTGTTCAAGTTTCTTCCTTGACCATTGACTTTTAATTGTTCAAGACCATTATTTGTGCTTTTGACTAGGTCCTAAACAAGACGTCAAAGCTGCCAAAGCTGTATCGAGATGTCCTGGAGTCCTGTATCCCCCTAAATTGCTCTCTCTGCACAGCTTGAATGGGAGGGAGAAAGGCGTGAAGGGGGTGAGCAAAGGGGTCCTGCCCGCACGAGGAGTGCCCCGTGCAGTGCCCGCGCTGCGATCGGGCAGGGATTGGCTGTGCCCTTTCGTGCCTAAGGAAGTGGTAATTCTGCTCTTTGTCTAGAGAGGGTATAAATATTGGGGGTTCCCGCCTTGGAGTTTGTCCCTGCCTGAACCTTCGTGCCTGCCTGAGAGTTCTCCCCCCGCCTCTCGCCCGCCTGGATACTGAAAGAGCTTCAAGGACTGCTTCACCCATTGACATCCTTTGTAAGCCTAACGACCCTTAACGATCCACCTGCAGCTGCTGAAAGGGAACGAGAGGGGCAGACTGCACGAGGAAGTCAGCCTGATCGTGAGTTATTTTGGCTCAACTTTATTAGTAAGAAAACACTATTAATTAATAGCTAAAGCCTTTTCCAACTTCTGACTTCCAAAATAGTCAGATCATCGATGGCATCCCTGTAGATATTCTCAAGCAACTAAATCTGTTAATTAAACTAAATCAGTCTTTGTATATATAGTTTTGGGAAAAAGAATAATTCTATTTTTGTATAAAAATTCCTGACTTGGCCGCATTAATTTCCTGCCTCCACAACACAAGATCAGGATCAGACAAGTAAAAAGTAATCTGCTCCCACTTCACTTGTGCCACAGACACCAAAAATGTTCATTTTGTCTTTGCTGCTGTTGAGGACCCAATCCTGCAATTAAACCTGAGGGAGTTCAGCATGGTTTGCATTAAAAAACCCGTGTCTGCAATCCATGTCTGCAGTCACAAAGTGTGGCTTACTCACTGCACAGCCTGTGTTGATAAAAAAAGAGGTGTCTCTTGAAAAACCATTTACATAAATGGCAGAAGTTATATTTACTGAAGAAGTATAGATGAAGTTTAGTTAATGAGTTTCAAAGTTTGCTTTTTAAGCTGTAAATTTAAAATACTGTGTTCATGCTTTCTGTATTAGTTTTGTTTGTGCAATATTTTCTGGCAGCTGCGGAAATTAACTACATTTAGAAAAACTTACATAACTACACTGCTGTCCACCTAGTATTTTCTTATGATTTTTCAATTACTGTTATTGTAAATGCTAAAGAAATAAAATACAACCATAGCTTATAAAATTCCAAGATGTGATGCCTTCAAAATGACAAGTTAGTGTTATTTTAGGATAGTTGACATTTTCGTGCTCTTGTTCTATGCAATCATAGAATCACAGAATCAACCAGGTTGGAAGAGATCTCCAAGATCATCCAGTCCAACTATCACCCAGCCCTATCCAGTCAACTAGACCATGGCACTGAGTGCCTTATTCAGATTTTTCTTCAACACCTCTGGGGATGGCAAATCCACCACCTCCCTGGGCAGCCCATTCCAATAGCAAATCACTCACTCTGTGAAGAACTTCCTTCTAACATCCAGCCTATACCTCCCTCTGGACAACTTGAGACTGCATCCCCTTATTCTGTTGCTGGTTGCCTGGCAGAAGGGACCAAGCCCCACCTGGCTACAGCCTCCCTTCAGGTAGTTGTAGACAGCAATGAGGTCCTCCCTGAGCCTCCTCTTCTCCAGGCTAAACAACCTCAGCTCCCTCAGCCTCTCCTCATAGGCTTTGTGTTCCAGGCCCCTCACCAGCTTTGTCACCCTTCTCTGGACACGTTCCAGCACCTCAACATCTCTCTTGAATTGAGGACCCCAAAACTGGACACAGGACTCAAGGTGTGGCCTGACCAGTGCTGAGTACAGGGGAAGAATAACCTCCCTTGTCCTACTGGCCACACTGTTCCTGATACAGGCCAGGATGCCATTGGCTCTCTTGGCTACCTGGGCACACTGCTGGCTCATCTTCAGCCTACTATCTACCAGTACCCCCAGGTCCCTTTCTTCCTGGCTGGTCTTCATTCAGTCCCCAGCCTGTAGCACTGCTTGAGGTTGTTGCAGCCAAAGTGCAGCTGCACTTGGCCTTGTTAAATCTCATCCCATTGGCCTCTGCCCACCCCTCCAGTCTGTCAAGATCCCTCTGCAAGGCTCTCCTACCCTCCAACAGATCCACACCTGCTCCTAGCTTGATGTCACCTGCAAACTGACTCATTAGTGGGAAGACAAGAATAATCCTATTACACTTTGTTAGGAGCACCTCTCAGTAGCCTTGATAGGCCAGCCCCATCAGTGTCCTAGGACTCATTACAAAGGATTAATTCCTGGCAACTCTTGTGTATCAGTGCCTTCATCTGCAAGTGCTTTATGAAAATAAAGTATATTTCATAGTAAATAAATGACAGATAAAGATCTCAGAGGCAGTCCATGGAATTAATATTTTTTTCCTGAAGGGCAAAAGTGTTTCTCAAACAGCAAGATATTTAACAAACATTCTTGGTATTTGCTTGGTATTTGCCCAGCTGCAAAACTCTCCACTAAAGATGCCAGCACCACTCATAGCTCAGTCAGTTCTCCTATACTAGGTCAAAAATTCTCATAAGTATGAAAACATTAGGGTAGTTCTGAAAACTTTTTTTACGCAGGCAGAATTCACAGTAGTCATTAGAACCTGATGAGCTAATCCAGAAACATTAGTAAGAACATGATTTGGTAGAACAGTTTGTTATTAGCAATAATTCAGCCCTGAAGATGTACTGAGGTCCACTTGTATTTAAATAAATTAAAATTCTATTTTTTCCAAGAAGAAATACTAAAACCAGTATTTTTAATCAACAGTATAAAATAGCAATTTCTATGCAGCACAGAAAAAAAATCAAGCTATATTGATTTTCCAGCTTGAGTACTGCTTCTTGTGTATTCAGCTAGTTTAATAGCTCTTGCAGTTTAGTCCTATGTAAAGCACATCCTGACCTTTCACTGCCCATAAAAATGTTTATTGTTCCCCATAATCAATGTGACAGTTCCTTTTTGTCCAGCAATAAAGTATGTCCAGAGCTGTTTCGGGTTGCTATGGAGAACAACAACCTCTAACATTTGATTCATTTATACTTCCTTTAGTGTTACAACAAGCAGTCGAAGGCTCTTCTTACACTGCTTTAATGCTCTCTTCTGTGAGGGAAGTACACAGATCCAAGCACGTAAATGGCAGTAATCAACACTGAGGGAACAGTGCAGTACAGCTTAGGACAAGACAAAGGTTGCAGCGCTGCTTGCTGAACAAGAAGCAGCAAGGGGTAGTGTCAGAACGGAATAAAACAGCATGTCTGCACATTCCATCAGTTACCTCAGATGTCATCTCTACCCTGCCTCAGGAGTACTGACATCATGGTTAATCCTCAGACCTGCTGCCCTGAACTAATCATGGTTACTCAAAAAAAGAGTTCAAAAGCATTTCTTGTCATACGATCTGTACATATTGGAATCTTAGTTTTCCTAAGAACTTCAGTAACATGAGCAGATGAGCAAAAATTCTTTTTCTAGGGCAGCAGATTTGATGAAGGAAAGCATATCACATGCCCAAATGATTAAAGTACTTGATCCAGTTTTGAGCCACTTGAGAACTGTTTGATATAGTAATATTAAATGCAGTGATTTTATAGAATTGACTGACTGTGATATTATACTGTGGAGTACAAGCCAGGGACAGGCGAGAGTGCACGAGTTCAGAATTACTGACAGAGGGCTGGAATGACCTTAGAGACTGGTGTAACAAATGCAAACAAATGTAAGCCTGGAGTCTCTGGTTTTCACCTACCTCTGCTGACAGAATTGCCTCAGACACAATACACGTGATGTTGAGAGAATATGAAGAATGTCTATGCCAATTACTGTGTAATCTTAACATAGTCCTAACACAAGTGTATGTAGCCAACTAGAGTCTGACATGAGTTGTAACCTTATATAGCCTTCTGATAGAAAGTATATACACCCATGTTTGGGGTGCAGTAAACAGATTTGGATTGGATTGGCTTGTATCAAGCTTGCTTCTCCCTGTCTAGTCTTCTGATACCATGGTATCTCAGCCTGTGGTAGAGAACTTCTGAGAAGATGTCTGTTTAAAATCTTAGCCATTTCATATCTTGAGTCAAGATTTGACATCTATGTGAAGAGCAGAGAGCCTGACTTTTGGGAGCACAAGCTTTGCAGATCGTGAGACAGTTGGTGTTTTACAGGACCCATCATTATAAGAATGCTTTTCTTTCACACCTCACAACCAACATTAAAAAAAATATTGAGACCAGTTATCAAGGCAAACTTCAGCACATAGTGCTCAATCTGCTTGATGCAAAATGGAATGATAAGCCACAACAACAAAAAACCTGAGACACACACAGAGCAAAAGGAGAACCCAGTTTCCCCTCCTTTTTTGCCTATTAGTGTTCTATTTCACCATGCCCATTCCAGCAGGCATTACTTGTTTCAGCCTCTGATGTATCGATCTGGAGATGATGAGTTAATATAAATAGCATGGACGCTCTTTGATTCCTTGTAGGAAGAGGCTTAGGAGACTCAAAAGCTGACTTATATTGCAAGAGTACCTAGAATTTGCCCTGAGAAGCATCAAACCATCTTTATAAAAATACTGTGTGCTGTGAGTGGAATTTGAGATCCTTAAATCGCCCTTGCAGTTGGAAGAGCAAATCGTGACTTAGATCAGGGCTGCAACTCTTAGCTCAAATAAGGCTCAGGCTCCTAGGTGATGCATATGTACTGCATATGCCAGCCAGCCAACTCCTAATTAATTCCCCCATAAGAAAAGCAGGCAAATCCTGACTAAAAGAATTACAGGCAGGGAAAAAATACGTCAGCTTTTTGCTAATTTGTTGAGGTTTAGACAGAAAAGCATAAAGCATTCAAGAACTGCATAACCAAACTACAGTAATTGGCATTTCAAGAGAAGATGACAATAAGCACAAATATTTTTCTGTACAAAAACATGAAGTGCTTTGTAAAATTTTTATCTGCATAGTGAAACAAGTGTGAAACACATGAAAAGCAAATCTAGGTCAGAAACATTTTGCACCATATCTGAGAAAAATTACAATAGACAGTGTGTACTTTCAGTTTTTTTCACCAGCGGTTCCCACACTTATTAACCCTGTTCTTTTTAAGTATACAGTCCAGATTCCTCAAAAAAAATCCTCAACATCCATGGTATTGAATTAATTACTATAACAATATGCACACAATAGAGAGACTGACAGCTCTTTCACCTGGGAGCCTGGTTTTAGCAACACGTTTAAGCACAGAACCTGAGAACCTTCCTTGGCAGATAAATTGATTAACAGATGGGTAGGGTAGGGGGTGGAAACGAGCTGTAGCCACCTGGGTGGTGAGTGTTTTACTGGTACTGACTGCTTCTTTATGCTGTGTCTTCAGTGAAGACACTTCACTTTATCTGCACTTTCACTGCAGATAAAGAGTTGATATCAACTGTTAGCATTTCATGATGGAAAGAGGTACTGTGGAATGGTCTGATCTGCTGAATATACATCACACTCTTGCTTTGTACTTATGTGATTCCAAGGAATGTGGTCTTTAGGTACTTCCTGAATTCAAATGTAAAAGACTCAAGGAGGGGATGGAGGAAATTTCCTTAACAGTTTTTGTGGAGCAGTCTCATTCTCAAGCCTAGCACAGTATCAAGAAATATACACAAGTCAATTTTTTTAAACATCATATGGCTACTAACAAGCCACATCACTTAGCAATCTTTAATTAGAATATGTGATCTATTTAGTCAAACTGTTTTACAACTGCACAGTAATTAGGAAACTTAGAGTTTTCAATGCAAGAATATGCTGTGTTAAATTTTAGCCACCACTACAGCTCCTGAAGGAATTGGTGGAAAAAAGAGGGTGTATCACCTCTGGAAGGAGGGGAAGGCTTCTCCTGATGTGTTTAAGGAGGTAGCCAGATTATGCAAAAGAAAAATTAGAGAGGCTAAGGCCCAGCTAGAACTTAGGCTGCCACTTTCGTGAAGGCTAACAAAAAACACTTTTATAAATTTATCAACGCTAAAAGGAAGGGCAAGAAGAGCCTCCACTGCTTACTGGACCAGGAGTGGAACACTATAACTGATGATGTAGAAAAGGCTGAGGTCCTGAATGCCTTCTTCGCCTCAGTTTTCAACAGTAAGGAAGGAGGAGGAGAAGAATGGCCTCTTGAACTGGGGGATGGGGTCGGGGAGCGGTGTGTTCCCCTGGAAATTCCTGAAGAATTAGTTCAGGACCTGCTGAGCCACCTGGACACCCACAAGTCCATGGGACCAGATGGGATCCATCGCAGGGTGCTGAGAGAGCTGGCAGCTGAGCTGGCCAAGCCACTCTCCATCATTTTCCAGCAGTCCTGGCTCACCGGAGAGGTCCCAGGAGACTGGAAAATGGCCAACGTGGTCCCCATCCACAAGAAGGGTTGGATGGAGGAACCTGGGAACTACAGACCTGTCAGCCTGACCTCAGTGCCAGGGAAACTGATGGAGCAGGTTATCTTGGGGGTGATAAGAGCACACCTAAGGGATGGCAAAGGGCTCAGGTCCAGCCAGCATGGGTTTAGGAAGGGCAGATCCTGCCTCTCCAACCTGATCTCCTTCTATGATCAGGTGACCCACTTGGTGGATGTGGGGAGGCCTGTGGATGTGGTCTATCTGGACTTCAGCAAGGCCTCTGACACTGTCCCCCACAGCAAACTGCTGGCTAAGCTATCAGCCCATGGCTTGGATGGCAACACTCTGTGCTGGGTTAGGAACTGGCTGGAGGGCCGGACCCAGAGAGTGGTGGTGAATGGTGCCACATCCAGCTGGCGGCTGTCACTAGTGGTGTCCCTCAGGGATCTGTGCTGGGCCCCATCCTCTTTAACATCTTCATAGATGATCTGGATGAGGGCATCGAGTCAGTCATCAGCAAGTTTGCAGATGACACCAAGCTGGGGGCAGATGTGGCTGGGTTGGAGGGGAGAAGGGCTCTGCAGCGGGACCTTGACCGCCTGGACAGATGGGCAGAGTCCAATGGGATGGGGTTCAATAGCTCCAAGTGCAGGGTGCTGCACTTTGGCTACAACAACCCCATGCAGAGATACAGGCTGGGGTCGGAGTGGCTGGAGAGCAGCCAAACAGAGAGGGATCTGGGGGTGCTGACTGATACCCGCCTGAACATGAGCCCGCAGTGTGCCCAGGTGGCCAAGAGAGCCAGTGGCATCCTGGCCTGCATCAGGAATGGTGTGGTCAGCAGGAGCAGGGAGGTCATTCTGCCCCTGTACTCTGCACTGGTTAGACCACACCTTGAGTACTGTGTCCAGTTCTGGGCCCCCCAGTTTAGGAGGGACATTGAGATGCTTGAGCGTGTCCAGAGAAGGGCAGCGAGGCTGGTGAGAGGCCTTGAGCACAAGCCCTATGAGGAGAGGCTGAGGGAGCTGGGATTGTTTAGCCTGGAGAAGAGGAGGCTCAGGGGTGACCTTATTGCTGTCTACAACTACCTGAGGGGTGGTTGTGGGCAGGAGGAGGTTGCTCTCTTCTCTCAGGTGGCCAGCACCAGAACAAGAGAACACAGTCTTAGGCTGGGCCAGGGGAGATTTAGGCTTGAGGTGAGGAGAAAGTTCTTCACTGAGAGAGTCATTGGGCACTGGAATGGGCTGCCCGGGGAGGTGGTGGAGTCGCCGTCCCTGGGGCTGTTCAAGGCAAGATTGGATGTGGCACTTGGTGCCATGGTCTAGCCTTGAGCTCTGTGGTAAAGGGTTGGACTTGATGATCTGTGAGGTCTCTTCCAACCCTGATGATACTGTGATACTATGATATTAAACTTTTATTGACTGTATAATGGGTTTGTTATTTGCGGACAGATTGTTGGAAATAACTCGAGGAACAAAAGACCTTAGTGACTTGTTGAGTATGTCAGCACATTTTGCGAGGTGCTAAAGATTCTAAGTAGCAAATGGTATACATACAAAATCTTATAGGTGTTAAAAAAAGGATATATTTGTAAGAATTTGGTTATTTGGCAGAATCACATTAGGCTGTTGGTTTTTTTTTTAATATGGCAACAGAAAAAAAAAAAACCCAACACTTTAAAGGGAGCTCACATGTGTAAGTGTAGTTACTAAAAATGCTTCCTTATAATAAATCGTAGGTAAAGGTTAAAATATATATTCCGCTTTCACTGAGGTTCCTGCAGAAGAAGTTTGACCTTGTGTTGTCAGAGAAAGGATTTGACTTGTCAATTTCTAACCATGAAATTCCAAGTAACAGTATTACTTTTTATTTAAAGCAGCATATAAAGTAAATAAGTCAATCACATCCCAGTCAAAATTCAAATTGACTTTATTCAAGGTGAAGAAGAGGTTGGGTTGGGATGGAGTGTGCAATTGAAAAGAGCCGAGCCATGCCATGCAAAGGCATGCAGCAGAAGAAAAAGAGGTGCAGTTAGACTTAAAAATATTTTAGCAGTATGTCTGGCATCTTTGATTCTGTTTAGTTTGTCATTGATTTCTTAGATTCTAAGCCTTAACTCTACTGAGAGCCCAAGTGACATTTCTCAAAGGTAGCAAGCTTAGGTAACAGTTATTTAGAAGATACATTTTTCTTCAGTCCTTTAGTAAAGCCCATGGTATAGCTTTAAACACCACAGCGGGCAGATCTAAATGGCTACACTTTTAGTTTTCTTGAGATCCCCTTGTCTAATTGCATACTGCAATAAGGAATGGAGCACAGCAGACTGGGCATCTCAAACAGCTTGCAGTAATCCAGGAAACTACACAACAGCAGCAGTCTGAATACCTTTCTTCCTGATATGTAATTAAAACAGAGACAACTACTGTCTGCCAAAGATGGGGAAAATTCATTCATGACTGTATGGAGAAAGTGTAAGGGGAAAACAAAGGTAAAACATACCATTTACTGAGTAGAAAAAGGGAACTACGGAAAATGATGTTGTCATTAGGAGTGGAGACAAGGAGGGAGGTGATGGAACATGCTGACTTCTGAACACTTCATTTTAATTCTTGGTGTTAGCACAGTTAACCAAAATTATTTTATACTGTACAGGGAAAATGTAATTATGGGGGAATTGTTATGTTTTCCAAAACAAGAGCTTAACTGAAGACACATATTTTAAAGCAATCCTTCAGTATTAATGGTTAAAATTCATCACAGATTACTGAAGAGCCAGTTGAGATTGGAGAATCAGGCGGCTTTTGGCAAAATAAACATAACTTATGATAACTTATACAGAAATGGGAGTGTATGAATTACTTGCAAGAGGTACTAGAAGTGAAAGTTACAGCACTCAGTAAATACTGGGGCTAGAAAAGAGGGGACAACATAGTGATCAAGAATAAAGAACTTGATAAGGCCATTAATTGAACTAACATGCCTAAAATGAGAAGTGGCAGAAGAAAAAAAGATTACATATATAGAATATTACTTAATGTACCTACTAACACTACTTGTCTAAGGCAAAGTGTTCTGTTAGTTTGGCATGATTATAACCTGACTCAACACTCTTGGTATGTGCTTTGTGTACAAACAAGCAGAGTAACACAATTAATGTCATATTCCTGGCATTCTCTTAAGATCAACTTACATGTTGTGGGGGAAATTACAAGATTCCATATATTTCAGCACCCACTAAAAGGTTACTCAACACCAAAAGCAAGACTTAAGAGTAATTTAAAGAACAGGAATTGTAGGTGAGCATGTGTCCTGGAGTCCTATACCCCTAAATTCCTCTCCTGCCCGGACTTCGGGGGGAAAGGGGAAAAGCCGCCTGGTTTCCCCCCCCTCGCCTGCCCTGCAGCCGTGAAGGGGGCGGGGACTGCCCCGTGAGTTCCCGCGCTGGAGCCAGGCTGGGATTGGCCGTGCGCTTTCGCGCCTAAAGTGTGGTAACTCTGCCCTTTGTCTAGCGAAGGGTATAAATATTGGGGGTCTTCCCGCCTTTGGGGTTCCCGCTTTGGATTTTGCCTGTGCCTGGACGAGTTCGCTCACTCTCCTGTGCCTGCACTGCAGAGAGACCAAAGGACTTGCCTTGGTGTTAGGCACACCTTTGTCTGCATAACGACCCTTAACGACCCTTAACGACTCCTGTAGCCGCTGGAGGAGGAAGACAGACCGCACGAGCCAGCCTGAGTGAGTTATTTGGCTTAGCTTAATTTAGTAAGAAACCGCTATTAATTAATAGCAGAGTCCTTTTCCAAAAACTGACTTCCAAATATATATAGTCAGATTATTAATGGTATCCTCGTAGAATTCTCATGCAACTTAACCTGTTTATTAAACGAAATTAATCTTTGTATATATAGTTGTGGGGGCGGGTTTTGTAAAAAATAAAAAATATCTATTTTTGATAAATTTTCTTCTCGGCCACGTATTTCTGCCCTCCGCAACAGCATGCTAGCAATTTCAGATTTTACCATAATGCAGTAATTTGGGTATCACAGGCACCACCATCAATGTCACAATTATATCATGTATCTGTAAATACTCTAAACAGTTGTCTGGAAAGAATATTTTGGCAGCAGGTACTTACTGTGTGAGATCATTTAAAGGCTTTGATACAGGAATTTATGGAAATTCTCATGTAACAATGTGCTGTTTCTTGTAATTTTTTTGTATCCACTGCAGCAAACATTCATTCAGCAATGCCATGACTACCCTGTCTAAGAAATTAAGCAGAACTGCACACATTCAAGCTCTCCCTATTAAAGTTCTGTTGTTTGAATGTGAAATGAAAAAAGGTTTCTTTAGGTGCAAAAAGTTGATTAATGCAACTGTGAAATATTATATTTATTATTTAATATAAATTTGATTTTATTAATCAAATTAGCACACAATACTGTGTAATCCAAGGCATTTATTTTTGGTATGCAACAGTGCACTTATAACCCCATAGACTCCTTCATGATATGCAACAACGCTAATAACATTTACTGAAAATAATATGCTTTGTTATTTTTAGTGCAGCAATATATTAATCGTCCCCATGATGCATTTCTGTAAACAGTTGTATTTTCTCTGAATATTGACAGAGGTGCTGCAATGTTTCCTTAAAAAAAGGTTTATAATAACCGTAATATTGTAATTTTAATTCACTGTCACCTGGTCCATTCATGTACAAAAAGAAAACAACACTATTAAATAAGCAGTCATTCCTGTGATCATCCAAATTAGACCAGAGGGTCAGCAGCCTCCTCCATGGAATTTGAGTCGTAATTCCAGTGATTATTAACATTTCCTTTGCCTAAGAAACTGGAATTTCATCATGGCCTGAAGTCATACGAAAACTAAAACCAGAGTATTGACTTTCAGAATCAAATTAAAAGATTTGCTCCAAATAGTATCATAAGAATTATTCCAGAGTCCAACTGAACTGTAACAGTAAAATAAGTTCCTTTTACACTGTATTTATATATATATAAATTAAAAAAAAAAAAATCTGGAGTTCTAGCATCAAAAGAAGCCAAAATTTGGCAAAATGTTTTGATCACTACATTGTTTTTTTAACTTAACAGCATCTATTTTTGTGATATAACTACAGACCACTGTGACCATAACAAATAACTTCATTGCTTTTGTTGCTGATATTCAGGCAATTCTGTTTGTTAGAGAGGAACTACAAGGTAGCTGTTCGGTGTTCTTCGCATCTTGGTGCTTCTCTTTACAATTTTGGCTGACTCTCTCTCACTTCTTCTAGTTTAGAAAGAATCCACTGTATGAGGGAAAAGTAAAAAATAAAACATTTCCTTGGTAAAAAACACACAATGCAGCTGAAAATTAAACTGTGTTGGCCAGACACTTCACAACCTATTCTCTTCCTAACTGAATTCTAACACAGTGCTCAGAATCCTACTATAGCCTATAATCCCCTGATACTCTGATATGAAAAGGTACCAATGGAAGTACTAATATCTGACATTGGACACAACAGGTAACTGAATTGTTTAGGTTGTTATTTCAGTTTCCTCCTCTGTATTTCAATGAACAATATTGTGAGAAATAAATTACATCTTCATTTCACCCACGTCATTATTAATGCACTGCATTAGTCTACAACTCTAGACAAATCACAGTGGTAACAAAAGATAGAGGTTGCAGCAGTGTGCCTGTATCTAGAAGACGTCTTTTTTTAACTAGAAAAAGGGGAGGGCAAAGGAGGCACTGACATGGAAATCTAAGGTAGGAGATGAAGTTACACAAAGGGATTGCCACGAGAAAGCTACATAATGCTTTCAAGGAAATCAGATTCTGTTGCACCATCAGGCTCTACGTTACAGATCTCCACATCAAAATTGTGTTAGTTTGAGTTTAGCTGGGGTATTTTAGTGAGAGGAATTGGATTATAGGCTGTGAAAAGGAAACAATGGTGATGTCTACTTCACTCATAGGCTTGCTGAGATATATAAAAACAAGAACACAAACACAGATAATACAGTTTGTTCCCTGGCTTTGGGCTGCACTTCTCTCTCTCTAACTTGCCATCTGTCTGACTATTCCTTCTGCTTCCTAAGCCCCCTGGTCGATTCTCCAAACTCACCTTACACATAAGGCAAAGGTGGAAAGGAGGTGGAAGGGTTGTTGGGAGCCTTTCCTGGAGACTCTGATGTCTGGGAGGGCTGTTGTGTTTCTGTATTACTTTTTAACTTGTATATTTCTGTATATATCGTAAATACCTGCTTTGTATGTTGTGCTAAGATGTAAATATAGCTTCATTTTTTAATTTCCAGATCGGCTGAGTCTACTCTGGGTGATCTTCTTAAGTGTAGGGGGGTGGGTAACACCCAAACCATCACGTCTTTATTTTGGAATTTCCAAGTGGGGCTAATTAAATTTGATTGGTTTTTAACTCTGGAAATTAAGATGAAGCTACTGAAGTTACTTTACATTTTATTTTCTATTTTGTACCCGATAGGGGTGTGGCTCTTATACAATTTTTTGAAAGCCAGAATTGGTGCCCTTTTGTTTGACCTAGCTTGGAGGAATATTAAAGGAATGTTTTTTTATTTCAGAGAGGGTTGGCTTCAATATTACAGATGCTGTTATTGAATCTGTTTTTAACAAGTCAGGAAATAATACAACTGCTGGGATTTATTCAACACCTTTAGTGCAAGTAATTTTGCCTAGAACAGAGTTACCAAACCCCTGTGCCAAATTTTACACATGTGATACAGTGGTATATCTGTCAGGTGTGATCTTAGGTCTAATAATTCTGGTTTTGGCGTTAATGCTGGCATTATGCATGAGACATTTGAATGTGGCTCCTTTAAAAAAACACAAAAAGAGACAAGTGTCCTTGCACAGGGAGACAGAGGTAAGCCTAACAGAAAACAATGTCAGTATGGGGGGAGAGCAAGGGAGGGCCACCATGTGCACCACTGCACCTCCTCCTGCAGATTCTGGGACAACTGTCAAAGTCTTGGTTGTTGACAATAACATAGCAGGCAGCTGAAGAACAAGTCCAACTGTTCAAGTCTATGTTTCTTCACCTAGTTCAAATCCTCAGACAGCAGAAACCTTGAGCCCTAAACCAGATTCAAACTTACTGGCCAGGTCAGACACTTAATAATTCAGATCTGCTAGAAGGCACTTCCAAATCCTTTTCAGGTCCAATTTTTCTGGCCCCAGCAAAAGCACAGGCTAAGACAAAGCATTTGGTAAACAGTGGTTCAAGAGAGGATTTAAGGGAAGGGGCGTCTGGTACACAAGAGGAGGAAGAGGAGAAATACAGCCTTTAAGACTTAGCCAACATACTCAGATCTCAATACTCTGATGAGAAAAGCTTTGTGAGATTGGCTGCCAAGAAGGAGGATGGCTCTGAGAGGTTTAAGAGTGCTCTTAGGAAAGTTCTGTTTCTAGGCCAGGGACAATCAGGACAACCAGAGGAATAGGAGAAGGCTGACATCCAGGATTCCAATGATTCCCTTAAAGAGGTCAGGGAAGCTAGAAAGGAATACTCAAGGGCATCAGGAGAGCCAGTCCTAAGTTGGCTGGTGAGACGCCGTTCTATTGATGCAAATGCCCTACAGGTAGGAGACAAGCCTGCAAAGCAGCTAAGGCTGCTCAGCAAGGACAGTAGAGTGGACAAACACCTAGCAAGTCCTCTTGCTTTGGTTAACTTGTGGACACATCTCCTGTTGGCTGTGGCTATGAAATGTCCTTCCCAAGATGATATACCATGGGCAGCTAAGAAGTGGAACACCACTGAGCAGGGAATTAAGCTTCTGAAGGAGTTTGCTGTGAAGGAAGTGCTTTATGGAGATCATAGCACACATGAGCCTGATGACATTACTCTTGGAACAGGTCTCACAAAGAAGCTTATTAGAAGGGATAGTGGAGAAAAACAAATCTATTGGAATGTATTCATTAGGTGGCCTGCCAGTTCAAAAGTTCGGAAATACAGGGCTTTAGTTGACACAGGTGCTCAGTGTACTTTATTGCCATCCAATTGCAAAGGGACAGAGTCTATCACTATTTCTGCAATCACTGGTGGATCTCAAGAGTTAACTAAGTTGCAGGCTGAAATTAGTTTAACTGGTAAAGAGTGGAAGACACATACTATTGTAACTGGTCCTGATGCGCCTTGCATTCTGGGAATTGGCTTTTTGAGACAAGGTTGTTTCAAAGATCCTAAGGGTCACAAATGGGCTTTTGGAATAGCATCTGTAGAGACTGAGGATGGTAAATTGAAACTGTGCATTAGACCTGAACTTTCAGATGAATCTGCAGTTGTGGGACATCATGACATAGAGGATCTGGAAGTGCCAATTGCTACTCAAACTGTGCACCGCAGGCAGTACAGAACTAACCGTGACTCTTTGTTGCCCATTCATCAGCTGATTCGTCAACTGGAGAGTCAGGCTGTCGAGAAAGCTCATTCACCTTTCAACAGTCCCATCTGGCCTGTGCACAAAGCTAACAGAGACTGGTGTCTCCCAGTTGACTTCTGTGCCCTCAGTGAGGTGATTCCACCTATGAGTGCAGCTGTATCAGACCTGCTAGAAGTCTAGTATGAGCTGGAATCAAAGGAGGCCTAATGGTATGCTACCATAGACATTGCTAATGCCTTCTTCTTGATTCCCATAGCAAAGGACTGTAGACCTCCATTCACATGGAGAGGAATCCAAGACCAGTTAAACCATCTGCCTTGGGAGTGGCAGCGATATGTCACTTGGTGATCCGCAATGCATCGGAGAAAGGTAAAGCTCCAGAATACATACAGTTCATTGATTACATCATTGTCTGCAGCAAAATTGCTGAGGAAGTCTTTGAGAAACATAACAAAATCATTGACATTCTGTTGCAAGGAGGTTTTGCTATTAAGAGAGACAAGGTCAAAGGACCTGCCAGAGGAATTCAATTGCTGGGAGTGCGGTGGCAGGATGGTCGCCGTCACATTCCATGGGATGTGAAGAAGTCTCCACCATGGCAGTTCCCACCAATAAGAAGGACACTCTATCTTTCTTGGGTGCAGTGGGATTTTGGAGACTACACATTCCTGGATTCAGTCAAATTGTCAAACCTCTGCATGATGTGACTCGTAAGAGAAACAGTTTTGAGTGGGGACCTGAATAATGAGCAGCCTTTCATCATCAATAACCCAATGAGCAGGAATGGGTAATCTTGACCGACCTGGTCTGGTGGAGTTGATCACCAACTGGCCAGAAGGCACAGACTGTACCAAACCTCCAGAGGAGAAAATAACTCGTGCTGAGGAAGCTCCTCCCTATGGTGATCTCTCTGATCAGGAAAAGAACTATGCTTTGTTCACAGATGGTTCCTGTCGTCTTGTTGGGAACAAGCGAATATGGAAGTCAGCGGTTTGGAGTCCAACCAGGAAAGTTACCGAAGCAAAGGATGGAGAAGGAGAATCCAGTCAGTTCGCTGAGGTAAAAGCTGTTCAACTTGCTCTTGATGTGGCTGAACGTGAGAATTGGCCTATCCTTTACCTCTACACCGACTCATGGATGGTAGCCAATGCTCTATGGGGTTGGCTGAAGGACTGGAAGAAGAATGGTTGGCAGAGGAAAGGAAAGCCTATTTGGTGTGCTGATCTATGGCAGGACATTGATGCACGGATGGAGAGAACTCCAGTGAAGGTGCGGCACGTAGATGCACACATGCCTAAGAGCAGAGCTACTGAGGAACATCAACATAACCAGAAAGCAGATCAAGCTGCTAAGATTTCTCAAGTTGATACCAACTCTGATCTTGACATCGACCTCGATTGGAAACACCGTGGTGAACTGTTCTTAGCTTAGTGGGCCCATGACTCATCTGGACATCAAGGCAGAGATGGAACATACCGATGGGCTCGCGATAGGTCAATTGACTTGTCCATGGACGCTATCACCCAAGTCATCTATGACTGTGACATTTGTGCTGCTATTAAGCAGGCTAAGTGAATCAAGCCCTTATGGTATGGTGAGAGATGGTCAAAGTACAAGTATGGTGAGGCCTGGCAGATTGACTACATCACTTAAGCACATACTGCTTGTCAGAATGAGACCAAGGTAACAATAAAGGCCAGCACCGGATGGCTGGAAACCTATCCAGTTCCACATGCAACTGCACGTAACACCATTCTTGGCTTGGAGAGACAGATCTTGTGGAGACATGGAACTCCAGAGAGAATCGAGTCAGACAATGGTACTCATTTCAAGAACAATCCTGTGAAAAATTGGGCCAAAGGGCACGGAATTGAATGGATCTATCGCATACCCTACTATGCACCAGCTTCAGGGAAGATTGAGCGCTACAATGGTTTGCTGAAAACCACCCTAAAAGCCATGGGGGGTGGAACTCTGAAAAACTGGGACAAACATTTAGCACAAGCATCCTGGTTGGGAAATAGTAGAGGTGCAGTAAACAGAGCAGGACTTGCACAATCAGACTTGGTCCAAATAGTGGGTGGTGAAAAAGTTCCTGTTGTACATGAAAATAATCTGTTAGGAAAAAAAAATGTTTGGGTATTTCAGGTGAAGGGAAACCTGTCCGAGAGGTGGTTTCTGCTGAAGGTCCTGGTCACACCTACTGGGTAATGCAGGAGAATGGTGAAATCCAGTGTATTCCACAGATAGGTCTTTTAACTTGTATATAACTGAATATAATAATAACTACATATATTGCTTAATTCCTTAACTTCTAGCCAGCTGAGTCTGGTCTGGGTGATTTCACTGTGGGGGTGGGAGGGGCAGGTTAACTCCCAACCCATCACACCGGGGCATAGAGAATACTGGAACTCAATGCTGCCCCCCACCTTGCCACAGCCAAAACTGGAAAAATGAGGAGTCTCCAATGAGGCTCCATAGAGTACAAGCAAGGCAAATTCAGCACAGTGCTCTCAAGTACCTTGACAGTATTTATAATGCTTTTAGGCATAAGAGTCAAACAGTATCACTTAGCTGTGGTTAAAAACCTACACCCATGAAGACAAATGCAACATAAAACTGATGAGATCACAGAATCACAGAATGTTAGGATGGGACCTTGAAAGATCATCCAATCCACCCCCACTGCCAGAGCAAGACAACCTATACCAGGTCACACTGGATTGCATACAGGCAGGTTTTTAATATCTCCAGAGGAGGAGACTCCACAACCCCCTCAGGCAGCCTGTTCCAGTGATAAAAGTTTTTCCTCATGTTTACATGGAGAGATGCAACTCTCACAGACTGTTTCAAAGTGTAATCACAGGTTACCATATCCCACCAGTGTGAATATATACAAGACTAACTTATTGTTTGTGAAAGTGTAGTCAGCAGTTAGTTATGTTAATAAAGACAATGCAGGACTTTCACAACCTGTCTACCTCATAGTTCTGGTAGCAGACCTCAACCACTCATACCAGCTACTGTCATCAAAGTTAGTGATGTCAAAATGAAGAGATTGTATAGAACAAGATTATAATAGTAGTAGTAACATCATACAGCAAATAAACTATTTCTGCCTCTTTTAGGGACCTTCTTAATTCTTCAACTCAAACTGCATTTTTAAGATCAGAGGAATGTCAATCCACCCTTACAATATAAAAGTAATGATAACTTACAAATATGGTTTGTTCTACTAAAATGACCTATTTTAATTCGCATCCTTGATTGTGTAGGTTTTAGTAATGGTAGTTCTAACTCAGCTGTTTAACAGCTGTGATTCCAAGCATTTATGTAAGGAAAAGTTTCATTTTGTAATTGAATGTTTCTGAAATTCAGTACTGAATAAATCATTAGCATTTCCACCTGTGCTATGTGCACATGGCTAGGTGCAAATACTGAATTTTAAATATCCCATGAGTGTAACAGTATTTTGACTTTACCTTTGCATCCTCTGGACTTTTAAAATTAATAATTTTTCCAAATTCTTTGGCATGGAACACAGACTTAACTCGTTCCTAGAAAAAAAAAAAACACAACAGAACCCCAAACACACAGTAATTAAAAACTGAAGTTAGTTTCTTCAAAATTACAACCAAGAAGTTACTGACTATTAAAGCAGCTATATGGTTAAGACAGCCACACGTAGCCATTATACTAATCAAAGTATCTTCACATCACATTCACACACCCTGAGAGACTTTATTTTCTGCATGAAAGCACAGTATAGTGAAAAACTCCAGCAATGACAGACCTGCCCTTTTACCATGGAGTGGACTGTAAAAGTGTGTAGGAATGTACAGGGGTTAACAAAGTCCAGTATTCCACAAGGTTCAAATTTGTCATTCTCCTTTAAGCCACTGCCTGCATGGACATTCCACCGTACTGACTTGCAAGTAGTGTTATTAGGTAGTGAAAATAGCAACTTAGGCTTCAGAAACAAAATACAGTTTTCAGCTATTAATTTCAATAAGGAACATACTGCAGGCATGTGAATGGACACTGACAGGATTGCTGCATAGTGGTAAAGATAGGTATGTTATTCAGTACAAACTGAAATGGTATAAGTTTGCTTGCAGTCAGAAATCCAGTTTAGAGGATTCCAAACCAATGTGGTTCTGCCTTTCATGCTTGCTGCAACAGAAACAAATAATGTGATTGAAGAACTGAATAACTTTGCACCCTGTCAAGACTGTTCTGGTAACCAAGATGTGTTAATTAGACACATGAAGCTTAGTAAAAGCAGAAACAAAACAGAACAGTGGCAGGTACATTTATCAACTGTAATTAAATTCAGTTAGCATCTCAAGAATCTAGGAATTATTTTTTGTAAAGGAACCCTGGCTCTTTATGTACTCAGTCACTATCATCATCTTTTTCCTTATGTCCTGCACCAATTCACCAGGGAAAGTAAGTTTTAGTTTATTTTAAAGAAAAAATTGCAACTGACAGTAGTATTCTTCACTTTGTATTGACAGAGATAAGCATATGTCATTAGAATTTTTATGAAGATATTAATACCTTGTCATACTTTTGAACAATTGGATTGCTAGTGAATGAAACAAAACGCCAAAGCCTTCGAGGGTGGCATGTGCAAATGTATTGTTCAGATATTGCACTCTTAGGGACTGCAAGAAGGTAAAGGTCCACATATTAGTGTATTACCCTAGTGTCAGAGTGCATAATGAAAATACCCTGCAATCTTCTGAGAAACTTTTGTGGTATCACTATTTTCCAACCTATGAATACAGTACAAACTGGTGCATCACAAGAGGTTCCCATGCTCAGAGAAGAATCTGTAAACACCAAGTCACTGTTCTGCTCAGAACAGTGAGAAGGTTGCTCATGTCAAGTTTCAGCTCCCTTTTCTGAATGCATTGCAACTGGATGAGAGGTCAAGAATTGAAAGGGAAAAGAACAAGAATTCAAAGCTAAATCAACAGTAACACAAAGGGAAACCAAAACATTAGGTCAACATACCTTGGCTTCAATGCGTAATCTTCTGCCATCGATGATAAATGGTTCTTTGGTAAACTCATCATAAGTGTATTGCCATTCACATGTCAGCTGTCCAAATGTCCCTTTAGTCACAAATAACACACCACTAGGCACCAGAAAATACAATTAGTATTTTAAAAAATAACCTAGAATTACTTACAAATTGTCCTACCGCTAGTGAAGTCACTCCTTGTTCCAAAATAGTTCTCATCTAATAATATACAACAACCACACAGCATAATCTCCAGAAAGAGTGAATTCTGAACCTTCCTATTTAAAGTACTGTCTTTATACCAAAAACCTAACACTAATCTTAGCTGTACTACAGAAAAAGTTGTACAGATCTATGACACCAAGCTGTGTGGCACAGTCAAATTGCTAGAGGGCAGGGATGCTATCCAGAGGGACCTGGACAAGCTGGAGAGGTGGGCCCAGGCCAACTTCGTGAAATTCAACAAGGCCAAGTGTAAGGTCCTGCACCTGGGTCACCACAATCCCAAGCACAAATACAGTCTGGATGGCAAATGGCTGGAGAGCAGCACTGAGGAAAAGGACCTGGGGAGTCTGGGTTGATGAAAAGCTCAACATGAGCTGGCAGTGTGCACATGCAGTCCAGACAGCAACTGTGTGCTGGGCTGCATCAAAAGCAGCGTGACCAGCAGGGCAAGGGAGGGGATTCTCCCCCTTTACTCTGCTCTCCTCAGACCCCACCTGGAGTACTGTGTGCAGTTCTGGAGGCTGCAACAGGAGAAGGACATCGAACTATTGGTGTGAGTCCAGAGGAGGGCCACAAAGATGATCAGAGAGCTGGAGCACCTCTGCTGTGAGGACAGGCTACCAGTGTTGGGCTATTTCAGCCTGGAGAAGAAATGGCTTCGAGAAAATCTGATGGTAGCTTTTCAGTATCTGAAAGGGGCCCATGAGAAGGCTGGGGAGGGACTATTTACAAGGTTTTGTAATGACAGGAGGAGAAGTAATGGGTGTAAACTGCAAGAGGGGATCCCTGACAGTCTACTGTACAAGACATTACAGACTGTTCCTGTATTACTCTTTTTTCCTTCAGTGTGCTAATTTGTAAGTGAATCTCAGTTTCACTGACATCAGCCTAACCAAATTTCTTCCTCATTTAAAGAAATCATAAACCAAACATTCATTTTCTTTCCTTAACTGCAGAAACTACTATGACACTCAAAATAACACTCGTGTGCTGAACAATGGTGCTGCAGGACAAAATTAACAGCGCACTAAGCATACCTTCCCCATCATTCTATCTACATCCATGACAGACAGGTCAAAGCAGTTACTGTTCAATAATTATCAAGGCATGCAAATTTGGATTATAGTTTTGAGCACTTCTTATTCAGAGTCGAAGCTGTTTACCTTTTTGTTACCATTAAGAGATCTGTACTGTTGACCATAGCATGTGCAATGTATCTGAGTTTTGCAAATCTTCCATTTTCAATTTTCTAGAAGAGACAGAAGTTTTACAGCTTTGAATAGGGAGGTGCAAATTACTGTACTAATTCTGTGCTGAAAAAGTATTTATGCTCCCAAAGGCTAAGTTGTAACAACACACCTAACACATACTTTAAAATAAAAGGATCCTTTTATAAAGTCAGACTATGACAACAAGATCTGTGACAGCTAATCTGCACAGCTACATATTATATTCAGCTTTTGTTAACACAGATATGCAAATAAAGATCAGTGCTACCCAAAACTGGCAAGGAACAATGTAATTTCTCAGAGTGTTTCAGGACTCACTTTTTTTTTTAGTGCAGCAGCTTCTGCTCATACAGGTCTGAGATGACAGAAAACTAAGGATTCATTTCCTCATTCCTCATTTCCAAGTCACTTCCAAAGCATTCATCTTTTTACTGAATATTTTCCTACACCTGCCATGAATATTCTTTTAATGGGCAATAAATTTTAAATATGGTTGGTAGCAGGTTAAGTGAAAGGCTCTATAACTACAACATGACTTGGCAACTACAAGATTTCTGACTTTCTGAGCAGTAAGTGATTAAATTAGTGATGAAATTAAGACTGCTGCATTTTAGTTGGAAATAGCAACATGACTGCTTGCATACTTCCTATTTGTTACAAACTGGAAGGTAAAACAGGTTAGTATAAACCAGCACCATTCAATAAACCTTAGCTACAAACACACTGCTTCAGATATGTATGCTAGTATTTAAAAACACAAATGTTAGTTCTCAATGAACTTAAAATAGCAGAATCATTTAGTAAGTATTTCTCACCACTGTAAAATGATAAAAGACATTTAATAAGACATATTCTACAGCTTCTAATTGTGCTGCAAGGACAACTCCATCTACCCAAACAGATTTAAATTGTGCCTTGCCTCAAAGACATTGATCCTTCAGTGACCAAAATGGAATAATATTTGAGTAACAGATTTCCAAAAAGTGAGCTTTCCAGAAAGCTCTCAGAAAGTTCAGACTATTTCTCTCTTCTCAACTCTATTGGCTACAAAAATCACAGCTGTTGATTAGGTACTTACTTAAATCACTGCTTTATTTCTGCAAGAGCGAGTCTTAGGAGCAGGATGAATGCAGCAAGAATGGTATAAGAAACAGAAACTATAGGCTTGGAAAATGGATTATTTATTGAAACTTACTGAAGCTTTGTCTAGCGGTTGCCATGCCTTATGCCAGTCCTTCCCTTCTCTTTTACATGTAAGTTCAAGGGTCTCTTGCAAAAATAACTTAACAACAAGAGCAAGTGCAAGTTTCTATACCTGGGCTGGAACAATCCTTACTATCAATACAGACTGGGGGATGAGGCAATAGAAAGCAGCCCTGTGGAAAAGGATTTTGGGTTCTGATGGCTAAGAAGCTGGACATGAGCAGACAGTGTGAGCTTGTAGCCCAGAATGCCAATCACATTCCGGGCTACTTTGAAAGATGGAGCTCTCAGTACAGGAAGGACATGGAACTGAGGTCAGAGCTCCTCTGCAACAAAGACAGGCTGAGGGAGCTGGGCTTGTTCAGCCTGGAGAAGAGAAGGCTCTGGGGAGACCTAATAGCAGTACCTGAGGGGGGCCTCTAAGAAGGATGGAGAGAGACTGTTTACAAAGGCCTGTAATGACAGGATGTGAAGCAATGACTTCAAACTAGAGAAAGGCAGATTTAGATTGGATATTAGGAACAAGTCCTATACTATGAGGGTAGTGGAACATTGGAACAGGTTGCCCAGGGAGGTGGGTAGTTGGCTCCTATCCCTGGAGATACTGAAGGTGAGGCTCAACAGAGCTCTGGGCAACCTGGTCTAGTTGAGGATGCTCCTGCTGAGTGTAGCAGGGGGTTGGACTAGATGACCCTCGGAGGCCCCTTCCAAATCAGACCACTCTGTGATTCTGTGATCCTTCTAGTTTTAAAAAATACTGTTAGTGTGATGCAAGAGTCATAACATTTGATAGCCTTCTTTAACTCAACTGAAAGGACGTGTAAAAAACAACACTGTAAAGATCATCACTGCTTAAAAACTGGTTGTAAAACTGATAATCTGAACACTGAGAAGAGCAAGGTGAAGTTTTCAACTAGATTATCAGTCTTTCCTTACCAACCAATTACTCTTCAAAGGGGCAAGTTCTGAAGGCAATTCATGGTTGCTGTTAGGAACTCCAAGATCCCATGTATCACTCAGCTCAAACTGTAGTGCGGCTTCTTCAAACACTATAGAATTGCTACTTTTAGCAGGCTAACCCAGTATAATTACAAGTCCTAGTCACAGTAATGCTTAATTCTAAACAGTACTCCAGTCACTTGTTAGATCCAGCTTGAATGTGTGAATAAAGTTGAAAAAATACCAAATATAAAACCCAACCCACCCTCCATTATGTAAAATATTCATTTTTCTGCCTTCTTCCCTTTTATCAAAGAGAACAAATCTTTTATTACCCACTCCCTCATTCCAGTTATCTTAATGTGCAATCTCATTCCCAAAGTTTTTGTCTATGTGTTAGTGCTTGAATTCCAGGTTCTATTCAGTTGTGCTGAACAGTAATTCAGAAATCAACATGGCTTTGTTCAACAGCAATTTGCGGTCAAAGATAAAATTTCAGTTTAAGGCCGCAACATGCAGGGCAGTAGCTTTCTTTTGGAACACAGTTTCTACTTCACAACAGAGCTATTTCTCTATGCTGAGTGGCAGAACTGTCTTGGTCATTTTTTTTATCCAAATGCCAAGAGAATTAGTTTGATGAGCTGAATAGCTTATTCTTACTGATCTACACTTTTGTTATGATACCCACATCTAGACGTTCTATTTCCTGCATTGACTTGTAGCATCTATAATCAAAAGGGAAATTAAAAAATACTTCCATTTTCTCTTCTGTATTCTCTGTGAGCAAATGAGCTGGTGTGGGCTTTGGCTTTGATACTTTGTTTTTGCCTGCTTTTCCTCCACAAATACACATTTACACTTCAAGCACAAACAAGGTAAAATGAAACCGAGTCACTCAAGTTACTGTTACTGTGTTCCTCTGAAATATGCCTAAGCCTTCCATATACATACGGGCTTACATGCTACGGATCATGCTCTTCCCTTTAACCTACACTACAGGTTTACCAAAGGAGGATGGAGAGTCAGAGAATGTTAGAAAGAGACTTCTAGAGATCACTGAATCCAACCATGCTGCCAAAGTGGGATTGCCTAGGCTGCACAGGAATGCATCCAGGCAGGTTCTGAAAGTCTCTGGGGAAGGAGACTCCACAACCTCTCTGGACAGCCCATTCCAGTGTTCTGTCGTCCTCACCACAAAGAAGTGTCTCCTCACGTTGAGGTGGAACCTCCTGTGTTCCATCTTGTACCCACTGTTCCTTGTCTTATCACTGGGCAGAACCAAAAAGCAACTATGACCTTCATCCTGACACCCAACTCCCAGATAATTCAATTAAGGGACCAGCAAGCTAGATGGCATTCACGAATGGATATCCGGTAAAAGCAGTATCAGCACACTGTTGGATAAAATGAAGTTATTTTGTACTGTGGAAAATAATTTGTGCCTACAACTTTATGATTTGAGCCCAGCCCTAAGGTGGGTGAGGGATGGAAGGAAAGGAAGAGAATAGCACACTTTTCCCACTCTGCAGATGTTCTTCATAGCAGACTGAAGTTTGCATACTGAGAAACAAGAGTCCATTCAGCCCTGCTCCAACACTGTCACCTGAAGTTTACCTTGCAACCAAAAGAGGATCACTGAATTGAAAGCTGAATACCTCCAGCACAGTAGGACACAAGATCGAAGTGCAGCTTTTTGAAGGACTATCTTCTCTACAAGTTTACACCCACTGCAGCATAGTTGGGCAGCAACATAATAAAAGCACCCTCACAAGCTTATAGAGGCAAATTAAACATAAAAAAAAGGTTTTGAATTTATTTTGGTTTAGGTTAGGCTATGACACAGAAATCTCCATTGATGTCAGGATGCAAGTCTCAATGACTTATAAGCCTGAAAGCAGTGAATAAAGGTGAAAGATAGGCTGACAGGAAGAAGGTCAGTGATTTCTGTCAGGTCTACAGCTTCTGTAAATGACTAACAACACCACAGGTATAAACACTATTAAATGATGCCAGAAACTGCCTCCCGTATCTCTCTGCACTAATTGAACTCTACAGGATCTCTTGAGAAAACAAAAGACCAAAGAGCCCTGATCAAAAGGGGAGTAGTGGGAAATATTAAGGATAAAAAGAGAACAGTCACAAGGGGACACAGTCTCAAGTTGTGCTGGGGTAAGTATAGGCTGGATGTTAGGAGGAAGTTCTTCACAGAGAGAGTAATTTGCCATTGGAATGGGCTGTCCAGGGAGGTGGTGGAGGCACCATCCCTGGAGGTGTTCAAGAAAAGACTGGATGAGGCACTTAGTGCCATGGTCTAGTTGACTGTCTAGGGCTGGGGGACAGGTTGGACTGGATGATCTTGGAGGTCTCTTCCAACCTGGTTGATTCTATGATTCTATGATTCTATTCACCTCAACAGGGAGGAAGCCTATAAATTCAAGGAACCATCATAGGAGCCACTAAAAGTGAACACTCTGGAACGGCTGAATCACCAACTTGAGCTGTAGCTGACAGCAGGAAGAAAACTTGGCAACTTTAGCTGAAGAGATGGCAGTTAGTCTTGGTGCTTTCACTAACAGCACTGGACTTCAAAATTCATCAGTGAAAAAGTGAGGAAAAAAAATCAATTCTGCAGGACAAAATTAAGCTATTAAAATACATTAGACTGCAGGAGGAAAAAAAGGGCATCTGGACATATGGCCTTTTTTTTGATACGCTACTTTAAAACTCTAAAGAAATAAAGGCAAACTGGGTTATGCGGTCTTTTGGGTTTTGGTTGTGGGTTTTTTGCATTTTTGGTGCCGCAAAAGATTATCACTTTCAACTACTTAGCTATTTTGACAGGTTTTTGTTGCATGACTTACAAATAAGTGAAATACTAATATCTCAGGTGATACATTTTTTGTTACTCTAAACTTAAATATTTTTATTTTCTCAACGTACATTCTGAAGACCCTAGGTTCAGTACAGAAACAAGTAAAATACTTGTACAAAATGATATGAAAACTTCAAAATTAGAAATATATTCCATCAAAGAAACAAATTACTCTAGGGCATATAACAACATTTGCCCAGCTACACTGGCAAATTTTTTAACTGTATTGGTGGTGTGGGGTTTTTTGGTTTGATTGCTCTTGGTTTTAGAGGAGTTAGGATTCTACAGTCTTTCAATCAAGTGATTATTTTTGAATTACGTTGCAACAGAATTTGCAATATAACTCTTTTTAATTATACTGCAACAGAATTTGAAGTAATGAAACCTGACACAGAAGCACTACCCCATTCATGCTAAATTTTACTTCTACATTCTGTAATGATTCGTGGTATTGTAAGACAAAAAGCTTAAAGTTTGCACAATGTGATAGAACAAAAAAGCATTGTTTCTAAAAGCCAAAAGTCTTATTTCTGCATAGATGGCTTTTTAGTCTGTGCTGGTTTAAGGCTAACTGGAATATTCTAATGAGATAAATTAGATCATTGGTTGTGAAAAGAAAATAATGATGATGTCAGTATCATTCACTGGTTTGCTGAAAGGGATAAAAAGCTGAAATGTAAATAATCTCAGTCTGGTCTGTGTTGATGGATCTAATCACTTTGTCTTGGGCCATTACCCTATTAGTTTTTCCTTTGATCTAATCTAATATCTCTCTTTTAATCTCAGCTAACAACTAACATGTAAGTTTTGCTTGGTTTTATTATTGCTTGCCTGTCTGAGATAGAGAGGGAGAGAGAGGGGGTAGATTTGAGCCCTTTCTTTGTCCAGAAGGGAGTCTGGATTTCTGTATTATTTCTAATTTGTATACAACTGTAAATACTGTGTGTGTATATAGATACATACCTATATATATATGCACTCATACTTGTAAATTTTGCCATGATGTAAATATAGCATCATCTTACTTTCAAGACATCTGAGCTAGTCTGGTAAAATTTCAATAGTTGGGGGGCTGGGGGAAGTTCCTAACCCACATCACAGTCAAAAAATTGTTACGCTTCTTTCTAAAGCATTTTTTTGAATGAGGAAAAAGTATATTCTGTTATAATTGCCTTGTAAGACAGGTCATTACAGAAGAAAACAAAAGTCTTATAGGCTAAAAAAGATATCATTAAGAGGCCAAGAAGAAAAATGTCAAGTAACATAAACAAACGTTTCCCAAACCTACGCATAGAGTCATGCCTAACAATTTCATCAACTTTTAGACATGTGTTCTCAGCATTGAAGACCAAAATGATTTCCTGTATTCTTCAAAGAAATACTTGAAGCCAGATTCTGCCTGAAGTATTCAAAATCCGCACAACATTGTTTCAGGCAGCAACCGACTACAATGCAGTCTTCCACCTACTTTGCCAAGACATCCTTTTGAGGTGATTGTAGCAATGCACTACCTGTAGAAATCTTAAGCACCAACAGCTAAAACAAGCCCCAAAGTTTAGTTTGTCCCTTCTTTCATCTGGGAGATTACAGGCATCTATTCCTTGGCACACTACCCAAGAGAGCAGACTGTACAGCAGCTTTTGAAGGGCACTGAGCCAGAACAAGCAGTCTTACAGAATTTAGTGGCTCTTCCTTCATCAGAATTCTGACAGCTGGAAGACAGCATACAATGAAGGACATCGCACCCTCTTTGGTAAATACATTTCATCAGTTCTTACTGCTTTATAGAAATTTTACTTCTTCAGATGTTGACCAATGAGTTAATTCTTGCTACAGTACTTACTGATAGGTAAACATCTATTGCAAGATGTCTTTAAAATGCAGTACAAAAATACAGATTTAGCAATAACACCAAAACAAAGAATGAGAAAACCATGCAAGCATTCTTGTGAATACAAAGTAATTTTTAAAGAAACAAGTAATTTGTAATGCTGTAATTTATAATTTACCATACAGAATTACAGTGGTTCATTGAGGCATTTCTCCCACACACACCCCTCCATGTTTAGGTATGTAAGGATAAATACTTTGGCATGTTAGAGGTGTTTTACTACATAGAGCTTTGTGTATGTACTATTATTTTCACCAGCTGTCTGGGATTTTGTACAGACTTTAGTTCTGGGTTAGACTTCTTATGTTGTTGTTGTTGCTTCAACAACGAAAATGTTCATTTAGGAACCAAATTAATATGGCTACAAACAAAAATAACTAAATAAATAATTATTTCACACATCTAAGCATTCCACAGAATATACAGAATAAGTATTTTAAAATTATGGGGGGAAAAAAAGTTAAAATTTAAAAGTTTGTAAAATGGTCCTTGCAAAATATATGTATTTTATCATTTAAAGACTTTCATAGACCATTTCATGCTTTTACATAGTCTAGTTCCAAGAAACAAAGAAACAATGTTGGAACAGAACAGATGAATCCATTTTAGATCTACTTTTGATTTGTTTATTGTTAAAAAGAAAAACAGACAAAATACTTTAAAAATATGAGATCAATAAACAGTCAAACAGCATTTTAACACCAGTAATGACTGTACAACTCAGTAAAGTTTTACTAAACACATTTTAAAGCATTGCATTCCATTCCATCTAGCAAATTAGAAATAAAACCTGTCAGACACTTACAGAATTTCAGAAACATTAAATACACTTCATAGAAACATTACTGAAAATAAATGCCATGGCATTACTACTTCTTCATATTATTCAATACTATTTTCATCTAATGTTCAGTTTTATCTATAAAACTACTTTTATTTTATTTTTTTGCTCTTCCACTTAGCACTCATCATGATACAGTTTATTTCCCCACAGTTGTTCTTTGTTTTTTTTTTCCCACAGCTTTAAAGGTAAGAATTTAGTATAAGACAACTTCAATTTCTCTATGGGAATTATAGCAGCAACATTTAATACTTAAAGGTCAAAAGAATGTGACAAAAGCCACGAATATATCCAGTCCATATCATCCTAACTCATCATCATCATCATCACTACTACTGTGAGTCTTAGTCCATTCCCTGTAGGCCTGTCTTTTCTGAAAGCATGGTAAGGAAAGAAGAAAGCAGAAGTATTAGTTTAGAAGTATTAATCTCTCTAGCAAATTTGCAAAACAAAATCTCACAAGACAAAGAAATTAATCAGTGACATCCTAGTTTAGCACACAGCTTGAGAAAATTAAACCACCTATATCCTATCACCTCTAGTCGTCACATAAAATGTCTAAATCACAAAAAAGTTTTATTCTGATCTAATCCTAGAACACAGTGGGGCCAGTCACCAGATCTGCACATACAGAAATAGCACAAAAAGGGAGAATCATCTTTTTTGCCATGTAAGAATATATTACACTATGTAAACTGCTTCAGCTAGAGGACATGTAATGCACTGAGTCTCATGCAAAACAAACAAGTACCTCTAGAGCCAGAAATATTAAGAATCAAAAAGATTAGAACATTGAAGGGTAAAATAAGATTCAGACATCAAGCACACTGTGTTGGAAATTAATAGCTGAAAAACTTTTATGTAATTCACCATTATCTGACTCAACAGTCTACAGGGAGACTTGCAGCCCTGTCTGGGGATTCAAAAAATGCTTCTTTTTAGTTTTGCTTTAGATTCTTCAGTAGTGAAAGCTAATATGAAACAATTTCCACCCTTAGCTGCTCTCAAATCGTGGTTGCCACCTGAAAATAAGACTAGAGCTACACAAGGCAATAATACCTTTATGCTTTTTTAAGCTGGAAAATGGAAGTTGGTGGTGCTGTCCTCAACATCACCAGAGAAGAAATAGAATTAGATGTTACATCACATTTTTTCTGGGAAACTGGTAGAAATTCTACTAAAACGCAAACATACAAACATTTGAAGCAAGAGCTCTGTAAATTTACTAGCTAAGTCTGTGCACCAGAGCTGACTGATAGCTTGCTAGCATTTTTCGGTGGTACTCTAGCAAACAGAAAAACTGCTATTTCAGAATTAATTTTCTTAACAAAAGAAGAGAAAGAGTTAACAATAAGCCTGTTCCATTCAGCAGCATGCCTTAGTTAAGGTAGCTTATAAAAGTAGATCTGCAACAGTAGCTTTAAACTGGAGAGCATGCGAAAAAGCGACTTCATTAGAAGAAAAAAAAGACATGCCAACTGTTACTGAAGAACTTTCACAGTCTGCTAAACCAAATCATCAGTGAATATTAGGGCGAGCATAGCTGAAATGTCTCAAATAGGACCAACCTCTTATACTAGAAAATAAAAGACACACTAAAGAAATGGAGAAGAAACAGAAACAGAAACAACCAGATTTAAGCTCAACATAAACCAAACAGCTGTGGGTGTTTTTTAAAGAAATAAACCAAACCAAAATAAAACTCCAAACCCACAACCCACCAAAGGCTGTCTCATTCTTAGCTACTTCTCCAAAAAAAGGTTATTTCTGTGTGACTTCTCCGACAGATCACTGGCAAACAGTGAATCCTTCAATGTGTATCTTACAAAGTTTTTACATTCATGCAATCACTACCTACTTTTATTTCTTATGGTTGAACATTTCGAAAATGCAGATTTCACTCCAACAGAGAAATCTAAACTTTCTAAGTAACATAACAGCTGGAGTTATTTCTCTTGATACCCGTCTCAAATTTGCCTAACTGGCAGCTGAATTATTAAATAGTAACTGTTCTTCATGTAAACAGTATTCCACTTCAAAACTGTTCACTTGCTTTCAATGGCTGTAGCATGACATATATGCAGCTACTCTAAGTGTATTTAAAATGCTGGCTTTCATAAAACTTGGATTTAAAAACCACTGCTAAAAATGGGTATTATAAAATTACTGAAAATAGATCTTTGTGTTTATCATAAAAATATCAAGACATAAACTTTCCAAGATGCTCTCTATCTTGCACAAGCCTCTACAGATATACTGGTATAAACGATGGTGTCTTTCTCAAAAGTTGTGCCACAGAAATTGAATCACCAAGGAGGTCACAAGCCTAAGAAAGTAAATGAAACTTTGTGCCTACTTAGTCCATTGGTAAAGGGTCATAGGGAATTTGAGAAATGGGAAATTCTGTTAAATATTTATTTCAGTATTTGAGTTGTTAAAATTTATGTCAAATTATCTTTCAATGTCTTCACCTGTAACATCTGACTTCCAGTTCCATCTCTTAATCTGTAAGGTCTAATAACTCCATCTTCACCAAAGAAGCGAGGTGGACGCAGGCTTATTACATCTTCTGATGAATCTGCGACTCTGACAACAAAATAGCAAATTTAAGGTATATGTCAATATCTCTACTCAGCTATAATATTTAGGAAACGTTCTAAATTAATTTATGAAAACTGAATTCAAGTACAGCTGCTGTAATGTATCATACTTTTGTGTATGTATCAACATTGTGCAGATACTCTATCAAAGACTACCAGATTTTACTCAGAAATCTATTTCAGAGAATGGTTATTGTAAAATTAGCTGGCACAGGGTAGCACACAGCTGCAATACTTAGTGTGTAAGTACTGTACTTCCAAACTACAAAATTAAAGACATCTGTGCCACACAGAACTTTTCTGAAACTTTTCTTGCATTGCTGTGCTAAGGAATTTAGTTGAAAACAGAGACTGGCAACCTTATGGCACCAAAAATGCTCCAGCTCACGAAGAACAGGGCCATTAAATAGCTGTACTCAGATGAAGCTACTAAATGTCCCCTCAAAACACTTTCTCCTACTTTACATATTACAGTGTGACACAATCTACAGCAATGCATTTATTAAAGTGAGACTAAGTATTCAATACGCAGTCCTAAAAGTTCTCAGACTGAACAACAGTAGATGGGCTGGCACGACCAAGTAGTCTTGGAATTCATCTCAGAGTAGTAACAACATAAAAAGTAACTTTTAATACAGCTGAGAAATCCTTTTTACCTGTCAGCAAATTAAGGAAGATCTGATGTCGTGTTTTTTGAACAAGTTTACCATGAGCCAGCAGTCTCTTCAGGATGCAAGGCCAGCTGCATCCTGGGATGCATTAAGAGTATGACCAGCAAGTCAAGGGAGGTTCTCCTACCACCCTTCTACTCTGCCCTGGTGAGGCCACATCTGAGTACTGTATCCATTTCTGGGTGGGCTACGATGATGATTAAGGGACTGGAACATCTGAGAGGCTTTGGGGTTCTTTGCTTGGAGAAGAAAAGACTGGGAGATCTTATGAATGTTTATAAATACCAAAAGGACAGGTGTAAAGAGGATGGTGCCAGTCTCCTTGCACTGGCAGGACAAGGGGCAATGGGTGGGGGGTCCTCCTCCACAAAGACTTTCAAAATCCACCTGGACACTTTCCTGTGCACTCTCATCTTGGTGAACCTGCTTTATCAAAGTGGTAGCACTAGATGATCTCCAGTGGTCCCTTACGAACCCTACCATTCTGTGATTCTGTGAAATGCTATCAACTATGCACGTTTTTAATGAGCCACCTACTTATTATACAAATAACAATATGGGTGAGGTCTTTTTTCCTATCTCATCTATATTAGTGACAGAATTGAAAGATCCAGAAACACTGATGCAGAAGTGGTATGAAGACAAGATACACTACTGCTTCTACTGCTGGCTGTTTCATGGTGTATGTCATTCTTCATAGTTATTTTACTTACTTTTTAATACCCTGGAAAGTGCTGCTTGCCATGTCTATGATTCCTCCAGTGGGCCTGGCTACTGCTCCCACTAAGCCTTTTCCAACACCTTTGAAAAACCCAGCTGCTCCTTCTTTCTGAGCTCCTAAAAGAATTTCATACATTATAAATTGTTATGAACCACTGAGTTTTCTAACAATTTTAGCAAACTTTATTAATATTTAATTACATTACCTGGTATGCCTCCTCTACACAAAGTTCAAGGAAACAACATATATACAAAAAGCCATTAGGAGTAACAAAGATTTTTATCAAGATTTTTAAACTCAAGGTTTATAATGTCTCATCAAATATTAAAAATGTACTATGAACTGTTAAAGCAGCAGAAGATCTAAACTCACCTCTTATTGGTTTTGTAACTATTCCTGTTATGCCACTGACAAAACCCTAACAAAAGAAACAAGAGACATCACAAATGTGGTTTCATATTGTATCTTTTGGTTTTCTTCACGTTTTTTTTTACTACTTCCATGCTGAATAGGCTAAAATTATATGTGTTGCAGCATTCCAAAATTCACTACAGGTTAAAAGAACTAGAGGCACCTACTTCACAGCTCCTTGTATATTTTTCTTTAAAACTAACACTTGGCTGTGTCCTTCTATTTGCAAAACCAAATTTAAGAGTAACTAATAACTACAGCAGCCTCTATGCTTGTTACTTTTGTCTGAATAAAATTCACTAATCTTTGCATAACTATTTGCCTCCTTACAGAAACTAATCCTTTTCCACCACGAGTGATACCCTCTCTCAGACCAGTGGGCTGTTTATTCATGGCTTCTCTCCTTTTCTGCTGGTAATCTTCATCCATAGTTATTGCAGCTACTCCTTTTGCCATAGCACCAGTGATTCTTGATGCAGCACCTGCCAATCCACCTAGTGTAAAATAAAACAAAGCAAAATGCCAGTGCCATTTATATCTGCAAATATCAGTTATATTACTTATTATTAGGTATGCTACCATGAAGACACTAAAACTTACCAACAGCTCCCCCTACTAGTGCTTTAAGTCCTAGTGCCATTCCTTCTATAAATTCCTCAGGACCCTGGATGGCTCCCTAAGGAAAAGAAGAATCCATTTATGCTAAGCTTCAAATAATATCAGCTGTGTATTTAAAAAAAAAAAAGTTCTTTTAGAAAGTGCACCTGTGAAAGGAAGGCTGAAGTCTGCTGATGTTAAGGCAAATTAAAAAAAAAAGAAAAAGGTAGGTTTACTTTAAAATTAAGTACACTAAGGAACAGTCTTCTGTGAATTAAGTTAAATGGACTACTCTCTCCTTTTTATCTCACTTGGATTTTCCAGTAACTTTCCTGACACTTTCAATTTATTTTTTTAATTTCTAATCTGCATTTAAAATCAAAAAAGCTCTTAATATGCCTGCATTTTCAGTACAATCCACATACTTCATTTAACAAGAAGGCAGCAGAGAATTTTACCTGGTAAGGTTCATAGAAAAATGCTTCAACTCCTTCAGATAAGCCTCTGATGAATCCAAACGGATTACCCAAGACATCAAGGCCAAGAATGAGAACATACATCTGCTTAATAGCCTAAAATATAAATAGTTATTAGCAAAAATATTTCAGCTACAATAAAACAAAGACAAAAAATACAGTATACTCAGACTGAAAAAAAGTGAAAGTAACTTGACCTAAAACTATTTTAACATTATTTTTAATTGTTTTAAACCTGCAAAATTATTTGGAAAACTAAAGGACCTTACACTGAGTATCACAGTATCACAGTATCACAGTATCATCAGGGTTGGAAGAGACCTCACAGATCATCAAGTCCAACCCTTTACCACAGAGCTCAAGGCTAGACCATGGCACCAAGTGCCACGTCCAACCTTGCCTTGAACAGCTCCAGGGACGGCGACTCCACCACCTCCCCGAGCAGCCCATTCCAGTGTCCAATGACTCTCTCAGGGAAGAACTTTCTCCTCACCTCCAGCCTAAATCTCCCCTGGCGTAGCTTGAGGCTGTGAATGAATGTTACTTCTGACCAGCATTTCACAAATAACTGCCACTGATGTTCTCGAGGTCTTGCATAGCAAGCACATAATCTAGATTTTGCTCATACTGCAAGTCATGATTTGGTCTGCTAGCATCATATGCTAAGGAAATTTAGGTAGTGTTTTGCAGTGACATTAATCTATGTGAAACATAATTAAGTTTGTATGAAACGCCTGAGAATGTCCTAGGAGATTTCAAGGTTTTCCTTCGAGAAAAGGAAGGGGTAGAGAATAAGAGATAACTCACTGCCCAATTACACAACTCCATCTGTAGGCTTTTTCTCCTAGAAGATGGATAAAGCACTAAATCAACAGGTCCAAAAAATCTTCACAGAATGGCTTATCAGTGATGGCTGAATGGAAAGCAACAAATTCTTTTATGTAAAAAGAGAGACAATTGCTGAATTGTCTCCACTGAACGACAAGACTTCAACAGTACAAAAAACCCAAAAAAGGAGCATAATTCATATTCTGCTAATGTCCAAGGGGCAATGGGTGGAAGTTGAGGCATAGAAGTACATGGAAACATGAGGAAAAAATTTTTCACTGCGAGGGTGACAGAACACTGGAACAGGCTGCCCAGGGAGGTTCAGGAGTCTCCCTCTCTGGAGATATCCAGCACCTGCCCAGATGCATTCTTGTGTGATCTGGTATAGGTGATCCTGCTGTGGCAGGAGGGTTGGACTTGATGATCTTTTGAGGTCACTTCCAGCCCTTAACATTCTGTGATTCTGTGTGTTCAACAAAAAGCATTAATATTTCAAGACTAACTCTGCAGAGCTGCATTGTGCTTGCTCTCACTATCCATTCCTGCAAGTTTTGTTATTCATGACACCTTGACTCTAGTCATAACTTGGAAATGGCACTTCCCACCAAAATAAAGGCAACAGGATCCTGAAAATGATGTCATTTATTTTCACAGTACCCAAGCACACTGTACTTCTTTCAAAATATAAATTAACAAATATATGGAAATGTACTAATTCTAACCTGTTTTGAATAATGTCTTGTAACTGATGACTGGAGCTGTTGTCTAGTACAAAAGTGATAGTTGAGCTCAAAGAAAGCCAACCTAAACAAATACAAAAGTAAGTCCTTATTGTGCAAAGCAAAAAAAAAAATCTAACATATGCAGTATTAGATTAAATTTTGGAATTAAAACTTTTTACCATATACTTAACCTACTTAAAGACTACATCTTGTACATCAGTGAGGGTGGCACCTATACTCTTCAGCAGGAGATTCAAGGACTGAAGTGGTATCAATTCATTCTTTCTTTCTTCTTTGTTACTGTCTTCTCCACCCGTACTGAGTGAAAAGCTTAAGTGTAACTAAAGGATAAACATGAGATTGGGAAATAACATGGTTGGTTATTAGAAGTACTGCATTTCTATTTTCACAGTCTTCTAGATGATTTAAAAATTGAGATTAGACTTTTCTAATCTGGCTTCAGCACAGAAAGCGTAAACACATTATGTTGTAGGGCAATGAAAAACCATTCACATTCGACATCAAAGTGGATTACTGCAATGATCTTTCAGAAAACAGCAACTTGAAAATGTTTTACTCATGTTTTCACATAAAGGCTTCAGGCTATTTCAGCTATAATTTAGATTATTAGCTTATTCCCAAAACATTGTTTCTGTAACTAATACCCAAAATCAAAGTAGAATGAAAACGTTAACACAGGGCGGTATCCAAGCATGAACGAAAAACAAAAGCCTACAAATTAGCAATTATTAGCACACATTTCACAGATGCTAAATAAACACTGGAATGTGTTTATAAGAAACCCTCCACCTGCGCAGAATTGAATTAGTCAAAGCACTTGTTTCAGAAACTAAAGTGACAGTCTCAAAACAGAAAAACACCCAAGACAATTACTCAAAGGCCTCTGTAGTGCTTGAGTGTATTCAGAGGTTCCCAAAACTGCCTGTTTCTGATTAGCTTATTTAAAAAATACATTGCCCATCCTGCAAAATCATTGCATTTTAATATACAACCCTGTATTGACTTCAGAACTGTTAAAGACCGAGCTTAGACTGATATTCTGTCCTATCTCCTCCATGTAATTTTTCTTGTCAAATATGACCAAGTACACTAAAAAATAAGTTTTTGTTTACTTTCTTTTAAAGTGTTTGCTTAGTTATCTTAACACATAAAGGGCATTCTACGTTGTGATGTCCTGAGCAGTTCTTGAGAACTAGAGGCATACCTATGAATACCTAAACCCAGACAAGCCTAAATAGTTACTCTTTACATATAGCCAAGCATTTCCTGACATTACCTGTTCTAATAGCAGACTGTTTCTAACATCTTACCAGGTACTTTAAATTAGAGGTGAAACTCAAACTGTTCTTTGATCTACTTTCCATTGGATGGAGGAAAGATCCTCTTATTAAAACTGCTATGGACCCTACAATTACCATCACAGCTTTCACTGTGTCATCTATTCAATAATCAAATCAGCCAGGAAAAACAAAGGCTAGGAAGATAAAAATGCATGAGTTAGATTTGGACAAACAGGCTGTTATTTTCACGTAAGTAGTCATGCTATCCAACAGCTGTACCTGAATGTTTATGGGAATGCAGAAATAGTAAAAAAAAAAACCCAAAACTGCTTTTCTACTTACTAAGTAATTAAAAGGCAGATCATGTCACTGCACAGTAATGCTGGCTGTGTATCTTTTTCAGAAATAACCTAATTCCCTCACACAGTCTGCACACAAACAACAGCATTTTGCAAGGATATCCTAAAGAATAATATCAACAAAAGAATTAATGTGTAGGAAAGGGTCATAGACAGGAATGAAATAATGAAAATTAAAAATAAATATTAATGTAGACCTCATATAAGTTAATGGTTACAATGAAAGCACTTTCCCAGGACACTGAGTTTATTTTTGATCACTTCTTCGCATCTTTATTTCCAGTGCCTACTATCCTGCAGGAGACAAAAAAATGTTTCAGTTAGAGAGCAAACACAATCTGTACTATGAAAAAGGCATACCTTAATGGGAGAGATATGGAAGTATTCATACAAGCTGATTTGTGACGTATCCATTGATGACACACTCATCAGTTCTTCCTGAAGAGATTCAACATCCTTTTTGAAAAGATCTAGCTGTGGACACATTTAAAAAGGAAAAAAAATATTTTAAATGTAACAGTAAATAGAACCATTATGCATTTGCTACTGAGATGCAATACATTGACTAAACTGCTTGTGCTTTGCTGATCTAATTTTTTTTACTTAGAGCCAACATTTTACAGCACTTTAATTTGTTGCCTTTTTTTTTTCCCTGTGCGAAGAGGACGAAACATAAAAAGGCAATCCTACACATGTCTATTTAACAGTAAAGAGCATTTTAAAAGATTAAATCTGTTTTTATATCAAAATCAAATATCAAATACTTTCAAAGTAGAATTGGGGCAATTTTTACCTGTGTCAGAGAAAACGCATACACATATATCCTTCTGAACACCTCGTAAGTTGTGTAAGTTTTTTACTACAGAAACTAGACTAAAGACTGATTTCCTTTCTATAGAAACCAGATATTCATATACTCTGAGAAGACCTCCATCTAGCCCTTCTTTCCTTCAAAAGACAGTTCCTTTAAAACAGTTTTTGTAAAATCCTTCATAGATTGGTCAGAATTTTAAATAACACCATTTCTAAACACCTAAAAAGAAAAGACTCAACCAGTCAAAGAGAATAAAGTTGCAAACGAAAACAGTGTCAGGTCCTTTCAGAACAGTAAACCCAGGTAACACCTTGCTATGTAAACCAATCAAAACAGTTAACATACTAAATGTTAAGTTGAGATCAAATCCTAAAAGTACGTCTTGCAATTCTACTAAAAGTCAAAGTACAGAAGAGGGCCTTCTATAATCTCTGGATTCCAGTCACACCGCTCCTGATATAGGCCAGGATGCCATTGGCTCTTCTGGCCACCTGGGCATACTGCTGGCTCATCTTCAGCCTACTATCTATCAATACCCCCAGGCCCCTTTCTGCCTGGCTACTCTCCAGTCACTCAGTCCCCAGCCTGTAGCTCTGCTTGGGATTATTGTGGCCAAAGTGTAGAATCCTGCACTTGGCCTTGTTAAATCTCATCTCATTGGCCTCTGCCCACCTATCCAGCCTGTCAAGGTCCCTCTGCAGGGCTCTCCTACCCTCCCACAGATCCACACCTGCTCCTAGCTTGGTGTCATCTGCAAACTTACTAATGATGGACTCAATCCCCAATTCAAAGATATTGAACAGGACTGTGCCCAGCACTGACCCTTGGGGAACACCACTAGTGACTGGCTGCCAATTGAATGTGGCACCATTCACCATCACTCTCTGGGCCCAGCCTTCCAGCCAGTTCTTGACCCAGCACAGAGTGAAGCCACGAGCTGCCAGCTTTGCCAGGAGCTTGTTGTGGCAGATGGTGTCGAAGACTTTGCTGAAGTCCAGGTAGACTACATCCACAGCCTGCCCCACATTCACCAGGTGGGTAACCTGATCATAAAAGGAGATCAGGTTGGTGAGGCAGGACCTGCCCTTCCTAAAGCCATGCTGGCTGGGCCTGATCCCTTGGCCATCCTGTAGGTGCTTTGTGATGGCACCCAAGGCAACCTGTTCTATAACCTTGCCTGGCACTGAGGTCAGGCTGACAGATCTGTAATTTCCTGGGTTCTCCTTCCAGCCCTTCTTGGGGATGGGCATCACATTGGACTGCCTCCAGTCTTTGGGGACCGCTCCAGTGGGCCAGGACTGTTAGTAAATGATGGAGAGTGTCTTGGCCAGCTCAGCTGCCAGCTCTCTCAGCACCCTAGGATGGATCCCATCTGGTCCCATGGACTTGTGAGGATTCAAGCAGCTCATCAGGTCCCTTACTTCTTGCTCCTGGGGGACTATACTGGTCCCTGACTTCATCTGCCAGCTCAGGAGGCCAGCTTCTCTGGAGACAACCTGTCCCACTATTGAAGACTGAAGCAAAAAAGGTGTTGAGTACATAAAATACAACACTTTTTTTTTTTTTTTGCTAAACAGTCATGCACTGAAAATCAATATTATTCATTAAACTACCACAATAATCTAGAATTCACAGGTATTGCCAGTTTAATCTACATTCCCTTACAGAAAAATACAGCAACATTTCAGAAACAATTCTAAAGTAACATTACTAATGTTCACCATAACTAAAGTAACATCACTACTGTTCACCTGCTTTAAGGAACTCTTCAAATTTCCTCACAGGTCACCACTAGATTTACTCTTCCTCTGACCAACCAAATGATCAGGCCCAGTCAGCATATGTTGATGAAGGGCAGGTCCTGCTTAACAAACCTGATCTCTTTCTACAATAAGATGACCCGCTTAGTGGATGAGGGAGGGGCTGAGGATCTCATTTATCTGGACTTCATTACCACTGTGTATCACAGCACCCTCCTGGACAAAGTGGATGCTCATGGCTTGGATGGGGCAGATGCTTTGCTGGGTTAAAACTGGCTGGACAGTCCGGCCCAAATAATGGTGGTGAGTGGAGTTAAATCCAGTTCATGGCTGGTTACAAGCAGTGCTCCCCCAGGTTCAGTAGTGGGGTCACTTCTCTTTAATATCTTTGTCAATGATCTGGATGAAGGAATTGAGTGCACCCTCAGTCAGTGTGCAGTTGACACAACTGGGTGGGAATGCTGATCTGCTCGAATTAATCTGGATAGGCTGGATCAATGGGCCAAGGTTAACTGCATGACATTTATCAAAGTCAAGTGAAGAGAGCTGCATTTGGGTGACACCAACCCCATGTCACACTACAGGCTTGGGGCAGAGTCGCTGGAAAGTTACCTGGCAGGGACAGATCTGGGGGTGCTGGCTGACAGACATCTGAACACGAGCCAGCAGTGTGCTCAGGAAGGGCAGCAGCATTCTGGCCTGTATCAGGAATAGTGTCTCCAGCAGGAGCAGGGAAGTGATCATACCCCTGTATTTGGTACTGCTGAGGCTTTAGCTTGATTACTGTGCTCAGGGCCCCTCACTTGAATAAGAATATCAAGATGCTGGAGAACGTTCAGAGAAGGGCAACAAACCTGGTGAAGTGTCTAGAGAACAACTCTCGTAAGAAACAGATGAGAGAACTGGGATTTTTAGTCTGGAGAAGAGGGGAGACCTCACTGCTTTCTACAACTACCTTAAAGGTCAGCCTCTGCTGCCTAGTGTCAGATGATAGAACGAGAGGAAAACAGTCTGGAATTACACCAAGGGAGATTTAGATTAGATATTGGGAAAAAAATTCTTGACCGCAAGAGTAGTCAGGCACTGGAACAGGTTGTTTAGGGAGCTGGTGGATCCCTCATCCCTGGAGGTGTTCAAGAAATGTGTGGACGTGACACTCTGGGCCATAGTTTAATAACATGGTGGTCCTAGATTGACAGTTGGACTAGATGACCTTAGAAGTCTTTTCCAACTGAAACAGTGCTATGACTCTATAATTGTGTTTTTAAAGATGTTTAGTTAAGCTTATGATGTTTAACAAAACTGGACTTGAGAAAAAGATACACTGGTTAGTTGTGCTTCAAGAGCTTGTAATGAGAAGACTACACAGAAATACACATTTAAGTCTTGATTTAGTGAAAGATGCTTCTCACTGGAGAGGATCCAATTCTTAACTTAAGACCAAGAGACAAGAATTCCTAAGTCAATAAGCAATTGGTATGTGTGTGAATCTTTCTGAAATAGTAGTGCCACTAGGACTCTGCCAAGAACCCATAGGCTTCAAATTACAATATTGGGAAAGACAGACAGAATTAAGAAGAATCAACTAGATCTTCATGCCTGATAACTCCAAACTCAAGTTAATCACGTAGGTATTCTGAGAGCTGGGCAGCACATTTTGCTTTCCTTTAGTACAGGCCAGAAAACAAGCTATAAAATATCACCAAAATCAGTCTTCTTTTTAAAATTCAAAACACAGAACTCCATATGCTTTATGGAATTACATGGAATCACGGTGCTTGGAAAAAACTCTAAGGATTGAAAAGTTCAAACATTCTCCAACTGTACCAGGACCACTGCTACACCATATCTAGGTGACTTAAGTGCACGCAGGGATGGTGATTCAACCAGTTCCCTAGCCAGCCTGATCCCCTGGTGTAATCTGATGTCATTTCCTCCTGTCCTATCACCATCAGGAAACTGAGGGTATATTTAATACAACAGCATAGTGCAATGTATTTAATATAGCATGTAATATAATGCATTTCACATATTATACCATACAAATTAACTGAGATGAAAATACCTACTGAACTACAATCATTACCAGAAAAGTCTTGCATCACTTTATCCTCTGTAAACTTAATATACTCTAACAAGATTCCTATCTTGCTTGGTTGGAATGTTGTTCTAGAAATCAGTTCTTTTGTTGTTGCACACTTCCTTTTTTCAATTTATATTTACACTGAAGTAACTTTTTAATCTTCTCCTTATTCTATCATAATCCCTGAGCAGTAGTACCTGCACATCAGAAAGTATGGGGGAATGAAAGCCAGGTAGGGACATCCTCTACTATATCAGGTTGCCTAGAGCTCTGTTGAGCCTCACCTTGATTATTTCTGGGGATGGGGCCTCATACCATACAAATTGAGTGTAAAAGGTTACTGTTTGTCTTGGGCAATAACCTCACAGCTAAAAAAGGTCTCTTAAAAAATCTCACAGCTTGATATTAGTCTCAGACAAAATTTCATCAGTGTCATAGGCACAGAAGACCAACTTATTTTTTCATGATTTAAATAAAATTTGAATTATGACAAACTTTAAAATCTATTGACCTTTAAAAAATAAAATAGTTCTACCTCTTGGTCACTTGGCACATCAGTCTGTGTGAAGAATTCCACTAGTGCATACAGGAAGCCAAGATCTAATCGGAGATCCATTTCTTGTATCAAGACCTTAAAATACCTACACATCAAACAAAAAATAAAGGTTTTAAGATGTTCTACAAAAATCTGTAACACACAAAACATGATCCAGTGTATTTAGGCCACTTATGTACTGATTTCAGGTGTGACTTTTTGCTGGTTGCTTTTGAGGGATTTGCCATTACTGGTGAAAAAAATGCTTACCATAGTATAAGATAAATAAATCTTTTAAAGGTGTCTTAAAAAGGCATTTAAAAATCCCTGTTTTGGTATGCAATTACAGGAATAATGAAAGGAGCTGAGTTTACTACTGTTGAAGTGCATTGATCTTTCAAAAAATCATTTGGCATAAAATTCTGTCACATTATGTTTCCCCCTATAATAACTTCATGTTTAAAGCTTGATTAAACATAATCAATAGCAAAAAGAGATGGAACATGTCAAAATACTTACTTAATATGAGATATCTGTGAATGTCCTGCAGTTCTCATGACAATGCTGACGTCAGTGAATGGTTTTGGTGCTATGAAGTTGTAAAATAAAAAGAATCAGGACAGATTTTTGTATGATATACATACCATTGTATTTTTAACATGAAAATGTCATATATGTTCCTGATTTTATGAATTCTGTAAATCAGGATTATTTAATGGACATGACTGGCAAACAGCTAAGTCAGGAAAAAGAGCAGGAAAAGAAAGGAAAAGGAAAAGAAGGATGAAATGAAACACCAAATTCTACTTCACTGACCTCTGAAAATGCAGCATTTCCATTTAAAAGCAAACTAGTAGAAAATTGACTTAATTAAACTTCAGCAATTTCTCTAGTCACAGAATATGATTTTTCAATGGCTGATAAAAAAAATATAAACTAAACAAAAAAAGAATTCTGTAAATTTATTCACTGTAGTTTGAAATTGATCATACCTAGAACAAAGACCTGACATTTCATTAGCTCTTGTGCAAAAATTACAAGCAGTATTCTTTATCTCAATCCAGATTCTCTGGAGTTTGGTCTTCCAAGTGACTTTTCCCTGAACATGACGATGGAAGACTGAAGCTCATCACATAATATATTGACATAGAGCTCTACACTACAAGCAATTGGGAAGTTGGGAGCCTACACACAAAACAGCTAAAATAAAATTTGCCCTCTACAGAGTTTATAAATGCTGCCTCACATAGCAATTCTGAATTTAGATTGGCCTTGGCATGCATTTCTTTTCTTAATAATTAATATTATTTCAGATAGCTCACTAAGTTGTCTATTCCATGCAAGGAAATAAAAAAATTAACTACATGATTAAGATGAACAATTTATTTGGTGCAGAAAGAAAAAACAGATAAGTAAACATGAAAAGTGAATCCTTACTACAGCCAAGCTCCAAATGCACGTAATAAGGAAAGAGTGCAACAGATTCGCTACTATAAAGACAATCAAGGATTTGACCTTATTTTCAGCAGGCAACTTTCCACAGTTTTAGTTGTGGTCTAAACGCAGCTGCCAAGAGCCACTTTTAAACTTCATCCAAATATAATTTTCATGTTATACTCACCAAAAGCACTGAAATAGTGTGTCAAAAAGATGAGTTTAAATGTCATGGTTTTGGTGGAATATAGTTCCATTTTCTTCTGATTGTTAACTGGGTTTCTGTATATACCCTTCTTAGAAAAATTGCTTCCTTATCTCTACTATTAGAACTTATCTGTGGTCTGTAACCTTATAGAAAACTTGTCTGATAAAAGTGACACAGTTAACCTCAATTCAAGCAATTCACCCTGTCACTTTAGGAGTAAGGATTATGTGAAACTAGAACAACAAACCTGAATCCAAGGTGATGGACTTTGGAGGTTTAATAGGATAGAACACAAAGGGAAATATGGCTCCGGGAATCTGGTTTTGTATCTAGTAGGGGTAATGACAGGACAAGGTGCAACACATTAGCTTTTCAATAGTGAAATATATTAAAATTAGGTCAAACACAAGATCTATGAACACTACTTGTAGCATTCCATCAATTCGAAAGGAGAAAAAGTCAAGCTGCTGTTGTGGTTCAAAATATCCTTATTTTCAGAGTTACATCATCCAGTTCAAGCAGTCCAGAAAAGCTTCTCTAAGTCAGTTATAACGCATGGTTCACGGAATTGTTGCAAAGGATTTCTTTTTAAAAACTGAACATAAGTAAGACAACAAATTGTAACTATTTTTAACTGGTTGTAAAGAAAAGCCATAGGAAAAATCATGGAAGATGAATGGTTAAGTATTTTTGCTGAGCAGTCATAGCTGACAGGGTTTTCATTCTGGAAGTACTTAAGTAATACTTCCAAAGACTGAGAAGCACTGATGTAAATACCAATGAATACAATTAAATTAAAACCATGACAAATCCCAGCAATTCTGAAATTAAATCTAAGTTTCAACAAAAGTTCCCTTTTTCAATAAATAACTCACTGTTTCTTGACAAAACTCACCTGTATTCTGTAAATTTGAATTCTGAAAGACTTCTGATGTGCAGATGAACTGTACTCTACTTTTAAAGCTGGCAGATAATTCCTTCTGATAGGAATCTCATTTGGTTGTTGAATTTTCATGTTCATTCCATTAGGAGTTAAACATACCTATTGTATTATTAAAGAAAATTTTATATTCTATGTGTTTCAAAAGACTGCTTATAATATGCTTTAAAAATTGCACTGTTAATGAACACTGCAAAATGAACAGCAAAAGTTTTGCAGCTTTTAAGTCAGATGTCATAACCTCAAAAGAATAAAATTTTGTCATAAATTTCAACAACATTAAATCCACAACATATTGCATGATTTGGAGCATTACCAGCATTTAACAAACAACTTTCTAGAGGAAAGGTAGAGTAGTAAAATTATCTAGGACTGAAATAAAATTTGGCCCACTTGCCACTTCCACATTAATTTGTCTACAGTTTTCATGAGTACCTAGAATTTATTTACAGACTCAGGCAACAACATTTTGAGCATACTATGCCTCTATATTCAGCAATAATTTCTAGAATTATTTTTTCATATTTATGTTCTTGAATGACAAAGTTAAACTATCTACAATAAGGCATTTAAAAAAATACAGTATTTTGTGCTACCAACCAACCCAAAACTAACACCCTTTCCACTTTCCTGATATAGCAAAGCAACTAAATGCAAAGCTACTATAAAGTGGCTTTATGCATTCTCAGTACCATGACCTGCAAAAATGTTACACTTTGATTTCAAAGTTAGCTTCTATAAAAAGTTCCTACTTGTTTATGGATTATTTCCAAAGGTGGGTTTTTATTTTTGAGACAGTGATAAAGAAGGGTTTTCAAATGGATATGGTAAGTCAATCATCTCAATTTTCACTGGAGGCTTCTTAAATGTATCAATTTTGATATATTTGATCTTTTTCCTGTGTATATGCATAAACAGTAGAATAGAGAACTATCTGTATTACCAGAACATTTGATTCCAACTCAATGATCTTATTTTCTGAAGGAGTTAGCTCACTGTAGTCTTTGAATTCTTGTTCTAATTTATCTGTCTGCTTAACACTCATTGGTCTCCATCTTGATTTCTTCTTGGGTTTTGTCTCCCAAACCACATCAGAGCTGTGAAAACAAAACCAAAGACCAAGAGAGAAACTTTAGCTGTTTCAAAACATGTTTCACTCATCATAATTTGGCTTTTAATAGGTTATAATTATGTAATGAAGAATCATATAGCACTACTGTAATAAGTGTGACCCAAATCACCCACTGGCTTCTTGGTATCAGGGGAAAGCCAATCTCCCCAGTATAATGGAAACAAAAGCAAACTCAAAAGCAAGTCTGTGTAACTTCCCACTTTGATGAAGATGGGTATGAAAGGATACATAGTCAAGAATTTCAACAGTACTGCTATCCCCCATTCTTAGTGTGTTTTCTTTTTACATCTTTTTTTTTTTTGCATGTACTCCTGTGTGTATTTTGACATAGTTGAATTTATCAGAAATTGAAAATTCAAGTCAAGACAAAATGCTTCCTAAATTACCTCTTTTTTTGGTAGCTAGTTTCATTTACATAGAAAGAGGTTTTGTTCTACAAGTGTCCTCTACTGATTTTATGGTGAGAGTTTTTGGTTTTGATTGTTGAAGGTTTTTTAAATTTTCCCACAAAACCAGTTATTTTCTTTTGTATCTTACAACAAAATAATCACCCTTAAAGGTAACACTCAGGGTTTAACAGGAGAAGAATCTGGGCCCCCCAGTTTAGGAAGGACATTGAGATGCTTGAGTGTGTCCAGAGAAGGGCAACGAGGCTGGTGAGAGGCTTTGAGCACAGCCCTACGAGGAGGGGGTGAGGGAGCTGGGATTGTTTAGCCTGGAGAAGAGGAGGCTCAGGGGTGACCTTATTGCTGTCTACAACTACCTGAGGGGTGGTTGTAGCCAGGAGGAGGTTGCTCTTGTCTCTCAGGTGGTCAGCACCAGAACAAGAGGACACAGCCTCAAGCTACGCCAGGGGAAATTTAGGCTTGAGGTGAGGAGAAAGTTCTTCACTGAAAGAGTCATTGGACACTGGAATGGGCTGCCTGGGGAGGTGGTGGAGTCACCATCCCTGGAGCTGTTCAAGGCAAGATTGGACTTGGCACTTGGTGCCATGGTCTAACCTTGAGCTCTGTGGTAAAGGGTTGGACTTGATGATCTGTGAGGTCTCTTCCAACCTTGGTGATACTGTGATGATATAACAGATTACTGACTATGGATGACTACTTCCAAAAAACATTGGTTCAGTGAGATCTCAACACTACTTTGAATCTAGGCAATGTAACTGCCACTTTTATGGGAGCGTTTCCACTGTTCAGATAGTTACCAGATCTCAGTTTCTCAAGGAAGGCAAGGACTGGGGTTTTCTTTGTGAATGATGGGTATAAATACTTAAAATATACATGCATGTGTAATGCTGGCTTATTTATTTTGCAGTGCAGTTCAAAGAATTAATCAACAGAAAAAAAACAATCTCTATATCAACCTCATGTCTATGAAAATACAGAAGCCTGCAATGATATACAAGCAGCCCTTCAGTATTCTAAAAAGTCATCATTTGAATATACAATAGTACACATTTTTTAACATGACATTGTTTAGTCTCTGCTTCCCTCTCAAATGTTACAGAAGACACCATGTCACAGTTACCATTTCTCAATCAAAACTAGTAAGAACCACAAGCTCCTACTGCATTAAAATATTCGAAGTATTCAACAATTTGATTCTGTTATGAAGACAGAAAAATCCACTGACCCATACCACACAGAGACCTTACTCCTTAAAAGTCTATTATCAATCCTCAAACCATGGACAAAAATATTTCTGTTCAATGTATTGGTAAGTTTGCCACACAGTTACAATGATGTGTTGCAAAATCATGTATGACAAAATACAGAAAACATATGCCTTTGTATAAAACAGTGAAAACTTTTCCCTTTGCAACAATAAAAAAATTATTTAGTTCTGGATGTTCTTACCCAGACCTCATTTTTCTCACAGCCTCTTCATCACAGTCTAAAATGAAATTCAGTGAATGAAAATACCTTAAGTTCACATTACCTTGTAATTCCAATGTAGGACACCTCTTGCTTTGTATAGTTATTAACCAACGAAATTCCAACATCTTGCAAAGACAAAACAATTTCTTGTTCTGCTAATTCTGCTTTTACACTTTCATATGTCAATTTAAATACATTCTGATCTTCAGTGATCAGGACAATACGCTGCAAACCTTCAAAAAATGACACTAAATAGACCATTTTTCTATCATCCAGAATGAGTATTTCCATTTTGTCCTGCAAACAAGAACAGAAGGTTCATTCTGCTCTATAAATAAATGCAAAACTTTTAGCAACATAAAGACATTTTTAAAAGGTATACAAAAATAGTAACATTTTTAATTATGAAGTCTTACAGAAGTTTCTGTCATGCACACATGCTTATTGGCATAAGGTTCAGTAAAATGACTTCTTACTTCTGTGCTTGGATTTCATATATGAGATGCTGAACATATCCATTACACATGGAATTTCATGCATACACTGATGAACAGGGTAACAAATCAAGACAGAATTAAAAGGTGACTTAGTAAACATACTTCTTTTGGGGTAATTTCCTCAGTTCTGTTTCCACACCTCCATTTCAATTTTCTAGATCCTGCTGGGTCTGCCCAAGTATACAGTACTGCTTTATTTGGCTGAAGACAGTCTTCCAGCTCACTGAGGGAGCTGGAACAAAGTAATATTAAATTAAAAGGTCAATGATTTTTGCATTCTAGAATTTCAACAAGAACCCTTTTTCAAATAATGAAAACACTTAAATCATCACTGTGCATTAAAAAAAAAAAAAAAGAGCAAATCTAATCTCCATTCTGCAATAAAATCAATATTTGTCCATCAAAATATAAACACATACTTTAGTAACAAAGTATGCACCTTGTATTTCAGATATTCATTTTCTTTCTTGTTTATAATTCATAGGGAAACATGTAATGGAGAGTTAAAAATATCTCCCCTAGATGAACTACTGAAGGAAAAACGTGCAGTCTTTAGTATCTGGGTAGAGCCAGTATTCTCAGACAAACAGATTTTAAACTCAACATCTCTCCTTACATACAGTTAAAAACTGGCATATTTGTCTTCTGTAAATCTCTGAAAACAGTGTAAACCAGGAGGGGAAGTGGAGAGGGAGGTGCTTAACTCCTCTCCCTGGAATCCAGGGACAGGATACCTGGGAATGGTACAAAGCTGTACCAAGGGAGATTTAGAGTGAACATGAGGAAGCATTTCTTTCTCAAAAGGGTGGTCAAACACTCAGACTTCCTAGAGATGTAGTCAATGCCATCAGCCTGTCCTTTGAACAGTACTCTTAACATGTTTTAACTCTTGGTCATACCTGACCAAGTGTCAGCTAACAGATGACCACATAGGTCACTTTCAACTGAACTATTCTCTCCCCCAGAGTTTTTACACAAGGTACTTGTTAAATTTACACTAGGGATGCTCCAAACCACCTATAAAGATAGAAATTACTCATCTCTACAGATATAAACCCAAGCAAACAACTGTGTATACTCTTCAGACAAAGAGGAACATACAGCTGCAAGATTAATTGGACTATCAAGTAAAAAACTTTCATTAACACTGCTCTGACTGACTGAAAAGGAAAAATGGTTTTCCAAAACAAACATGTAAGCGTCAAAAGGTATTCTTGGCACTTCTCAGAACTGCACTGTATTTGCAGGTAGTAGCTAAGCATTAAGGAGAAATGCCAGCTCAAGAACAGAACCACTAAAAGTGTATGCAGAAGCAGAACCACATTTTCACCAATTGCAGATAATTTGCATTTGTCAGAATCATGTTTGACCTGGCTTTGACAAAATTTATATAGTTGCTTACCCATTTGCACTCCCTTCCCTCATCTCTAATATTTTAACACACTTCCAGCTAAATCTCAGCCAAATGACAGAATAGTGAAAGTCTCAAATGTAATTACATGTATAATGAATTTGTTAATTATTCTCAACAGTCACTACTTGCATATTTGCAGAACAATCAAGCCTATCATTTGCCTACACTATGAATTGAAAAAAATGTGGAGGGCAAGGTCACAAAATGCATTGTGGATGTCACAAAACGGCTCCCTCTCGCAAAGCAAACCAGACAGCTTCTTCAGCTCAGAAAACATCTTCTTTACTTATAGAATTAGTACTATATAACACAACTCTGTTAACAATTAATAGATTTTTGGGTACTCTAAGCGAGACAGTCATTTCGTTTAGGCTTCTTAAGAAATAGGTACAACTACAATACATGAAGTAATAGTTCGCATGTGTCCATGCAGACATGCATACACTAAAACTCTTCTTAGATACCTTTGTCCATACTCAATAACTTCCTGTTTAGTATGGTTTATCAACAGAAACGGAGCTGCGCCGTCATGGTAATCAGAAAACGTGATCACTGTAGAATGTTCAGACATGTTAACATCCACTGTAATTCCTCCGAGCTAACAGATGGAAAAACGAAGAACGTTAATAACAGAGGTATGAGTTTCTAGTAAGATAAATATAAATACTTTTGAAAACTTTTACTCTTGTAAGATAAAATTGTCAAAAACTCAAACAACCAACCTCTTTTAACATATCTTTAGAATATTCCCTGCGCTATCCAGTAGGTAACAGGCACTGCACTTTGTAATCACACATATGGAGTTCTGTTCTGTCAAAATTTAGACTGGCAGAAATCAAATCTCCCTTGAATCATTCATATGCTTTCAGGCCCTCCCACGAATTCTATTATTGAAAACATTCACATATTTAAAAAGTGTTGTTAGATGAAACTCTATGCAACACAGAAGCACATTTAATGGAGTCAAAGTTATTTTCAAAGTAAGTTAGTGTTGCTTTAGAACTAATCGGAATACTTCTCAGCTTAGTGAACAGTAGCTAAACAACATCTGTTTCAGCTGTTATAGATCTGCTTCATAGAGAACAGCTTAAAATAAAACACCAGCTGATAGCTGTATGTACACACACAGGAAAAGAGAGCATGAGAATAAGACTTGCATGTACACAATCTTTGACCCAGCTAAGGTTTTGCAACATTTGATTAAATGGAAAGACAGTTTTTGAGAATGGAAATAAGTTATTTGTTACCTAATTTCTGAATGTAACCATTTACCTTGTTGTCCAAATGCAGTAGCAGACAGTTTTCTTGATTATCAAAACTTATCTTCTTTGGGGGGAGGTCAGAATTTTCAACTCTGACAAGCAGTTTGTTGGCATCACTTTCAGGCCAAAAGGGAATACACTAGGAAAAAAAAATGCACTATTTTAAACTATGTGGGAAAACAAACTAGACATTAAATGACATTCACTTTAGCACAAAGTTCACCTGCAAAGATTCTACCCGAAAGTACAGTGAGCTGGATCAGAAACGGTACCAAAAAATGCAAGAGTAATTATTTACCTGAACACAATAAATCAAAAGGAAGTCAGAAATAATTCAGACTACAGTGAAGCTAAACGTAAAAATAGTAAGACTTCATATTCACATGAAGTAGATTTGAAATAGATAAGGCACAAGGAAACCAAACACTAATTACAGAAAGGGATACTAGCATTACGTCTCACAGTAACTCAAGTATAGAGGACACCAGCATACAAGCTGTTCTTTTGAGGTACTTTTCATACATTAATAAATATACATATACACATACATATGTGCACACACATACATACACGGGTATAAAACATACAAATAAAAAGGTGAAGCATTAGGCAGATAAATCACAGAACACGTTCTGCTCCTTATATCCACAATTAAAGCCACAGCCATTCTGGATTTACAAATACCACAAACTATCTCTCTTCAATAGTTTACACACCAAATGGATAAGATAAAGAGACAGGGAAGACGAAAGTTTTAGTTGTAACTAACGGAAAGTTTACAATAATTTAGATTGTTCCTATGGCAGGGCTATTTATTATTAATAATAACTTTCAATCAGCAAGAGCCAAAGTCTGTCTACATCTAACAGGTTTCCCATAGTTCAAACTGTTCACCTGCAGTATCCAGGACTTCAGCATCATTCCCCAGCACAGGTTAAGAAGTAAGATTTTTCTATTTAATTGCACATTGAGTCCTAGAATTAAATCTTCAATGGTGAAAAACTAATTCACTAACTTACCATGCCACTAAGTTCCCTTTCCCATTGTTTCTCACACCACAGGAAGCAGGAATACAAAGGAAAAAAATATGGTTAAACAGTAAGACTGAGGGTGTTACCTACAGCAGCATGTATTCCGCAGACAGGAAATTTAAACTGTGTTGTAAAGTAGCATAAAACACAGCAAGTAAATCTTAACATTAGAATGAAGAGAGTACACGAAAATTCAAGAATCAGTCAACAGCAAAGGGAAGCCTAAAATCAAACTGATGTTAAGTAAAAAAGATTGGCTATATCCACAAAATATGGATTTTTGCTTTCAGCCACAATGTCACAAAACAACAATGCTCTCCTTCTCTCTCCCTTTCCTTCTCCCTCCCCCTTCCGCTCTCTCTCCCCCTCCCAACCCTTTCCTTCTCCCCAACTCTTCTCACTTTCCTCTCTCTTTTCTCTCCCTCCTCCTCCCACTCTCTTCTCTCTCTCACTCCTCCTCCCTCTCCCACTCCCTCCCAAGATGTATAAGATGTTGTACATCAATTGTCTGCCACTATGTCCAACTGAAAGGACTGTCTTTTCAACAGTTCAGAAAAGTGTAAAGTGCAAAGTATTAAAAAAAAAGACCCTGAGACATTAATTTTAAAAATAAAAATCTATGCTATCTGGATAGCATTGTTCTGTAAGAACAGGATCAGAACTGGAACTTGTTCCTGGAAGTCTGTCTCAGCTGCCCAAAACCACATCAATAATGTGTGGACTTTTCTTAGATTTAGGAGAGACAACATCGTGGGGTACAAAAGCATCAGCAGACTTATCTGTCACAGTACAGATCTTTTAGAAACTGCTTATCATCAATGTGGAAAGAAAAGCAACCTTGGGAATGACATTTAGAATAATTTAGGAGGGAAAAGGGGTTTCTCTGTTGACCTCTACTACTCCTTTTGATAAATGGCCACAGCTAATCTTTTCAAAAAGACTGATCTTAACATCTACAGAGATTTGATACATAAGAACCAAATGAAGATTAAGATCAATTAATACAGTTAGGAACATCTAAGAAACAATGTTTGTTGGACAACCTAGAAAACACTGTAAACATCAATAAAACACCTGATTCAAGAAAATCACAGATTATATATGTAGCAATGTATCTGAACTTCAAAACTATTACCTTTGAATAGCTTTTGCAGAAATTTTCTAAAGTTCCTGTAAAATAATTTATTCTAATAACTCTATATGAAATATAAACCACAGAACATCACAAAATAAAACATCTGACTATGTTTTCCAAGAGGAAGAAGTTGAGTATGAAGAGGCCCATGCAACTTACACATTAAACTTTGTCATTTCAGAGATTTGTCAATTAATTAGTTGAGAATTATGCATGTGAATAACTCTATATAGCGTAAAAGAAGTTTTGGTTGAGAGAAACATTAAGAACATTACAAAATAGAATGAATGCACAGAAATAAGAGAATGAGCCTACTTTTCAGTAAAGCCAAACTTTTTCAAAAATAATGTTGTTACAGAAAGTTGACATGACTCAAACACAAAGATCCAAATATCTTTGTGTACATTTAGAAGTTCACAAGGGAACAAGGAGAACAAAAATCAAGCAAAGCTATATCAATTTAATAAATTAAAATATTTAAATTGTATAACTATTCCATAACTGTTAATGATAAAATGCACACTTTCATTCTTCCTATAATTTAACATAGATCACTTTCAGCTTTAGTAGACCCTCTAGTACTATTCCAAACAGATGCTGCTTTTCCTACATGCCCTGAGGAAAAGCACAACTGTCTCAAAACACGTGGAAAATATAATTTTGGGATACTGCAGTGCAAACAGTCAAGCTGCACACCCATTCTGCAACAGTCTGGACTGCTGCAGACAAACACCCAAAAGCCACTTCTGTATCACTAGAAATCATGCATTAAGCTCTAAAAAACTTGCTGTGAGACTAATTCAGGAACCACCATTTGAAGCTATCTGAACTGATCCACACAAGGTATTCTGCCCTTGAAGGTAGCAGAACAAGTACTAGGTGAGGCAAAGCCCTGCACTGGAAACCACTGCAGAATCTGATCAGGAGTCTGAGTGTCACTACAGAGAGAGATAATGTAATAACAGCACAGGTCTTTTCCTCGTTCTATTTATGATGCAAGTAGAAGAAAACATCCAAATTACAATGTAATTACAGTATGTCCTACAGCAACGTGGAGAAAAAATGGGATACAGATCATTTACTGAAAAGGCACAGCACATTCAGACATTTTCATTGAACCCTATGCATGGTTCACGTTCTCCATTACTGAGTGTTTAAGCCAACTGTGTTGGTTTGTTGTTTGGGTTAATTTTTGCTTTTTTTGCCTTAGAGAAATAACTCAGAATAGCTTCCTTTATAAGTTTACCTGTTGCAAAACAATAGGAATCCACTTTTCCTTGCCTTCCTCAGCTACTTCCAAAGTGTACTTGCTTCTATTTGAGATCATAAAAAATGGAGTGAAAGTCACAATTCTAGTAATATTAAAACTGCTGTTGTTTATGGTGATACCAACCTGGGAATAGAAAAACATTGTTAGGAGCACGCCACTTTTTTCTTACTTCATTTCTATCTTCTGAAAGTAATGAAATTGAAAAATAAATGAACTCACTTGGTATTCCTTTTTGTGACTCTTGCATTTCACAGAACCATGACTTCCAACAGTGTCCAGAGAAAACGGATCAGACAGTTCACTGTCAGTTACCATAAGCTGCACCTATTAAGAAGCATTCACACAGGAGATTCAAATGGTAAACTTCATCTCAACATTAGCTTACTACCAACTCAGACCTAACCTACCAACCACAACAGCAAATATTCATTTTTCAAGTACCAGAGCTTTTACATTTCTTACACAACTTGCATGTCTTATTTGGAATAATGACCTTTACTGATGAAGTTTAAATGGGATAAAGGAAGTTCTTTGATTTAGCAAACACTTCTCAGTGAATTTCATTTCTCTCAAAGATAAGAATCTCTGCCTTAATGCCTCTAGTGGTGTAGATTTCCCATTTCAAGCATATCAGGCAGGACACATTTAAAATCTTGTCCTTAGAGACAGTCATAGGTTTTATCACTTTTACAGACAGGGCAAAGCATACTGTAGATAACTTTTACAGTGTTAAAAATGCTTTCTTACAACTACAAGAGGGGAGTAGAAAGCTGTCACATTTTACAAAATATAATACCTTGTTATTTTGGAGGAAGTTTTTTGGCTGGAAAGAAAATAGAAGTGGCTTTTTGTAATCCGGGGGATGCTTGCGGTGAATTCCATCGGCTTTGTACTGCAGCATTCGACCTGTTTTATTTACCATCCAGTATGGGCTGTGAATTGCTATAACCATCTGCCCAGTCGTGTAGGTCACATGGACAGCAATATCCAGTTCAGTTTTATCCAACTCTGTGACGCAGTAAAACGTTGTGAAGCTGATTTCTGGTAGATTGCTTTTTATATGGTACTCACTTTTCCAATTTTGGGCAAGATAATTAAGCAACTGTAAATCTAGTTTTGTTTGATCCAAGACTGCATTATGAATCTGGGCTGAACAACCCTCTTGCAGAGTGTTGTACTTGTTCTCATTTCCCTTCAAAAAAAACCCACACAAACAGTGTACATTACAAGTACAATCAAAAGTCACAGCAACTTTTACATTCTAGCTAGATTTAAAAATTAAGATACTAATTATTTACTGAACTTCTTAAAACACTTATCATGCTACTGAACCTGAAATACCTTACAGAAATAATCCATGCATGCTTATCATATTTAACAACAAAAACAAAACAAAAAAGTCACCAAATTCAAATATGTAAATGTTTCAATGAGAGCCTTCCTATTCGGTATTTCTTTCATTACATTTAAATTTGTAAGACACATACATAACAATAACCCTGCTATTTCCATGTATTTTTTAAAGACCATTGTCTGTAGCTCTAGTAATTGGGCATTTATGACAAAATTTTGATTAAATCCTACTGTTTATGTTCCAATGCTAAACATTAACACCAACTGAAAAAAATGTTTCCATATCTCCAATCTGTATTGCTATTATCCTAAGTTGAAATCAGTGAGCAGCGGGCCACAACCATATCAGATCCACAAACTAAAACATCCAGCGCTGAGTAAACAATGTCCATACTGTACACTTCCAAGGTGTTTTACTCATGAGTGGCTCTCATCTGGCCCTGGAATGAAGGTCTATTAACAGTCAAAATAAACTATTTAATTTGATCTGAAAATAATATATTCTTAAGCCTGACACTACACTGCAACTCAAGTTGAAATCTGGTAAAAAGTCAGGCCTGTAAGAATTTATTCAAGGCAGGCTTTTGTTATGTTGCTGGCAGTATGTAAGATGCCACTGTAGGCTGACCTACCTGTGTCGCTTAATGCAGTCATAATTTAGAGATACTGTTTAATTGGGCTCAAGCTGCTTCTGAGCAATTGAAAATAACTATAAAGAGGCCAAACTTGTACAGTTCAAGTTTTACTTAGCATATCTATCTAATGTCTGACTTATTACTAGTTATTAATGCCACCACTTTTCACATACTGGTACTGTCTCATTTCTTTAGATACAGACTTGCATTCACAAGATTGTAAACTTGCCTCACAAATACTCTAACAGAAGCCTTTTTTCTTAGTATGTGTTTATAAACATATCTCAACCACTTCATCACCTTTCATATCATAGGTGGGAAAAATAATTTTTAAAAAATTACAGAAATACCTCTGCAGAGTAAGTTATTTGATAAGGAAGAAGATTGTGGAGAAGAACAGAAGGCCATAAATGAACAACATATGGAAAATCCCATTGATCTTCTGCACATGATGAAGATGTCAGTGTGTCTTTTACTGGAACAATATTGATGATAAGTGAATGGTTACTTGATCTCACAGACTGGCACTTCCTTTGTAATAAACTGTCAACATTTTTCATAATTTCATCAAATGTAATTCCTTCACACATATCATATTCTCCATCCACTCCACTTTCATTGGCTAGGGGCTGCAAACTCAGCACGGATCTGTAAATGAAAACGTTTTTTAAACACTCAGTGTGAGGTTTCATTTTTTAATTATGAAAGAGTACTATGAGTATCAAGCAAGTATTACATGGATTTTGGAAGTTTCTGACAGTATTTAATTGCCTGACTTTATCTTGCTTGAGGGAGGAAGAAAAATGTGGTCTGGATCTCATAAGTTAATAGAATTGTCCCAGCTGGCTGTGGGGTTTCGGGTTTTTGTTTGTTTGTTTTGGAGTTTTTTTGGTTCCCTATCTCCACATATTTCCCTTGCAAAGTAAGGGCCGCTGGAAACTGTCTGGAAAAGGCAACTGAATTCCCTTTCGAGTGCTTCTATATTCCTTTTTCAAGCAAAAGGTGTGGGTAAACAATCACTCCCATGACAGATCTGCAAAATGTGTCCTCCTTTCCAGACACATATAACATTTAATTTATGGATTATTTACACACACAGCTTTTGCAAACCAAATGCTTTAATCCAATCAACTGCTCCCTCACTGAGGAGTCATAAACATTCCATTTATGTCTAGTGGAATCAAAGTATCTATGTCCAGTGAATCATAATGTCACTAGACAATGCTAAACAAAATCCAGATAGCCTGAAATATTCATGAACTTACATTAACTACAGTAAAATTTAACCCATTTGCCAAAAATATACACTGCTACCATGTTAAAAAGATATGGAGTGCTTTGGGGAAAACAGAGGGAAAAAGCCTCTGGTAATTATGAAAAACAAACAAAATTTATCTTCCTAGAAGCTAATGACAGCTCAGTTAAATTTTTACAAACTCACTCACTGCTGTTTTCAGTGAGTATTGGCCTGAAGGTGCTAAGAGCATAACTACGTTGGAAGCCAAGCCTCAAGTTGGCGTGACTTTTTACGCATAACCAATAGAGTGTAAGTGTATTTGTTTTTTACTTCAGGATCACAAAAAAAAAATCTAAAGAAGTCTTGGAGAAAAAAAACCACAAAAAACCCACCAAAAAAAAACCCCAAACCCAAACAAAAAACCACCCACAACCAAAGAGAGAGAAATCCCTGAACTGTAATATATCACTAGATGTGACTCCAACAAAGAAAAAAAAAGTCTGTACTGTGTGAACAACCACTGTGTTCCTGGAGCACCTGAGCTCAGATTCTTAAAGTACCTTAGTTAATTTAAGTTGTTCAACAAAATAGATTTCAAAAGAGTTCCAACTAATGAATTAAATAGTATTCTGTTTAACTCTGACTACCCAACAATCATAGTACGGTATTAATTACAATATTAGGTAGTAAAAGGTAAGCATTGTTTTTCTAGTGCAATTATTGGATACAATAACGAAGGATGTTAAAACACACTCCATGATAAAAGAGGAATACAATAACGTACCTGTAAGAAGACAATGGTATGCTGAATTCATTTTCTGGTGAAGCAGTTCCCAGACATTTTCCTTGCTCAAAAATATTTAGTGGAATTGAAAAATGATTCCTTATCTATGTGAAATAAAAATCCAGCAACATATATTAGGAAAAAATGGAAAGAAAAAATGTTTTGAGCCTGCTTTTTAAGAAGTTTATTTAAAGGCCATAGGATGGTTTTCATTTGGGGAAAAAAAAAATAATGTATGGAAATGTAATTACCTGAACAGGAGAACGTATAGTTATCATCTTGCTTCCTTCAACCGTATCAATTTGGCAGACAATAGACCTTTCAACACCTGACTCCTCATGCCTCACTCTGTAAATACATCGACCCACTTTTGTCAGTGGAATCTTTTCCACAGTGGAATGATTATGAGGATCTAGAATAAACAAGATGAGAAATGAAAGACTCAAGAATAAACAAGATGAGAAATGAACGACTTAAAAGAAGCGTGAAGATGCACTTGTAAGACAGAAATCTGCATTTAATTGAAATGTTTTTAATAGATTGAATGGTGCATAAAAAAAAATAAAGCAGATAAAATAGCACAATCACCACTTTTAATATGCCAGTCTTGCAGTGTGACTAAAGAGAAAGCAAAGATTTTTTTTTTTGCCACAGGAAAAACAGTAAATGAATCCATCACTCAAAATATTTAACTGGGTTTTGCCATTGTAAATAAAATCACTGACTAAAGAAAAATGTTTATGAGATGTAATTATGTATTAACAAGGTATAGCTCATATATATGGCACAAACAATTCAACTAATAAACTGTATGATCAAGACCAGATTGAAAAAAAAAATCAGTTTTGGAAAATTATCACTTGTTACAATAAATCCACTGAAATAGTTAACACATTCACCATTAAAATCAGCTAAATTTTACCTTTAGCTTTAATTGTGTTTTACTTCATATTTTCTGCAACAATCTTTTCTTAAAAATATCCCCCTTAATAATAACTTCTTCTACAAACACACACATACAGGCCTCAAAAATCTACAAAAAGACATTGTTTTAGGCATCTTAACTCTGCACTAACATGTAAATAGAAACAAAACTATCTCATTCCAGTAAAATTATGAAATAAACATTTATGCTACAAAAGTTACCAAGCATGATAAATTCTAGCTGTGAAGACTAAAGCATGGATTTCAAATAGTACCACCCATCTAGAATCTGAAGAAACACTCCTTTCATCTTATGTAACTCCTCAATACTTATTAATGTATTGAAGAAGTATTATACAACATGCAGTATTTAAAAAAAAACCCAAACAAACAGAAAACAGAACAGAATACGTACGAACTTGGGAACTTACAGATCTGAACGTAAAACCTCTTGCTACTCAGAGTTGTCATTGCTGTGAACTGGTCACTCTCATTTTTAGTTCTGACAAATTCCATATTCAAATTCTCCCCATCTTTTAAATGAAATATTTTTGCTCCAAATTCAGCATTTAAGACACTAAATGAATCACTAGGTGAGACAGTGATGGGAAGTCCTAAAGAATTCATTATTACAAATGGTGCTCGGTCTTTTTTGAAGATGTCTGAAGTTTGACTAGCTGCTTCAGCAAACGCCTAGAAAGCAAAGAACAGATACAAATGCACTAAGACTCCATCAAGGCAATCTATGCAAACATTCATTTAACAATTATGACACTGCAGAGCTACATAATCTTTCTTACCGTGCCCAAGTTACTTAACATCTGTAGCCCACATTTGGACAGCGTAATGTTTAGCTGGTCTTTTGAAGAAATGTTTATTACTGTTTTATATTCCGGAACTTTGTAATTTTCTTCTTCTGCATCTGATTCAACCAAGGCTTTTTTAGCTTTTTTCTTCATCTGAAAGAAGATTTTAAAAGAATTCTTATTTACTACTCCTTCTTAAGAAGCAAGTTTCACCTCAAGATCCTTTTTCTCTCCCTTTCTATGTCCTGCCATATTTTTTTCTGGTTTTGTTGTTCGCAAAACAAGAGAGAAGGCGGCAAGAGGCAGAAGTTATATTTCAAAAGTCAATGAAATTTCAAATTACAGCAGTTAGAACTATTTTTATTAAAAAATAAAGAACATACAATTATATCCTACAAATATATCCAGTAAATGCAGTGTGTGAAAACGTTCACCTTAATGTATCCACTAAATAATTGATCCATTTCCTATTATTGAAATAGAAAGTAAAAATCTAGTCTTCATATTTTTCCAAATCAAGCACTCACTTTGTATGCTTCCATTCATTTCAACGTAAAAAAAAAAAAGAAAATAATAAAGTCATGTGGAATGAATCTTCCTCACCTTGAACATTTTTGGAAATTACATATTTCCAAGCATATTTTACATGTGGGCAAGAAGCTGATTTGAGTCACTATCTTTCACATTTCTCATGCATTAGGTCTCAAATTTTCTGGTTCTTATTTTTAATAGAAATTTCTTAATATAATATTTCGGTCCAGAATCTTTAACCTTCAGAGTTTATTACAACAGTCCATTGAAAGATTCTGTTCTATTTTGAACAGCCTCTCAGGTTATGAATATTTGAAGAGTTTTGAGAAAAAAAAATCAGAAAACAAATGCAGTAAAACAGTTAAGAGAAAAGGAAAAGAGTACCTCCCTTCCTCAGATAAATGCTTACCTACTTAGTAATCAGAATCTAGACTATTTCCTATGAAAGATGGAACTGAATGGTAAGAGAGCTACGCCCCCACAGTGCATTTTGTGCTAGTTAATAGCAGTATCAGTTTTTCCAATACACTTCTGCTACAGATACTGCTGTGGAACAAGATGAGTGGGTTTTCATCTTTCAGAAGTGACTGAAAGCATCATTAGCATACCACCTAACTTTAAGAATGTGATAAAAATCCATTCCATCCAGTGCAATTGGAAAAATATTTTCTTACCACCTGAAAGACAGTATTATTTAACAGACCTCTGAGTCTGGATCTTAGCTTGTCCAGGAGGTGCCTTCATTCACTAACTGACAGAAAATGAATCTAAACAATCAACAAAAAGGAACAAAATTCTTAGCTAAACAGTGAAAGCTGCAGACCATTTGTTTCTTCTGTGGTATTGAAATGGAAGGTTTGAGTTCAGCTTTGGGAATGTACCTTGATTTCAAGAATCCATGGTTTGAAGAAATCAGTCTTCTCAACTTCTAGTGGTTCAAGCAAAGGTTCCCATACTCCAAACATCTCATTAAAATAGTGTACCTACCAAAATTCAGAAGTCAATTAGTAAATTACATACAACTTAGATCAATAAAAGCTCTACAGATCTTAGAAGACTCAAATTATTATTTACATGTATATTAATTATTTTGGTAACGTAAGATTTATAACCAGTTTGCATTTTCTGCTCCAGTCATAAAATGAAAAATGCATCAGAGAAATAAACAAAGCAGCTAACTATACTACAAAGATCCACTTCCAAATACACGGTATGAAGTGTTTCACTTACAATATAATTTTAGCTTAAACTGTAGATACTGGAAGTCTGAAACACTATAAATAAAGAAGAATCTACCTATTACAGCCACCACATTTTGGATCACTGTTTTCCAAATATAAGCCAGTCTGGACATTTTATGTGCAATACTGGTACCACACAGTATTTTATAGACATGATAAACAAATACATTCTACTGTAATCTTAAACTAAAATTTGAGTCAAAGTGTTTTAGCCAGAATTGGATGCAAGAGGCCTTTGGGAATTTATATAACTGTAAATGTGAGATTGCCTAACACTAAATTACTGCCATTAGTACACTACATATAATGCATAGTATTTTCATTTTAGCTACCCTAACACCTCATTCCCTTTCTGCTCCCAAAACACTTATCTACAGTTTAGTCATTAAGTATATGGATTATTTTTATTTTCTAAATAACATAATGGGTTTAAGTACTAACAAAACTTTTCTTTTCTAAGACTCCTCACCTCTAACTCAAGATGAGAACGTAGGTTGATTAGTGTACTCCAGTTTTTGACTTCCCCCAGAAATGAGGACTTGGCTAAAAGCATTGGTACAGTTCGGTGCCCAACTCCAGCTTCAAGTGTTAGACAAACAGATTCAACATTTATTTTCAATGACTCTCCTGTAGGAACTAGTTCAGCAATTGGATTTTTTTCTTCATTTTCCTTTGACTCTTCCAGAAACCACAATTTTAGATTTTTTATATCTTTCTTATTCCACAAGTCTGGAGGAATTTGACTAACTTCTTCTTCTGTTGTTTCTGCAGTTTGATAAAGAGCTGAGGTAATAGTTATTACCGTGTTTATGATTATTGGTGAAACCTACAAGGAAGAAGTTGGAATCATTGGAAACAAGAAGCTAGTACAGAAAACAGTCATCTACTTTCAGATACAAAATTATAATGACTATGTAACACTAATAAAACACTTCCGCTGCCTGTTATGTTTGAAAACCCATCCAGTTCCACAAGCTACATCAACTTACTCAGATTTTCAAACCCCACCCTTATTCCAGTTGGGAGCTTTCTAAACTGCACGATCCAGCGCTGTTGTCTGAACACTTCAAAAGTTATCTCTTGCACTCCAGGCCATTATACAAAACACAGACTCCAAAAGCAAAACACTGTAACATGATTGCTAATTTTTAATTTTATTTGCTTCCACATGCTAAACACCTGATGATGAACAGAAACAATTCAATCATTCCTGATTTTTTGGTTTTTTTTTTTCCCCTCTTTCTTTTTTCTTTTTTTTTTTTTTTTTTTGGTGGTTTTTGGGTTTTTGGAGTTTTGTTTGTTTGTGGGTTTTTAAAGAAACATAACCTACAAGCAACTTAAAAGCCTTCTGACGAGGAAGCAGAGGAAAAAAGTCACAGTAAAAGTCTACCTACTTTTATTGTGAGAGATTTAATCGTTAGATCAGCGGCCTGTGGATTTGTACCTGACTTTTTCACCTCAAAGAAGAAGTCACAAGGTTGTAATACCTATATAAAAAGAGTAAAACCAGGTTAAATGGGGGGAAAAAAAAACTTGCTAATCATGTACTTTTAAATTACTGCATGCCAAAGGTTCCAAAAGGAAAGGTTACATTTTTTTTGTTCTTGAACATTAAGACTAACCTGAACAACAATAACAAGTTCAAAAATTAAAAAAAAAAGTAATCAAAAGCATGACCTCAGCTGGTTTCCATCAGTAAAGATTCAAATGTCAGCTACAGTAATAAAATGCACTACACGTTAGTAACTCCATGTTTTAGGTGAAGCCTGTAGACATGTTCACATACACTGCATCATCACACCTGTGACTTTTGAGAATCAGACCCTTGGGTTAAGGGCAACACACCAACAACAGTTAAGTTTTCCTGAATAAAGTATCACTATTTGAATCACCATCACTCAGTTCCAGCTTTATTTTACAGTCAGTCCTTACAGAGTCAGTCTTGTCAAGGTTCACCAGAAACAATACAGGTGGAAGTTGGGTTTTGTTTCCTGCTTTATGCGTTGTTTTTCATACTGGTCCTGCATTTCATTGTGCTTCTTCTGCAAGTAGGCTAATCTAAGGTAATTGTGCATTATGTTATTAGCTAAGGTTATTACTTGTTTTGCTCAGTAGAACTTTACCTCAACATTCTATCTTAGCTCAGAGGTTTGTTTTTTTTTTTATCTGTTACTTTCCCCTTGTTTCGGTGTTGGAGGAAACCAGACAGGTTGACCTGTCTACCTGTTACATATATTAATGAAATAGAAGACTGTGTCCACCCAAGGAGTAATCTGAGCTGCTATGTTCAACACAAGAACAACACTGAGTTGTTAAGAGTGGGCCCAGGTAAGGGCCACAAAGAAGATCAGAGGGCTGAAGCACCTTCCCTATGGAAACAGATTGCAAGAGGTAGGGCTGTTCAGCCTGGAGAAGAGAAGGCTCCAGGGAGACCCTATAGCAGTATCTGAAGGAGGTCTTCCAGTACCTGAAAGAGACCTACAAGAAAGCTGGAGAGGAACATTTTACAAGGGCTGGTAGTGATAGGACATGAGGTAATGGCTTTGAGCTGGAAGAAGGCAGGCTTAAATTGGTTACTACACTGCACCTGAAATACTGTACACTCATAAAACTGTATTTTTTTTAATATAAAAGATTTTTGACATTTTACTTCTCTGGATTCTTCATTTTAGCTTGCCTTACAAAACAAATTTGAAAGTCACAGATCAAGATGGTGCTTTCAGCATACCAGATAAAACAGAATAAATCAACAAAATGTGCTGGTTTGAGGCAAATCAGAATATTTTAGTGAGAGAGCAGATCATTGGCTGTGAAAAAGGAAAATAACATGTCTATATTACCCACTTGCTCCACTGAGCCATATAAAAACATGGACACAAACACAAATAAGGCAGTCTCTGCCTGACCTCTGCCTCATTAACCCTTCTGCCTGATCCTGCACACTTTCCAACTAACCGTTCTGTTTCTTAACCCCCCTTGCCACCTTATTCCAACTTACCTTGCACGTAAGAGAGATCCTGAGATAAGGGAGAGGGTGGGAGGGGGCAGAAAGAAGGTGGAAGGGTGTCTGAGAGCCCCTCCTGGCCACCTTGGCTGCTGGGAGGGGTACTGCGATTCTGTATTAGTTTTAACTTGTATGTAACTGTATATAGTTGCAAACAATTGCAATATGTTGTAAACATATGCTTGTCTATTGTGTGTGTATATATATATATATATACAATGTATATAAATATATATATATATATATATATATATACAATGTATATATATATATATATATATACACACACTATATATGTGTATATATATATATACACAAGCTGTATATATATAAAGCTTCATTCCTTAACTTCCAGCCGTCTGAGTCTATAGTCTGGGTGTGTAGAGGGGGGTAGGTGATGCCCAGAACCACTACACAAAATAAGTCAGCCTCAGAATTTTCCTCAAATGTCTAATATACATTCCAGTGACAGAAGTGTGTTCTAGTAGCAACTTTCAAACACAAACTGGATGTTTGCAAACTCACCGTAGTAATGTTCCCTTTCCTTTTTTCTGGAAGAAATGGACATGCTTTCATTTGGATCTCTTTAACAGCAGCTGTCATGTTGTACCTCTCAGGACTATTTTTAATGAAGATTTCACACTGTGTTGTAACCACCAACGCAGGAGCATCACTTCTTGTTAAATCAGCCACAAACACAATCTCTGGATTTTTAACAACAATGTTCATTTCCATTGTAGATACAGGCTGCACAGGCGCTTCAAAACCAGAAATTAAATTAGATTAATTGATTGAAGATTAAATTACCATTATGTGACATCTGTCTTACAACTTACAGAGAAGTCTTAAAGACATATTAATTAAGATCTACCATCATTAGTGTCAGAAAACCTGTAGATTCCTATAGCATCAGACAGCTACAATATGCTCTTGTGAAAACGTTATGACACATTTTCTGCTCTCTGGAAAAGCAAAGCAGTATATTAATGCACTCTTCGCTAGTGTGTGACTTAACTATTTCCAGTACCAATATACTTTTATGAAAGGCTTCTAAATTTGTTTAGATTTTGATCACCTACTAAGTAATCACAGCAGGCCTAGTTAAGGTGGACATGGTTAAGATATTTAGGGTATGGGAAAACAAAGCAAAACAAAAAAATGAGTCACTTTACAGACTTGATGTGAACTACCTGAGGCCTGGAAGCATAAATTGCCCATTTCCTGCTCTGATGGTCTAATTTCTGTCAAGTACAGGATTCTGCATTAGAAAGACAAAATCGGGCACACAATCTAAAGCCTGTTTCCTGATATAGAGAGAAATGCACCTCAGTGGATAAGTGAAATGACATTTCTAGGCAGCAGTATCTGCCAGGATGAATTCATATTGAAGTACACTATAGGCAGCTCCACCATTTTATAAAAAACTTTATTGACACTCCAAGACTGTTAAACCCAGAGTGCCAGCTAGACTTCTCCTTTCCATTTTATTTTATACTAGACATCTATTTGTAGGTATTTCCCTTGTTTTGTAACACAAAGAGTAATCTGGAAATAAGGAACAAGGGACATACAGGGACATTGTAGCCAGGTGGGGGGTGGCCTTTTCTCCCAGGCAACCAGCAACAGAACAAGGGGACACAGTCTCAAGTTGTGCCGGGGCAGCTATAGGCTGGATGTTAGGAGGAAGTTCTTCAGAGAGAGTGATTTGCCATTGGAATGGGCTGCTCAGGGAGGTGGTGGAGGCACCGTCCCTGGAGGTGTTCAAGAAAAACCTGGATGAGGCATTTTGTGCCATGGTCTAGTTGCCTGGATAGGGCTGGGTGCTAGGTTGGACTGGATGATCTTGGAGGTCTCTTCCAACCTGGTTGATTCTATGATTCTAAGAAGTAATTTCCATGATGCAAATAAAGAAATATCAATGGTCAAAAGAAGATGCACTATGCACATAAGCACAGGAAATAGCACAAAAAGAGCATCATATTTTTTAAGATAGAATACCAAAATTAAACAGATATTTAAATACAAATTCTTAAATATTTTCAGCATATACCTTGCTCCTTTAATGGTAAGGACTGTTTGAGATTTCTCTGTGCAGCAGCACTTTCTGCATTTGCCTTTAGGAATATATCCGCAACAGTAAGTAAAAACTCCATGCTTGCACACAGGTATATCTCTTGAACAATAACATCAAGAACAGTGCCATCTCTTCCCTGCTTGTAGCTTATATCCATCATCACTTTCTTTTCAAATCCATGTTTCATTTCCACCATCCTGAAAGACCATTAAGACAGCATTTAATGACACCATAAAAAAAAGGCACAAATACCAAAGCGTTCTAAATTCTCCCTCCAGCTGCAACACACTAACAGGAGTGAATTTTAGAAGTAACACCAAGAAAATACAAACACAATCTAGCAAAATATAAATTGAGCAAAACTTCAAAACTACATAGTTACTTATATATGGGAATACAAAGGCATTCATATTTCTGAAAAGCCAAGCCATCATGATTTATTGTTTACAAACAAAAGTATTAAGTATTTTTCTTCACTGAAGTTCACTACTCTTCATGAAAAAAAAAACCAAACCAAACAAAAACTTAGTGAGTGGTTTATTAAAGCTGAAAGTGAAATTTGTTTCTATGTGCATTTATTAATTTCATACTTAAAGTTTGGTTTCTTTCATATTTGAAATCTGTTTCCAGCATTTACACATGTTCAGGGAAAATGTATGAAAAGGTAAAAATAACAAGTCTACAGTAACATACACTTTAAGCACCACTACACCATACAACTGCAGTTTTAACAGAACAGAAAAAAAGAAACACTGTGTCACAGTCCAATAAACAGTAATTTATGTCAAAATACAGACCTTGGTGTAGCCTTTTGGATTGACTGCCTTTTATCGTCTAATGTACAGTTTGCTAGCTTGACTGATGCACTCATGGAACCATCTGATAACATTTTGACAGCAGCTGACATCAAAACTAACTTAAATTCTGCAAGCTTCAAAAGGTCATGTCTCTGATCCAAATTTGTAACCTGCTTAAATCAAATCAAAATACATTGGTAGGTTTGCTTACATGTAAATGAAATAATACACAGGTGTGACAAAGAGCTTTATCCTAACCTGTAAGACTTCTAAGAACAGCATGATAAATAAACCCACTTGTAACACAAAAGACAATAAAAATCAGTAACACAGGGAAAACTGAACAAAAGGAAAACTTTACCCTTCTACCAGCTTCCTACATCAAGCTTGTATTAGTGAGAAGGAGATGATGTTTAAAAGACAGTACAGTTGTCATATGCAGGTTTGAGTTGTTCATTGTTTAAAAGACATAAACACCAGTAGTCTCTTATGACTACATATGACATGGTTAGTCACTTTCTAAGAGTATTCAGTCAGATATTGGAAAACGGTTCAAACTCCCAAGATAAAAGGCTGTAAGTTTACAATAAAATATTACCAAACTTTTAGTCAGAAATTTGCTGTCAAGTACTGTAAATTTAAGCCATTAAGAATAAAAATTCATTCATACTGCAAAACAAATTTTAGATCTCTCCACAACAAACTGAATTTTTAGTTAAGCTAATTTTTCTTCTGATTCAGCATCACAGAAGATGCCACGTGTTACATGTTACCACTAGTTATTTCTTTTTCCTGTAATATCTGAAACAACTTAGTTAAAATAGCTATTTATCATTTCCATCATTCCTAGAAATCACTTTCTCTGCTCATAAACTATTCCTGTTCAGAATCTTCAGGACTCTCAGCTATCTTAAAGCTATTTCCCTCTCTTCATAACAAAAAGTGTATTTACCTGTTTTGAATTTGGACTATATAATACTAAAGTCAGAGAGTCAAATCTGAAGTCCAATTTCAGTGTTGTTTTTATTTTCACAGGTGAATGCAACTCCACCACAGCTGATGTTACAACAGTTACACCTTTCAGAAATGGGAAAAACGATATTAAAGAAAATTACTAACTACAAATAATAAAACAAAACTACCAACAGCAAAATAACCCCATAAAAAAATCCAACCAATCTCAGCATCCACTAATTATTATAAAGACAACTTACCTTTTCTTCCACATGCAAATCCATCTACTTTTAGGATATGTTTTTCTCACACTCTGTATTCATTTTTGGCAACATCACACAATGAGAAAATAAAATGCCTTGCTTATATATTCTACATGCAATTTTACCATTTTTAAGACATAAATGTCTAAGTTGTCTTAATGTTACAGGGTACTGCATGCAAGAATGTCACAACAGATACAAGTTTACTTTCAGCGTCATTTTACCAGAGTTTTTCCCATTTTCACATTTAATAAAAGGGTTTCCATGTAAGATTCTTCTCTTAACCTTGCTTTTATTTAGTGTGTGCTAAATGGTTTATGGGCAACGATGCTACTGAATAGGAACAACTTTCAGAGACACCAACATTAAGACAAGGCAAACAGATCTATAACTGAACAACAGCAGAACAAGCACACACAGGAAAGACTAACATAGCAGCTTTCCAAACTTGGGAAGTTATCAAGTCCAGCTGACAGACTTCGAAGTGCTCATTTCATTAATGCCAGCAGAACAAGACAGTCCTCAAATTAAAACACATCATGCTACAAAACTCACTATCGCAGCCCAGTTGCTCCTATTCGTTATCATTACTGTTGGGTATAGTTCAAACCACCATGTCAAGATAATTCAGCAATACCATTAAATACAAATTAATCTGGCACCATTTCCTAAAAGCAATTCCCACAGAAACAATAAACAGACAAATGCTAGGCCACAAGTAACTTTGGAATTACTACCTGCAGAGTGTTGTGAAGTACTATGCATGTCACTACTATGGCTAGTTGAGTCTTTCAGTTCTGGTGAAGACGTTGATGCACCAGAACTTCCACCAATATTTTCATTTAGTGTCCTCAATATTGTAGTAATATCTTCCTGACTGAGAATTAGCTTAAAAAAAGAGTATACTGTTATTAAACTCAGTTTATTAAGTTATTAGTAACTAAAAATCTAAGTTTAAAAATTAACATATAAACCAAACTAATCTCATATGAGGAGAACCAATTTAAATGTTTGGGGGTTTGGTTTTTTTTTGTTTTCCTTAAATTCACAGATCCCCTCACAACAACTTCTAGAAACCGTAACTGGTTCACATATGATTCTGGTTTGGCCAACAAACTGTCTTACAAAGCTAGAGTTTAGAAGTTGAATGTCAGACGTCATGCATATATAATTTGACTTACAGGCACTCAAAATTGTTATCAGCATTTAATTACCAGGTACTTTACAGTAGCAGTTAGCAGTTTTAGTTCAAAATTTGGCCAACTGGTTTTCCTCATAGAGCTGGCAAGCTTCCTATTTTTTGATGCTGAATTTAAATAAGCATGTGTACTAATATACCCAGGTTTTTCATTGGTACGAACTCAGCAGGAGATCATGCTGCACAGGAGCAGGCCAGCAAGCTCCAAGTTTTTCCAGTTCTACTTTGAAAGAGACTAACAGACAACTATGAGAACATTCTAACAGCATACCTATTTTAGCTAGTGGCACTCATACACAGTATAAAATCTGCCTACAGTATTGCAGACGAAACACAGTTATTAGAATGAACAGAATCATCTTTAATTCCTTTTTCCCTATGAAACAACAAAATCCAGTCCACCTACGTGTCTTGAACTCAAAAATACTCTAACAAAATTGGATTTCCATGGACAAAAACCATAAATCCATTTTCTACTGATATGTTAACTGTTTCTTGTTGCAGGCCACGCTGCCTGCTATCTCTGCTTGCTGTGGAAGCTACGGTAAACAAGCCCATAGACCAGTATGGTGCAGGCCAGCCGCGAGGGTCTTCAGACTATTCAATGCGAATTATGCAGAAGCCCATCTTTATTGTTGTAGCAGCCCAAATGTGCCAGTAGAGCACACACCTACACATTAGCATAATTAATCAGGGACAACCCACCACATCTGCATACATACACGCTTGTTATTCTCGTTAGTGAAGGTCCATTATCTACCCCTTCTGAGATAAGGTGCCCAGCTGCATGTGACAACCAAGGTCTGTTACTACAAGGATCTGCCTGTTGTCATTTCTCTTCACATCCTTTCCCATGGCTCTCCTGCACCTGCACCCCACAACTCTTCTGCATTCTGCATTCCCACAGCTTCTGACAGAAGTGAGTACTTACATTCATAGGCTTGAGTCTGCCAGATATTTCAATATCAGGAACTTCGTTATACCACGCCGCAGCTAAATTTCGTTCAACAGCTACTTCTAGATTGAGTGGCTGCAGCAACTGCACTTCAGTTTGCAATGACCCCTGCTCATAGCATGATCTGTGAACAGAAAAATAGTCCCAGACTGACATGCTTCGCATACACATTCTAACAAACACAATCATATTTCTGTCTTTTCCTCATCTTTTTGAATAGTACTGTAAAACAGTATTCACAACTCTCATAGTTATTTCTAGTTAGAGCCTTACTCCACCAACTAGACATCTTCTCTTGGCATGGAGGAGGCCTTAGACACATACCACACATTCAACACACTAACTTCTTCCAAGTTACTACCTCTTAGACAGGTTACAGCCTGCTCTCAATTGGAAGGCAATTCCTTTGTTCAGAGCTCTTCAACTATGGCAGAAGAACCACTTCTCTTTCCTCTCCCTCTGCCAATCTCCAGCACCCCAAGGCTCATTTTCAAACACTTTTTTTACATGTGTCTATCTAATTTGATACCTTTCTTGTTATACATACCTTGAAAACTTCATCAAAATAGTTATTTGCACACAGTTATAACCTGCCCCAAAGTTAAGTGTATTTTACACAATATTCTGTAAATTAACATTTGCTTCTATTTAAAGATGTGTAGATTGCTATTTCTCCTAAACATCACTTCCTAACTGCTTTTACGAAATGTTTATTAACTTGATGTTATATTTCAAAATAATGTATCAGTCAACCACCACCACTAACTAATTATTTTGATAATTTATCAAAGCTCTCCAACTGAAGTATCTCAAAAGGATTACATGAATTTTCACAAAAATCTTGACACTACATTACCTGTATAACTTTAGTTCACTCAGTTTCACTGTCATGGAGTCAACAACAGGTGGGAGGTTGTACCGTGTTTTTGTTTTAGCAATAAAGAAGCAGTTCTTCACAGTGATGAGACCAAGATCAGCCACCAGGACATTCACAGACATTGCTGACTGTGGAACTATCACAACAGGGGCTTTAATATTGATGTCAAGAGCCAAACGAGAACTACGTTCTGCTAGTTCTTTTACACCTGTAGCTGCTTTCTCTGCAGCTTGAACAGTTGCCTCAGTAAGAGCTTCTTTGGCAGCTTGGAAGTTATTTATAAAAGCCTAGGAAAATAATACAGATCTTGGTAATTTTATTAACAGTTACAGTACCTCAAAAACACTAGAAATGTAGTTTTTAAAATAGCAAACCATCATAAGATACTATGTTATGCACTTTCTCCAAAATCTCCAATATGATAATCTCCTCCCCCTAAAATATGGTAAAAAAAAATATTTCCATACTAAATATTTGGCAAATCAGACAGCATCAAGCACTGATATTGTAACAATACTTGCAGTAATTAACACTTTGTTACAGAGAGTACATGATGGACTTACTCATTTTCATAAATTCTGCTAAGTAACTAATAAATCATGAGAGGTATAATCAATGAGCACTGTGTATATCTAAAAGCTCCACAAGTTATTTAAAGCAAAAAACCACTAACAATAATAGCAAATTATAGAATGGGTTGAGCTGGAAAAGGTCAACCATTCACTTTACTTCTCTATATGTTTGTTATTGTGAACATCCTGTCAATGACACTCAATTTTTTATAGCAGTATGTAAAAGTTCTTAAAAAAACAGCTTCTACCATATATGGAACTCTTTATCTTCTTCCAGCTCTGACAGCATTATCTGAATGCTAAGGAACAGTCTCCAAAAAAATTAACTTACCAAAATACATGAAACAAACTTGTTGACGAAAACTACTTGAATACATCCTACAGTTAGGTAAACACGATTGTCAACAACATCCATATTTGTATATGCTGCACCATCTGTAGCATTGACATATGATACCATTCTGAAGTTGAAGACTTCTTTTCCTGTGATGTAAAGTGGCTTAGAAAGAGAAAAAGAAAAAAAAATATTATCTCTACTGGAGAGACTCATGGAATCACATCTTGAATAATTCTGCCCACATACGTCTGCAAAATACAGAGTGTAATGAACAGCTGGGCACCACTGCTGTACAAATTCACTATGAGCCTAACAATCACCAGCCATGGGAGCAAAGTCAATCTGCCTATAGACAATAAATGCTCTCATAAAACTTTATTTTTAAAAATTAAAAAATAAATTTAAAAGTCAGAGCTAAAGAGTAGAGTTCACTAAGTAAGTTCTATTTAGCATCTCTATTCCATTCAGAAATCAATGGTACATTCAAATGTATACCTTTTTATACAGTGCCGTCTCATCAGAATCCACAATAATGATGTTTTTTAACTTTGCAGTGACTTCTGTGGCTGCTTTCTTCATGATCACTTGGCTATCCAGACCTCACAAAACAAAAACAAACAAAAAAAAGACATAGAACATCTAGAGACCATTCAGTTACAAAGCTCTGTGCCTTTGGGATTAAAAGTTTGGTTCCTACCTTCAATGTGAATTTCAGCTATTCTGTGTTTTTTCTCTCTAATAAAAATACGTAAACAGGATAAATCCGCACAGATATTGAGGTCAATGACATCTTCATACTTCGACTTTTTTGATGCTGTGGGAAATACAAAATAATAAAAAATATAATTCTTAAAAAGAAGAGATGTAATGTTTCAGTATCCTTTCTGGTTTACATCAAGTCTGCAGCCCTGGAAAAACACATTGCACTCTTACCAGCAAGTATAAGACAAAAGGACTGTACACACAAAACTGTATATACAGGGTTTGTCATGTGCTCTGTGGACTGTAGTAATCATCATTTACAGCATTCACTGCAAAAAATGCAGTAAATGAAATATACACCTACAGAGCACAATGCACAATTAGTAACACATTATTCAGGACTAAGCAGTTTACATCCAATAGTGGCAACATGATGGGTACAATTAACACACTGCTCTATCTGGTCTGCTGGTTTTAGTCACCCGCCCTAAATACAGGAGTCAATAGATAAGGGACTCAACCAATAACTTAGTTCATTTTCCCCATGCTAAGTACAGCCAATGTCTGCATATCAATAAATTCCTAAATTAGTATCTACAGGCTGCAAATCTAACCAACAGAAATATTTTGGTAACGGGAAGAAAGATAGCATATAAGTTACAGAAAAGTGGTGATTATGTTATTTGGAAAATACAAAAGCATCTATATTTAATACACTCACCAAAGAAAGTCTGACCTTTATGCTAGCTTTTCTAACCCTTTTTTTTTAATATATTTTCTTATTTTGTGTAAGCATCTTTTCTGCATAAATGCTGTAATGCAAAAATATTTTTCTCATTATAGAAGAGAACATCATTAGAAGTATCATCACTGACAGTAATCCACCATTCAACATGGATTATCATAACTAAGTGAATTTCAGTATCTTAAAAGCATGTGCTTAGTGTTTCCACCTCAAAGAAATGTCAGTGGCTGCAGCATTTACCTTTCTATATTAATTACACAGTTACTCCTCACATACATGCTGCTAGTAAGATTATATACCCTTGCTCCTCTACAGCACTTTTATGTCTAACATACTTATTGCCACTGAAATAAAAAAGGCCATGAAGTGGAAAAGTAAACATACCATGAACAAAATTTCACATTTAAAAAGACATTGACAGGCTTACAGGACCAGAAAATATGTCTGGCTTGCTCCTTGCTTAAGTAAGTGAAGAGAGAATTGAACAGAGAAAAACTAATAAAGAATCATACTTAATTTCTTAAGAACATCCTTCTTCTCCTCTGCTCTTTCAGGGATTGATTCTTCTGCAACTTTAGTTTCTTGTTTGGGTAGAAGATTATTCAAATAATTCATAGCACTCAGCAGAGCTTCAGTATGCAAATGAATATCTAGAGATGAAAAGTTCACCTAAAAGAACAAATTATGTTTATCCAATGTTTCTCTTCTTATAATGAAAAAAACACATTAAAAAAAAAAAGAAATCTCATACCTTTACTTTCTGTAGTACGTTCTGATAGGCAGTTTTCAATTCTGGTCCATTAATATCAGCCTATTTCACCAGAAGTGCACATAAAACAATCAATCAGGATAAGTTTGCAAATTCCATTAGAGACTATTTCAAAAACCACTGCAACTTAAAGTGTACAAACTAATCTGTTTAGGAACCAGACACACTTTGCACATGACACTCAATAAGTCAAGGAATTAACAAGTAGAGAAAAGCCTTCAACAACTCCTCAGTAATACTGTTTCTGGATACAACTCGCTTACAATTCAAAGGTAAAGCCTGCTTGTTCCTCACCTTTATGTACTCCAGAGTGAGAAGATCATCTTCTACATTGTCCAAAGTAGTAATTATGTAAACTGGCTTCTCATTATCATCTTAAACAAAAAAAATACTCTTTGTATAAAATTGTGTAAAAGTCACAAATTTGATACAATTCTTAATTATCTAAATTATCTACTAGCTGCTGTTACTGTGTAATCACAAAACCTCTTCTGCAGTCCTAAAACAGATGTCTCTACTAAAATCAACACCAGAACATATTTACCAAAGCATTACTGAGAGAATGGGCTCCTGAGTTCCTTTTCATTTTCCTTCCTCACCTTTAATTTTGAAAGCAAGTATCTTCCTCAGTGGATAAAAAGAAAGCCCTACAAGCCTTTTGAAAACAGTTTCTTGGTGTTACCTGCGAATAAGTTTCAATCAGATTATAAATACTTACCCATATATTCTGGGCACAGCAGACAAACTTCACGAAGGAAGGCATTTGCAGTCATATCAAACGTTCTTAATTTAAGTTCAGTCCCTAACCCTACAACATCAAGTTGTAGCACAGGTGTTTCAGTATTACCAGTAAGACGACATAATTTAATTAAGACCTGGGGGGAAAAAAAAACAAAAAGGATCATCTTTTTAGTTTTTAGATATGAGTATGTATTTACACACATTTACTGGTTAATGTGTATTGATCATTTAACTTTATACATCAAGGATATATTAAGCCCTATCCTGAAACAGAATTTGTGCAGTTAACTGAGTATGTATGTTTTATTTGTAAGGTTATACAGCAAGTAGTAGCACCAGTGGTCTAATGATAAAGGTCATGATACAGCAGCAAGAGGCCACTTTTACTAGACCAACTGATGCAGTTAGAAATACTGTCTTGCAATTGGATAAAATCCCCTTCCCAAGTCTGAAATAGCAAGAACAACACATATAACTCCTCACAGTGAATACAGTATGGAGTAAAGTGCAAAGCCCACAGAAAATAGGGTGCTTGTTACAAGATGAAACATTTATGAAGTTTTTGCAATGACCACAATGATACCCGGAAAAAAAATGTCAGGCATACATCTTAAAGCAAAACAAATCCATGTGATTTTTTGATAGTGTGGAAATTCAGGGATAAAATGAGTTGGGAAATCAAGTAAGTTTCAGTGACAGTAAGAATGCAGAAGTATAACCATGACTTGGAAAAATACAGTCTACAGAAATAGCTTTAGCAAAAAATGGAGAATCAACATATTGGAAGACAGATTCACAAACACAATAAGGAAAAACTATAGCTCAGATGTGCCTCAGAGAAAAAGTAACTTCACCTCAGCTACTTCAAACCTCAGCTGGAATTCTGTCATATTTTTCAAAGACTCTTGTTTATGTAGTTTTTTTCGCCTCGTACTACTAGCTCGCTTGAGGGAACCAGATGCGGCTTCAAAAAATGGCATATCTTCCACAGGACTGCTGAGAGCATCGTAAAATTCTTCTTCTGATTCTAAGGATCAATGCACAACAATATGAATTTTAGGCAGCCAGTTACATACACGTTTTAGATAGCCAGTACTTGCAATACTATTACCCTGAATTTTAATCATTACATCTGTTGCTATAATTATCTCCACTCATATCGCCACAGTTCAGCACACCCGCAGCCTCTACCACAATATCATAAATCAGTTTTCAAAGGAGTTGTCACAGACTCACAGAATATCAGGGCCTGGAAGGGACCTCAAAAGATCATCTAGTCCAACTCCCTGTTGCAGAAGGATCACTTATACCAGATCACAAAAGAACATATCCAGGAGGGTCTAGAATATCTCCAGAAAGGGAGACACCAAAACTCCCCAGGGTGGCTTGATCCAGTGTTCTGTCACCCTCACAGTTCAAAAATTCCTCATGTTTACATGAAACTTCCCATGACCCAACTTCCACCCGTTGCTGATTTCTCTCTGATTTCTTTCCTTCAACCAATTCACAACCCACCTCACTGCCTGATCACTCAGACTACACTGCTTCAGTTTAGCTGCAAGGATGCTGTGGGACACAGTGTCAAATGCTTTACTGAAATCAAGATAAACCACATCCACTGCTCTACCATCATGGGTCCACCTGGTTATGTCCTTATAAAAGGCTATCAGGTTATCCTTTGTCAGCATTCTCTCATTTATTGGCTGTGCAACGGATAGCACAAACCATGGTTCATCTTGCATTCAGTGTGCACTTACTGCTTAGCAAGACTTCTTTGCTGCTGACCACACAGAAGCCTATTCCTCACGCTCAGTGGGACTGCCTTGGATATCTCGCTGCTGAAGTCTCCCACTTCAGGAAAGACTCCTAAGGACTATCGAGCACTTAATGTACCTGTCATTACTACAGAAGTATAACCACAACAAATTGCACATCTTTTACGGTTCTCTTCCTTCACCTGACAGTAAAGTCAAAGGTAACTATGGAAGTATCCTTACTGAACAAATGATGATTTGAGGTATTTTCTAAGGCTTAACAACACCATTGAATGTGGGAGGTGACGATAGAGAAATAACATAGATTACTTAAAACAGCTGCAAAGCTCTATGTGCTATGTAAATAAAAAACAGATGAGATTCCATCTAAATCTAGGTTACTCTCTTGAATTAACTGCTGCTGGTTCACTCTTATCTCACCCTAGACTTCAGTAACTCAAAGACACTCTCCACCTTTGAACACTTAAAAGAAATTCATATAAAAACAGGTGAAGATGCACAGATAACATATTTCTGCACACTGTACACATGCTGAATCTAAAATAATAAAGCAGATGCAAAAATTAATTTTGCTGGCAATTCTGCTAGTGTTTGCAAGCCACGTATCTCACTAACTCGAGAGGGGGGAGAAAAGTAATGTTCTCCATTTCTCCAGCTGAGACTTTTTCGCATGACAAAAGTAACTGACACTGAAACGCTAGTTTTATTATTCTTCAAATGTAACTACTAGATGGAATGTTACAGCAAGGCAGTATTAAACATGACCAGGTTTTCCACAGACAATCCTCTGATCGTGCAGAAGTCAAAACTATGTTTGTTTGTGAAAACAGTAGTTTCTAACAGACGAGGCTGGTGAGAGGCCAGGAGGAGGTTGCTCTCTTCTCTCAGGTGGCCAGCGCCAGAACAAGAGGACACAGCCTCAGGCTGCGCCAGGGGAGACTTAGGCTTGAGGTGAGGATAAAGTTCTTCACTGAGAGAGTCATTGGACACTGGAATGGGCTGCCCGGGGAGGTGGTGGAGTCGCCGTCCCTGGAGCTGTTCAAGGCAAGATTGGACGTGGCACTTGGTGCCATGGTCTAGCCTTGAGCTCTGTGGTAAAGGGTTGGACTTGATGATCTGTGAGGTCTCTTCCAACCCTAATGATACTGTGATACTGTGATGACTTCAGCATTTTCTAGTTTAAATAAATCCAGCTAAGTAGAAGAGGAATTCTTCACAGGAAGAAAAATAATTAAAACCATCCTCAGAGGACTAAGCACATACAAATGACATACATACTACTACAGATGCTCTGAATAGAGATTTTTTTTAGTAACACACAGAAAGACAAAAAAACCCCAAATCTGCTCTACAAAACATTTTACTGCTTTGTGTCAGAAAGGCAATGGAAAGAAGCAGCATACAAAATTTTACTGCTATGAGAAAATTATAAATATTTTGTACAGAGTGAATTATTGTAATATTATAATTAGAAGCTCTACAGAATGTAACAGTTCTCAGCTTTGAAGAACTTCAAGCTACAAACAACAAATTACTCTAAGATAAACAAATTCATTGAGGAAAACTTAAAAACTTCAACTGTTTATGAAATGATACTCTAAAACAGATTGTATTACCTGACTCAGCAAGTGAATGAAGATCCAGTACAGGACAGACACTTTGTGACAAATGTGCTGCTGAGAGCACAGGCGATACTGCAGCCTGAAATAGGAGACACAATTTTTTTTGCTTTAGTTCATTGATCATGCATATATGCTTCACAAACGTTTCACAAATGAAGGAAATCTGTCTTAACTGCAAATGATTACACACCCTTGTTTCTAAAATGAACATGGGCAAAACGAGGCCTAAATCAGGTAGAAGCAGCAGGTAGTGCACATTAACTCAAAAAGAGAATACATTAGAAAATACAGTGGAGAGGTTCAAACATCTAACTTCACAGATCAAAATATGGACAGAAACAGCACATCATATGAAACCTAAGGAAAGGCAAAGCCTAGTTCCTCACATGACTACAACATGATAAATTCAGAGAACAGTAGAACATCAACTGTTCCTTATAAAAATCGCAAGGTACCAGTGGCAGATGAGGAAAAAACACCAAGCCAAAACATAGAGAAAACATTAGAGAATTGTTTCTGTGAAACTTAGAATCACATTGATTGGAAGAAATAAAACTTGAGTACAGGCATGAACATAGCACTGCCACCACTACTTAATCAACCACTGAACTATGTCCCTAAGTGTCACATCTACAAATCTTTTAAATTACCTCCAAAGTTTGGTGACTTCCCTGAGCAGCCTTTTCTAGTGCCTCAGACCCCTTTCAGTGAAGAATTTTTTTCCTAAAATCCAATCTCAATCTGCCCTTGCAGACCGTGAGGCTATTTCCTCTTGTTCTTACTTGGGAAAAGAGAACAACCAACATTCACCTCACTACAACCTCCATTCTATCTTCTTTCAGCCTCCTTTTCCTCAGACTAAACAAACCTCAGTTCTCTGTAGATTGCTCCTCAAAATATTTGCTCTCCAGACCTTTATGGTGGTTTGGCCCTGGCCGGGGGGCCAAATGCCCACCAAAGCAGCTCTATTGCTCCTTCTTAGATGGACAGGGAAAATGGGAATATAGAACAAAAGCCCAGTAATAAGGTAGAAGCAATTTAATGACGCAAAGCACAAGCAAAGGTTACACACGGAAGCAAACGCAAAGAGAGGTGTTATTCTCTATCTCCCATGGGCAGATGAACGTTGGTCGCTCCTGAAAAGTTCTACGCATAGTTGTTGCTCTGGAGGACAGATGCCACATCTGAGCTGATGTCACATGGCATGGCATATCCCTTTGTTCAGTTTGGGTCAGCTGGCCCAGCTGTGTCCCCTCCCAAGATCTTGCCCCACCCTTAGCACACTCTTGAAGAGGGAAAATGTTGGCAAAACACAAGCCCAGGTGCTTGTTCAGCAGCAGCCAAAACACTGGCGTGTTACCAACACCCAGCAACAGCACTGCAAAACACAATGCCAGAAAGATGCTCTGAGGAGAATTAGCTCCATCTCAGCCAAACTCAATACACCCCTCACCAGATTTGTTGACCTTTGGACACAATCTGGCACTTCAATGTCTTTCTTGTAGTAAGTGACCCAAAATTGAAAGCAGTAGTCCAGGTGTGGACTCCTAAGGCCAGGTACTCCCAATGGCCACACTATTCCTGATATGGGCCAGAATGTCACTAGCCTTACTGGCCACCCAGGCACACTGCTGGCTCATATGCAGCTGGCTGTTGACCAGCGCTCCCAGATCTTTACTGAGCAGCCTTCCAGCGACTCTTCCCTGAGCCTGTAGTGTTGCATGTGGTTCTTGTGACTTAAGTGCAGGACCTTGTAGAATTTGGCCTTGCTGCATCTCATTTCTTCATCTATCTGGAAAAACAGATGCTAGTCGATACTTCAGAGCTGAGAGGCATTTATGCAAAACTCAGAAAAGTAAACGAAAATACATGAAATGTCACTGTTTGCCACTGGACTGGACAAAAGGACAAGAATTCTTGCTCTATATAGTATTGTATGAGAATCAAATTCTGTTAATGGAAGTAACCAAATGGCTTATTCATCAGACAGGATTTTCCATCAAGCCTCAGCAAGTAGTCTTGGTGGTTTGAGTTTGTAAAGAGCATGTGTTCTATGGGCATATTTAGTATATACCTGCGCCTTGCACAGAATACTGAAGTAAGGAGAGACGTACATTGTCAGTGTGCCTATTCTACTTAGAGTGCCTTTGACTTTGGACTGCACAGATAACAGTAGTCTGGGATTTTTTTTTCTCATGCCATTACTGCTACTTCCAAACCCCAGTTTCAGGAAACTATACAATCACCCACTGTATCTTACAGAGATCTAAGTGTTAATGGCAGCAAAGAAACATTAATCTTTGAATATTGTTTCTAAGGCTCTATTTTTCATCTCATTCTCTGGATTTCAGTCTGTATAATGCAACCTTACTGAAAGCATCCATATCTATGAGGGCCAGATACACTAAATCTTCAAGAGCCTTTCAACTGTGAAAGTGTCTTATCTGTTAACATTTTCTCATTCTAAGATGACAAGAAGAAACTGTGAGACTTGACTTCACAGTACCAAATCAACACAAATGAAGCTAAGTGGACAGTCTTCTTGTAATGAAGCACAAGAAAGCAAAGGGTGCAAAACCCCAGAAGAATCTATTCTGAAGAGACTTCTGTTTTCGCAGCCCAACAGTTTCTCTGCTAACTCAAAACAAAGAATGCAGTTCACATGAGAAGATCTGAAAAAGGATTCTATACCCATTTTGGTTCAGAAGTAATGAGGTGACAAAAATTCAGAAGAGTTTCAGCTACAAGGACAAAAGCAAAGGAGTGTATCTGCCATCGCCAAAGCAGCAAATCCATCCAGACTAACTGAATTTAATATCAGCAATTAGAGTATGTCATGCTCTGCAGTACATGGAAACTTAAGCATACAGGTTTAACCACAGCTTTTAATATGGACACTAATATAATGTAAATAGGCTCAGGAGGCTCAGGGGGGATCTTATTGCTGTCTACAACTACCTGAGGGGAGGTTGTGGCCAGGAGGAGGTTGCTCTCTTCTCTCAGGTGGCCAGCGCCAGAACAAGAGGACACAGCCTCAGGCTGTGCCAGGGGAGGTTTAGGCTTGAGGTGAGGAGAAAGTTCTTCACCGAGAGAGAGTCATTGGATACTGGAATGGGCTGCCCGGGGAGGTGGTGGAGTTGCCGTCCCTGGAGCTGTTCAAGGCAGGATTGGATGTGGCACTTGGTGCCATGGTCTAGCCTTGAGCTCTGTGGTAAAGGGTTGGACTTGATGATCTGTGAGGTCTCTTCCAACCTTGGTAATACTGTGATACACGTTTACACAGACTGTTTCCTCATCTTACCTTGCACATTGCATGTACAGGTAATACTAAGCACAAAATTACTTAAAATAGTTTAAATATACTTGCTGAATTCTGTAATTAAATTCAAGTGCAGGCAATCTTATACAGCACAGGATAAACACAGTAACTTGTATAATGATAGAAAGATAACTTATTAAAAATAAAACAAACCCCAAAGATAACCATTATATCTTTGTAACCAAGTACTCACAGATAATCTACAAATCAGCAAAGACGGATAGTCCAGTATTATTTTTGACCTTGAAGATTTCACATATGTTCACATGATAGAACTGCTTTAAAAATACATTTAAAATAGCTACATCTTGCAGACTAGAGCAATGATAAAAATTAGCAGTTTGGAGTTTATTTCCTACTTTTGTTTAAAACAGCTCACATCAAAAGAAAAAAAAAATCAGGAAGTGGCAATACTCTGAAGAAAGCAGTAAAGAGTGACCTGAAACATCTTCACTTAGGAAAGGGCATAGAGAAGAAGCAAGAGAACACACTCCATACTCCTTAATCTTAGAAGTGCAGAACCGCCACCCACTCAGTCATGTTGTGTAACTGAGTAAAGAAAATCTGGCAAGAACAATGAAGTCGGCTGAAATGAAGCTGCTACATTTGCCAGGCAAGCAACTGTTTAACTCAGGTTAGCCACAGACACTGCGTGTGTTTTATTTTGCTTTTGAAAGCTAAATTTATATCAGATTAAGATCCACATAATCCTTTGGCTTTTAAAACCCCAAGGTTCAAACCTTTTCTTTGATAAACAACACAGATGAATTTGAATTCTGCAGCACTCTTGATACATGTGTAAATTTGAAGGTACAATTAAATTAATCCTCGAGAAAAGCAAGTATGTTTTTTCATCAATAATTTCAACTATGAAGTAATTCCCCAGAGTAGTAAAAGGGTTTTTTTTTATTTTAAATTCAGCCACTGGGAAATTATTTAATAATTATTGCCTAAAGATTGTAACAAACTAACAAGCAACATTTCTACAACTTTAAAGAAGTACTTAGTAATACCTCTTGAAAAACTTAAGCAAATGCTTGTTCTTCAGTTTCTTGTCCTCCTTTCAAAACTGCAATGCCAACAACAAGAAGATATTTTTGGAGAGTTACTAATGAAGTATTTTGTAAGAACCTTACCTCAGCCATTTTTGGAGGAGAACTGGTAACAGGCGCACTTTCTGGCTTAGGAATGCTATCAACTAGCTCCAAAATACTTGTCAGCTTCTGGTCCGATATTTGAATGGAAAGTAAAGGCAGCTGTCCAGATAGTTTGAACCTGTTTGGTGTACAATCAAGGTAACCTTAAAACTGTTTCATTCAAACTTTACATTGTCTTCTAATGATCAACACACAAATCTTCCTAGTCAGAAAATCATCCATCTAATCATCATTTGTAACATATAAACATGAACACAGAAATACGTAACTTCTGTTATACACACAAACTTGACCAGCAAAAACCCAGTTATTAACTTAATTTGTATTTCCACTTGATACAGTGTCTTGTGGATCAGAACTGCAAATAATACCAATAACTTAGGATTTAGTTATATTATATAATATCATATTATATAAATGTCACAATCAGATGTTTTTTCATTCTTGTTTGTGTATTTCATTACTTGAAATAAATCACATAACTGAGTCTTTACGCAGCATTTTACAGAAGAAAAGGTGTGTGCTTTTTTTTTTTTTTGCATAAGAATGTTTACCACTCAAAAGAGGTGACCTCAAAACTAAAAGACTCACTCATAAAATTTTACTACAGTAAAAAAAGCTATTTTGGTATTATGTTCTAGAGCAAACATTTTCCCACTTCTTAACAGACCGGTGCTGTTCTAAACACAGTTCCAAACATTAAGGTAAAAAAAAAAAAGACAGGAATGATAATTCAAGTCTGGTTTTATATGCAAGTATACTTATAAAAATTTGAATATAAAAGGAACAGTTACCTATACTAGCTACATATATACTAAAAATATCTTCACATTGTATGAACAACAATGATGTGTAATACCCTATTCAATTATAATTACTAACATTTACCCTCTAGGGGATTTTTGCTGACAGAAAAATTATCAGTTCATTTTTATCATCTGCCTGATGTCATCATATGGGCTTAAATATTTGTACATAAACACTCTTTAAATAACAAAATTCTAAAAAAAAGAGGTTACACAGTAAAAAACAGAGATTTGGCATTTAAATTGTTGAGCTCTGTGGTAAAGGGTTGGACTTGATGATCTGTCAGGTCTCTTCCAACCCTGATGATACTGTGATACTGTGATTGAAGGGTTTGAGCAGAACATTTGTAGTTTTAACCGATTTGGGAGATATCTAGCCAAACATCATCATATGATCTTTTCAAAGAGCTCAAAGCAAGAAGTAAGAGCAGCATGCCCTTAAAGAAAAGCCCAAATCTCCCCCATCAGGTAAAAAGGTGCTGTATCAGGCACATCAAGACTGGTAGAGGGCTCTAGAGTATTATAATACCATCTGCAGAATAAATCCTGGAAACTATTGAAGATTGAACTAGGTACAAAATGAAAAGGTTGTTAACTATCAACATGCTAGATGGAAAGAGTTAACCTGCATTGAAAGCGAGAATTACTTATCATTATAATTCACTGTGGTGTATTCTTATCTAGTACCAGAAAGCTGTTCATGGCATTCCTAACAGTTATTGACAGCACAGGCACTCAGCAAGAAGTGACAGTTAATCCCCAAGAAATATTATTATCTCAGAGTAAGAAAAAAAAAAAAGCCAATTTGTAGACATGAAGAAGGTTTTTTTTATCAAGTGACTACATCTGTATTCTAAATTCTTATGTAATATCCATTAGGCCAAAATTTCCCAGCATCAGTATAGACTCAAATGGATGAATGGAGAAGCACACTTTGTAGCCAGGACAGTACTACAGTACTGCAGAAGATATTCTCATTAACAGTAGATACTTCCTTAATTCAGTTCACAAAAGCACTACTTGAAGAAACGTCAACTACAAACCCACATTAAAATGACATCTGTTATTCAACCAGAAAAATGAAATCTCATTTTCCTCTCTGGACTTTCTTACATAAAGACTCCTGGAAGTTGTGTTCCCTTACGCCACCTTCCACACCAAATGGAGAAAAGGTAACCAGAGAGAATAAGTTTTGCAGAGTCAAGCATCAAAACTCAGAATGTAGCCTTTCAGCTTTCCAGAAGGTGGCATCATGTTACCATACAATCACTGATCCGAGTCCACAATACATAACAGCACTGGGATTTTTAGGTTTGTGGGTTTTTTTTTTCCTCAAACTAAGCAAATCCGAGATTATTCTTCTTTTATTTCATAAACTGCTCTTGATTTTGCTGAATTTACTAAATTTTTTTTTGCAATAGCCTATTTTAATGCCATTAATTTTCTGAAGTGCCTAGCTAAAATTAGAATATCCAACAGTACTAAGAATTAAATAAGCATAAACTAGATTATTGTAGCAAAATCTCTCTGGATGCCCTCTGCTCAACTTCTGGCTGTTCTATTTCTGCTCCTAACCTTGTATTAAGCCATAATAACCCAACTTTGCAAAAGGTACAGGGCAGGGAAGTAAAGGCAGTGCGCTGGCTGGAAATAGCCTCTCTGGACCTCTTTGTGTCCAGAGGCGGGGAGAGAGCTCAAATACTGTACAAGAGGGTATTGCGTTGTTACTGAACTGTAAATACATGTGAACTTGCCTTGTATATGTTTATTGCCTTTTATACCTAGTCTACTTTTGTAAATAAAATTTAACTTCCAAAATTCTGAGTAAATGTCATAAATTTACGCCAGGGAGTAAATTTCCAGTTTCTTGGGGTGCAAACCTAAATCACAACAATTTTCTTTATCAGACATTAGCAAAGATGCCTTTTCAAAATAGATGCAAAGTTGATTTTTTACACTTCGACTAAGTGATCTGTAACATAAAGGTTTCATACTTAATAGTAACATACATTTTCTTTTGACTACAACTCCCACAACAATATTGGAGTTTTGCTAAATGAGCCTCAGTGCAAACTCAATGCATTAAGATCTGCTTCCTTGAGCAGTGATCTCCAGAACATAAACAAACACCAATAACCAAACTGAAAGAGAAGAAGTATGACTGCACATTACTTTTCAGAATATTTTTTGTGATGCTTACAAAGGAGATTTTGTGAGATCAGCATTGTTTGTCCCTTAGTATTTCCAATAAGAACTGAAATGCAGCCATCAGAAAGACTCAGTAAGAACAGGTATTAACACTTTAATAAAAATAGATATTTACTTTTTCATATTCCATCACCTCTTCAATATCTGACAACTTCTTGGATTTACTCTCTGTTTTTTTCAATTAATGCATTTTACTTTGAAGATTAACACATGATCAATGTAATAACACAAATATAATTAGATTTTTGTTTTTCTTATCTCAAAAAAAAGAGTATTTTACCATAAAATTTCAGAATAGTAAAAAAAAAAATACCCACAACAAACCACCAACACATACTTGGGCATTCTTGCATCTGTAACAACCATAGCCCTGCTAAGTTCTACTTTTACATCCAAGGGCTGCAAGATATGTTGGGATGAGTATTTCAGCTTCCGAGCCTCTTGCCAGTTCTCATCTACAAGATATCAAGAGATTATTTCTTGTTACACATATCACAAAATTAAAGTATCTGGTATTAGAATCTAATGCTAGAAATGTAGGTGATTATCTTTTTTACAGTACTATCAATACATATATACCAAACTTCAGACATATAGAAGTACTTCAGAACTTGTACCATCCACAGATGAACAGCTACCCCATATACACTGGAGACGTCTAAGGGTCAAATTTCTAACACGCACAATACAGGGAATTTAGGATGCAGATTCCCTTCTGGAACCAGATGATTAAGAATCAAATGCTGAAGGCATCTTTCTGTAACGTTATGGCTTTCTATATTGTTAGCTCCCAGAGTACTACTAAAAGTTTCCTCCATTAAAGGATTGTCCTGGTTTAGAGTCCCCAACACAACAAGGACATTGATCTGTTGAAGATGGTCCAGAGGACTGGAGCACTTCCCCTATGAAGACAGGCTGAGAGAGTTGGGTCAGTTCAAGAGAAGGCTCCAGACTTTATAAAGGCCTTCCAGTACCTGAAGAGGCCCTACATGAAAAGTGGAGAATGACTATTTATAAGAGCCTGTGATGATAGGACAAGGGGCAACGGTTTTAAACTAAAGTAGGGTAGATTTAGATTAGACATTTGGATGAAGTTCTTTAGTCTGGAACAAGTTGCCCAGAGAAGCTGTCAATGCCTCATCCCTGGAAGTTTTTAAGACCAGGCTGGATGAGGCTCGAGCAATCTGGTATAGTGGGAGGTGTCACTGTCTATGGCAGGAGCATTAGAACTAGATGATGTTCCAAATCATGCCATTCTACGGTATGATTCTATGATTCCGATCCTTTATTTGCACTCACAACATGATCAAATCCACAACTACTCATGCACTCTGCTTTAAATTTAGAGAGAAGGAAAACACACTCAAGTAAAACAAATAAATAAATAAAACAGATTTTTGTATTTATGCAAGAAACTGAATCATGTATCTTCAAAAATAAGGGATTTACTATAACAATTATTATTAACAAAAGCTAAAGCTGGAATCTAATGCCTAAAGAGATGTTTCAGAAATTTACAACACATTCATAGGATGAAGTTCAGAACACAAGTTTAAAGTGGTACATTCCAAAGATTCTCCACTACTAAAGTGGAAAAAAGTGCATCGACCACCAAAATATTTTTACACATACAGAGAAATACTACTTTCATGAACACTTACCATGCTTGCTGTACAGTAACTGTATACTGCTAAGCTGGATATCAAAACTGTCATAAGCTCTTGACATTATATCTTCGATAGTGCTTTGTCCTACTTTGAGTTCTGATAAGTCAGAACGGCTTTTGCTTTTCATCTTTAAGAAAAAAATCATTAAAAAGTGCAAGTCATTTTCTAAAACATTCAGAGAACTAATTCTACACATACTTGATCCTACCATGACAAAAGATTAAATACAAAGTCCTCATAATAAAGGGACAGAGTCTTACAAATATCACAGCAGGGGAGATAGCTAAAATTAGAAGCCTTTATCAAAACAAAAAATGAGAGTATTAAACTCTTTCTCCTCCAAGAAACAAAAAATTACTATCCATTAGGTTTCACACGATATATTTTTAATTAATATTTTCATTTAATAAGTGGCTTATATCCTGAAGCAGAAAGTCTCAAACTCTTTGTAAAATAACTCTTAGAGACTTTATATTGAAAAAATATTAGTTTTAAATGCCTCAGAAATACTAAATCTGTTTTTGAATCCTGATAAATTTAGTTCTCTTATTACTCTGCTACACTTTCATCAAACAGAATAAAAGGGAAAAGGAGGTTTGAACTCTTGATCATCACTGTTCAATGTCTCTCCTTCAGTATCGTCAATATTCCCTTGACATGGCTTTGTCCATACTGCTTTGGTATCCCTCATCTTCACATACTTTCTTTGCTGTTCACCTCTAGTGAATTGCTACTGCACTCATCCCTGAATGTCTAACAATTTTTAATCCATTTCTGTTTTTCTTACTACATTCAGATTATCCAACCTACTGAACTATAACTACCTTTAAATTAAAAATAACCTGCATATTGAAAATTCAGAATTATCAAATTAATATTGCCTGTGGAACCTTAATTAAGTTCACTTACATATCTGCACTAAGATACAGTTTTAATTTTATATGCTACTTTTCCCTTGGGACTTGAGAAAAAAAGCTATTTGTTTTGCATTAACCATATTCATTCAACAAATTACTTGCGTCTTAAACATGTATTGTTCAAAGTGAAAACAGAATTAACCATATCCTGAGAGGCATCTAACTTTTCTCTTTTGGTGTTGCCCAATTCCTTCACAATGCTTTCTAATTTTTACTGAGGGACAGGAACCAACCCAAGAGTTATATCCACTGAGAAAGTTACTCATCCATTTCAGAAAAAAACAAAAAAAAAAACAACAAAAAAAAAAAATTAAAAAAAACATAGAAACGTTTGCTGGATTCTGATTTCCCAACTTACTCATCTACAAATCACCTTGACAGTAATTCCCTGCAGGTGAAAAACAGCAGTTAGGCTGCCCTGCTCCCTGCCTCCGCCAGACCTAGCAGGCTGTGTCAAGCACCCAACCAATAAACAGTTTGACTATAGACGTCTGCAAAGGGCCTAAAAATTATCAGAATTCACAATAGCTGGCAAAAGTATTAGCTACTGGAATAAGTGATCTGGCTGTAAATCCAAATTGTTTTTACTACGTACCCATCCAAGTTTTTTGCTAATTCCACCTGCCAAAGCAATTGTATTGCACCTGGGGCCAAGCAACCCCAGGTATAACCCCTGTTATCAATAAAGGCTGAGGGACAGATTGAGAATACCTGTGTACTTGGGGGTATGGGTGGTTGAAAAGCTGGGCTTGAGCTGACAGTGTGTTTTCAGAGTCAACAAAGACAGCAGTATTCTAGACTTCATCAAAAGAAATATGGTCAGCAGGTCAAGGGAAGTGATTCTCCCCCTCTAATCCCCTCTGGTAAGACCCCCATCTGGAGTACTGCATCCATCTCTGGAGTTCTCAGTACAGGAAAGACATATTTGAACAAGTCCTGAGGAAGGTCACAGACACGACTAGAGGGATGGAACACCTTTCTTGTGAAGAAAGGCTGAAAGAGGTGCAGTTGCTCAACTTGGGAGGAAAGAAGGCTCAAAGCACACCTTATTGTAACATTTTGATACTTACAGGAGGCCTCATAAAAAAGGTGGGAGCAGGTTTTTTATCACAAGGCCTAGGGATACCAGTTTTAAACTACAAGCCTGTAGATTTAGACTAAATATACCAAAGACATTTTTTTACAATGAGGGTAGTGAAATATCAGAACAGGTTGCACAAAGGGGTGGTAGGTGCCCCATTCCTGGAAACATTCAAGGTCAGGTTGGACAGGTCTGTGACCAACTTGATCTAGTTTTCACTCTTCACTGCTGGGGAGATGTACTGTACAGTCCCTTCTAACCTGACCTATTCTATGACTCTAACTGAAACTCCTGTTCTTAGAAGGTCATTCTGTAGCAGAGACATCGAAAAAATATCACATCAGTAGATTTTAAGCTTTTGTGGCAGATAAAACTGCCCTGACAGAAACATAAAACCCTGAAACACCTGAAAAATTGCTGACGCTTACTACAGGCTGGTAAGGATCAACTCCTTGTCTCTCAGATATTAACCAATGTCTCTGTGTTCCTTTCTCTTACTTGTGTGGTAACCCACGGGCTACCACATGGGCTCAACCCTTCAACTAGTAATTACTGATGATATTGCACTCTCAAGGCAAGACTTCTGAGGAATTCCTGCTACAAAGCCACTTTGAGATAGTCTCCTTGATGCAAGCAATTTTGCAGTTGGATCTTCTCCCATCAGAATGGAACATCACCTAAAGATACTTCCACAAATGTACTGAGTCTTGACCTCATCTGTGGCTAGAGCATATTTTGGGTACCCTTGAGCAAAAGGTTTCCCCCTTTATAAGTGAGGACACACACATTTTGGTTCATCTTTCTAGAAACAATATTCTTTTAAAATTATGGGTAAAGCTAATTGGTTGTGCAGAAGGATATTCCTAACTGACATCACAAGGATTGTCAAGTAATTCTACTTACAATAAATACAATTTTTGGGTAGCTGTTGCTGTTTGTTTTGTTTGAATCTCTATAACAGCTTTAAGACAGATAATAATCTACACGAACAGTAAGTGGCAGAACTATTCTTACTCTGAGTACAAAAATGATTGTCTGCATACATGTAAGATCATTTGTCCAGAAAGAATACAAGTCCACCCACAGTGGCATTCTGGCTGTATCGGGAACAGTGTGGCCAGCAGAATAAGGGAGGTTAATCTCCCTCTGTACTCAGCACTGGTCAGGCCACACCTTGAGTACTGTGTCCAGTTCTGGGCTCCTCAATTCAAGAGGGATGTTGAGGTGCTGGAACGTGTTCAGAGAAGGGCAACAAAGCTGGTGAGGGGCCTGGAGCACAAACCCTATGAGGAGAGGCTGAGGGAGCTGGGGTTGTTTAGCCTAGAGAAGAGGAGGCTCGGGGTGACCTCGTTGTTGTCTACAACTACCTGAATGGAGGTTGTAGCCAGGTGGGGGTTGGTCTCTTCTTCCAGGCAACCAGCAATAGAACAAGGGGACACAGTCTCAAGTTGTGCCGGTGGAGGTATAGGCTGGATGTTAGGAGGAAGTTTTTCACAGAGAGAGTGATTGGCATTGGAATGGGCTGCCCAGGGAGGTGGTGGAGTTGCCATCCCTGGAGATGTTCAGGAAACGACTGAATGAGGCACTTAGTGCCATGGTCTAGTTGACTGGATAGGGCTGGGTGCTAGGTTGGACTGGATGATCTTGGATGTCTCTTCAAACCTGGTTTACTCTATGATTCTATAAGTAAGAGGATGGCTAAGAATAAGCAGAAATTCTCTTCTATGATTTTATAGTTTTAAAATATAATTTAAAATATGTAACTACCTATCTGACTTTTCCCTTTATATTTCTCATATATCTCTAATTTTATCTGTTATTTCAGATATTGCCCATGCTTGTTTACTTTTCTGGTTTTTTAAGTAAGTTAAATGACCAAAAGTTAATCAGTAACAAGAATAGCAATAATATTAAAAACAAGACCAACACTCAATCCTGTAAGAATTTACTGGTTTATACTCTGAACAAAAAAAATTGTTTACATTCTACACATAGCAGTTCAAAGAATCAAATGTGGTTCATTTCAGGGGAGGATTATTTTCCAGCTATTATTTTGAGCTGAAAGGATCTATTTAGAAGAGTTCTGCAATTTATGGCTCAGCTGAAGAGCAATTTAAAATAAATACCCAATACAGAAACTGCAAGAAGAAATTTTACTTAACATAACAATGAAATAGAAGTTAAGAACCAGGAAAAATCACATTAAGGCCAAACTATTATTGTTAGTAAGTAACTTCATAAAGGAAATAAATACCATAAGACTACCAAGATCCAGAAGTAGTAAGTTTGATGTACAGTCATAGAATCCTTTTTGTGGAACAATGATGTATGAAGCCATGAGATTTATTTTGAGGTCAAGAACTTTCTGAGTTTCAATGACATACAACAAACCTGAAAAATAATATAAATAGTAAATACAAATAAAGTGATCCATACAGAAGTTATGGAGTTAAAATAAACTATAGGAAGAAATTCATGTTCAACTTTAAATGAGCTGTGAATGCCAGATAACTTAAGCTTATTTGATGTTATGGATGCTCTTCAAACTTCTTCTGAGCCACTAACTAATAGGTAGTCTTTAAGGAAGAACCACAAAGATGAAATGATGATAGCAAACAATACTAATGGCAAGCAGAAAGGATCACAGGACGTTAAGGGTTGGAAGGCACCTCTGGAGATCTTTGAATTCAAGTCTTTTGCAGAGCAGGACTACATAATCCAGTGGAAGTCTCAAATGAATGAATTTAGACAAGTCTTCAGAGTTTCCAGAGAAGAAGATTCTACCACCTCTCTGGGGAATCTGTTCCACTGTTCTGTGACCCTTACAGTACATGCAAATGCAAAAAAACTTCATACTCAACAGAGATTAAATTAGAAGAATTTAAATGTGTAGTGCAACTTGGCAATTGCTGAATTAATCCACTGCACTCTGTAAATTAAAAAAATTAATTCTTCTGGAAGTTCTTACTGTGACAATCAGTGGCACTGGCCAAACTTCTAGCATTGTTACCACTGAAATATTGAAGTCTACACTGACTGTGCAGACAAGAACTTCCATCTTGAGATACTGAAGACAAGTAAATATAAGGACTTACAACAATCCTGTTAAAAAAAGCATGCAATTATTTGGAAAATTCAGACTGTTGGAATATTTGAGACCAAATTCTGGCCCTTAGGCTCATCTGAAGAGGAATCAGTGGTCTTGCTTCAAGTTAGCACTGAAAAATGCTTTAGGACACAGCCACAAGCCAGGTGTGCAGAAATAGAGAGAATAACTCACAAACATTACATGACACTGCATCACACTATAATGGCAAGAAAGCAATTAGAACTCTTCCAATACTATCAAAGGTAGTCCTGCTACAGGAGAGCTAGATTGTTAGTCAATGAAAAACTGGCTGGCAGGCACATTTCAGGATTTGCAAGATGACATAACTTGTATTAACAAGATTAAGGTTTTTTTTTCCAGTTTTGAAACCTAATTATATTCAAGAGTAGACTTTATTTTTTCTTCCATTTGGGAAGAGAATGCACTTGAGTCCATAAATTGAACTCAAAGCTTCTGAAATGTCTTTTGCTGGTGCTGAAAATTGCAACTCCTTTAAGGTGGCAAGTTCCTTCACTGTGGTAGTCTGCAGCTGCCCAATAATTTCCAGCTACAAAACACTGCTTGAAAGAAAACTGATGAATGTCCTGAAAAGAAACAACTCTGGAAAGATTGAAGGGTTTCACTGGAGGACCAACATCTCTGCAATATTTTTTAAGGAGTGTTTTGGAGTACTTCAAATTTCTTCCTTGCACCAGCCCAACATATCTGCCAGGACAAAATTCTCTGGCACACCTGGCAGGTGGATTATGTGGGACCCCTCAAGCCATCACATGGAAAGAAATACCTACGGGTTGGCACAGAACTGGTCTCTGGCTTATCCATGGCCACTGCCAGCAGTAAGTACAGCCTCAGGAGCTCAAACAGTTGAGACCCTCAAACATTGGTTCAGCATCCTGCCAATGCCCAAGTGCATCCAGGATGACAATGGATTGTACGTCATTGCAACCTCAGTGCAAGACTGGGCACATAGTGAAGGGGTGAAATGAGTGTTTCATACCCCATATTTTACCCCCAGGCAAATGGCATTGTTGAGAGGACAAATGTCCTAATAAAAAAGACACAAAAAACATCTCTAAAGGTGGCTGGGACTCTCATTTGACTCAAGCAGTCTTCACAGTCAATCATCATTGAAGAAGCTATGGAAGCCCCAACTGAGCCAATGCTGGATGGTGAACACGTGCCAGGAGGGACTAAGGATAAATCCTTGTCGCAGATGCAAGTAGGCCCAACTGTGCTTGTCAAGTTACCCTCTATAGCCCAGAGGCTTATATGCCTGGGAAGCTTTGGATGCCAATTGCAAAAGCCACCACATCAACATGCAGGGGATTCTCCCCAATTATTAATTGCCAAGCCTGGCTCTCAGGTGCTGAGGCAAGTTTTGTCTCCCTACAGGACAGAGTTAAAGCCAAGGACCAGTTCCTGACCAACACCTGGGAAAGAGAGAATCAGCTGCACAGGAGACGGATGGCCAGTGGGTGACGGCATCAGGACCCACAAAGCATGACCTCCAGCTATGGACTCAGAGCAGCTAAGGCTCTACCATGAACTCTATTATTAGTCTATCAGGGACAGAGCAATTAATTACTCAGTTAACTGTGTAGCTTTATTTAACCTTGTTTGAGCTATTGCTAAGTGTTGTTTAACATAGTTAATATTGGTATTACACATGGGAAGGCTAATACATATATATATATATATATATATATATATATATATATATATATATAATGCACAGCTCACTAAATTGCAAGGGGTTTACCAATCACTCTGACTTTCTAGACAAATCTGCCCATTACCACTGAGGTGGAACACTCCAGAGTACTTGAAATTCCTTTCTTCCCTCTCCACCACACTCCCACACTCCCCTATGCCCCCACACCTCCTACAGGTTTGAATGGGGAGAAGTTGGCACGAAAACTGCTTTCCCACCCCCTGCCCTGCAGGTTTGAAGGGGGAACAGCAAAAGGTGCATTTCTGCATGTGCGCTGACCCATGGGGAAACACTGGAATTGGGATGGCGGTTGGCTGGGTTTTAACACCTAGTATAAAATGGCAAATAGACACTTTGCCTAGAAGAGCATAGAGCAAAGGAGAAGGCATGAGGAGATTCCTGCCTTGAAAGAGCTCCTGCCTTGACAGAGTGCCCAACAGGACAGGTTTCTGCTGTCACAGAATTCCCATTTTTGACAGCTCCTACCTTTTTGCACATCTCTCAGTTTTACAATGTCCCGCATTTTGGACAGTTCTCCCCACTTTTGCACCATTCTGTGCAAACTTGCAGGCTTGGCAAGCCCTGAGGTCCTTTGAGAGACCTGCTGGCAGCACTCAGACTGGGTACTCTTGGACCATATCAGCAGCCTGGCTGCCTTCCAGACTGGGGAGACACTAGCAGTTTGGCTTCCCTCCGCCACTGCAAAGGCAGCATTACTTCCACGAACCCTTGTCTTGTGGCAGCTGTGCCTTGAGACACTTGTGAGTTTGGTGGCAGTGCCACTTGCCTTGGGCTTCTGCTGTGTGGATCTACATTACTGGATATGGCTTGCAGGGTCAGGAGACCGCTGAGAGCAGAGAAATCCAGCAAGGGATCACTGTCATATACCTATCTCAACTCCCAGAGTAAACCTGCTGTTCCCTTAATTCTTTGCCCAGCCTGATAGTGGGGTAAAGCTGTGTTTATAGCTTAGTCTTTTTCATTTCCTGACTTCCTAAATCTCTAAATTTGTCCATAACATCCTTTTGAAGAATTCCTGATCAAATCAGAATCTGTAAATACACAAAACTAGTTTATGTTTATAGTTCAGGGGCAGGGTTTCAGGAAAATAAAATATTTCTATTTTTATAATTCCTGACTTGGCCACATTAATTCCCTGCCTCCAAGACAGTAAGAAACAATTAGGGCTACTTAAATACTCAGATGAACACAACAGCAAGGCTGGAAGCTAACAAACTGGTTTTAACCCTGCGTGCAGTACAACAGAAAAATCATTCAAATACTACCTCAGGGTGCAGAGCACAAAGAAAGCTGAAGTCAAAAAACATATAGATATAAAATTACCCAAAATCTAAAACAAATGCTCTGTAGTGAGAGTGAAGAATTAAAACTTCTTCAGGTGCTGTGTTAGAAAGCTAAGAACTTGGACCTACACACCTCCATATGGAAATAGGTAACACTTCCATATACTCCTAGTATCTAGAATTTATTTGTGTGTACAATCAGAAGGACATGCAGCACTTGCCTGTCGAAGTTTTTTCACGGAATTCTTCAAGTTTCATCAGAGTTGCTGATGTCAGTTGTTCTAAATGTACATCTTTTGGAGGCCTGAAGAAATCCACTAAGCTATTTATTGTCATCTATTAAAGCAAAAAATAATACATGGCATGTTGATTATTAAGCAAAATTGTTCAAGATACAAAACTTCATAAAATATTTACTCACTGCATCATATACTATTTCCAGTGGCTGTGATTCTATTCGAAGCCTCTGATCTGCTTTCTCATCCAAAGGATTAGTCTCAAACATTATGCTTAAAAGTGAGGTACTCTTGTCTGAATACACTGTTCGAGAAGACAGGAGACAGGGTGTACACTTTTCTCGGGACACGCCTGTAACTTCAAGTGAGGTAATCTTTGTTTCAAATCTGTAAAAAAAGATGAACAGCATGTTCAGATATAATATCCTTCTGGCTAAGCACAATTAGACAGGAAGAGTAAAGGAATGAGCTGAAAGAAAAAAAACAAAAGCCAAACAAAAAAATTCATCAATGACATATCTCTATCCATTCCCAAATACAAACAGCTCAGCCTAAGGTTGTAACAAATAAATGTATGTATGTGTTTTCCATTTCATTATCTTTTGTGTCTACTAGCCACTCATGACTAATAATAAAGGGAGTCACTGGCTTCATACCATACACTTTTAATAAGGATAGCTGTCAGCACAGAGAAGACACATACAAATGGAAATTCTGAGTATGACCTCAGGAGTTAAGAGGGGGAGAAGATACAGCAGAGAAGAAAATGTTCCAGTGTAGAAAAATAAAACTACACCTTAAGAAGTGCAGTGCTACTTTGAGGCTCATTTTTACTGACAGAAATTAAATCCTTAGCTGTGAAAAGAAAGAAGAAAAGAAACCCAGATGCTCTGTATCACCATTCCTCTGCTGAGAAATGCAGCTAGTCAAAATATAGGTAAGTGGGCACTTCACACACGTGCACACTGCTCAGCTCTTCACTTCAGGCTGTGCCTTCTTTCTGGCAGTCTGGTCTCTGTGGCTGGAGGGAGGGAGGGAGGGAGGGAGGAAGAGGGGGAAGGAGAAGGGGGTTTGGTTCGGGAGTCCTCCTGGGGACTTTGATTTTTTCTGGGAGGGGTTTTGTGTTTCTGTGTTACTTTCCACTTGTATACAACTGCATATATTTGTGAATGTACGCTTGTATATTGTGCTAAGCTGTAAATAAAGCTTCATTCCTTTATTTACAGCCGTCTGATTCTAGTCTGGGTGACTTTCTTAAGTGTGGGGTGGCGAGTAACCCCCAAACCGTCACAAATGCACATAAAAGTGAAACATTTTCTTCCCCGTTTCTCAGTACAATAGAATTACTAGGACCATTTAGATGGAGAGTGGAACAAACAGAAAAGTTGCAAACAAAACCTTACAAAAATCATGCATAAATATCAGCAAGATCAACAGCATCTTAGTAGACTATCAAGCCCCAAAGTAAGAAGGTCAAATTTTAAAATAGGAAGGCTACCTTCCCACGGAATGAATTCATTATATTTGAAACTAAAACAAAATAATTTATATTGCTGCTTTTTGTCATCTACTGAGAGGACAAAATCAAGAAAAAAAATCACCAAGTACAGCTTTCCTCTGCAAATCTAAAATCTCAGCTGAAAATGCAAGAACTTTTCACTCATGTTAAATGCCTACACACAAAAAATTACAAGGTCACCATGCTCAGATTAAATTTCACAAGTACCAACAATCACTCCTGAAAGTAAGAAACAATTTAGTAGCTGAACTACTTGTACATCACAATGGTAAACTGAAAGGCAGGTGAAACTCTGTACTGCCAGGAAAAAAAGAGACCTGATTATGGAAACAACATCCATTCACTCTGTTCATCAGCTGCAGGATAATTCTCATTAACTGCACAAGAATCACAGAATTGTTTCAGTTGGATAAGACCTCTAAGACTCGAGTCCAATCATCAGCCTACCACCAATGTGGCCATTAAACCATGTCCTAAAGTGCCATTTCTACACAATTTTTTAATACCTTCAAGGACAGCAACTCCAGCACTTCCCTGGGCAGCCCATTTCAATGCCTGGCTACTCTTTTCTTTTTTTAATGTGTTTCCTAATATTCACTCTAAACCTCCCCTGGCACAATTTGATGCCATTTTCTCTTGTTCCATCACCTGATACTAGGGAAAAAAAGGCAAACATCCACCTCACTGCATCCTCCTTTCATGTTGAAATGACACTGAAAAACAAAAGTTAAAACAGCTACTAGACATCATTCACAACTTATGAAGAACAAAATCAGTTTGGTAGAGAAAGTTCACCTTATTGCTTGTGCACCTGGTCGCTGGGTGAATACTGTACTCAAGCCAGTTAACGCAAATTTTACCAGCTCAGGAGTTTGTTTGTTTTCCCTTATGGATATAGACATGCTAAATAACTTCACAGAGAACTTCATGGCTTCATACTGCATATGAAGGAAAAACAACAGTGCATTATAAAATATATTCATATACATTTTTATACAGTTTATAAAAAGATATTAAAACCACAAACGCAGTCTGACACTATTTTTTTCGTGCTACACATAGGACTGCATCACAGCTTATGTAAAATTTCCAAAGAGTTACTACTGAGAGACAACAACACAGTAAGCATACACTATGCTTACAAGTAGATGTGTCTGATGTGCCTACACCAAAGGGCCTGTAATGCACAGCTGGAAGGCAGTCCACTGTAACGTGCATGGGATCTTGACTATTTCAGAACAAATAAAATACGTTGCCATTCCTCACTACAATCCCCCAATCAGCTCCTTCCTTACATACTTACCTACACTATCTCATGTACACTCATTTAAGATTTCAGTGAACTACTTAGTACACTCAACGGTTTCTAAATATTGTAAAAGGATATATGAAGCATCTAATAACCTATTTAATAACAATACAGTCCTTACATAACTTTATTCTAGCTTTAGTGAGTGAAATTTCATTCTGAACCTTTTCAGCACATACAAAGTGAGGTCTATAACCACTTTCCTGAACTACATCTAAAAATTATCTGCTCTGCACAATGGCAGCACGCAGTAAGCAAACTAAAAGACACCAGAATATTAGTCAAATACAGAGACAGAGCACTGAGTAATTTTTAAAATGACATTCTAATTTTTTTTTAAGTACATAAGCTACCAATTGTTAGGTATTGTAGGTGGTTATGGCTTAACTGATTTTGGAAGAGTAGGATCCACAGCTGTTTCACTATATCCAATTGCTGCATAGAGTTTAGCCTTTTCTTCAAGCGTCATCAACTCTTCAAGACCTGTCACATTGCAAGAGGTTAAACTTAATATAGGTATCCGAAAAAACGCAAATACTGTTACACATCTTCCCGTGCTTGGTAGGTGTCTGCCTTACAGTAGATACTGTCAACACTGTCCTGAATTTGTAAAAACAAAAAAAACAAGGTTTAAAGCAAACTACTGAATCTTCTAAAGTACGCTTTAAAATGAAGTTATACTTTCACTCTGATTTACTCTATTTCCTAGCTTGCTAACCATAGAAGCAACCTTTGGGATTTACTTTCTGTGTCATAGAGTTTGTTAGGTGCCCTATATTTAAGTGAAGAAAAAACTCTAAAGGCACTGCATGAAATAGACAAATTATAAAATAAATGGATGTAAATTGTTTACAGTCCATTAGGTGCTAAGGTTTCCTAGCACTTCCTTCAAATCCCCATAAACAACACACCATGGAGACAAACACAAAAACCTGTGGTAGAAGGATGTACATATTGAAGACAGCTCAGAAAGACGTACAGAAGGAACAGTAAAATACCTCTGCAACACACAGTTAACAACTTCATCAAGAAAAAAAAAGAAATGTAAAGATCAATAATTGTGTAGCCCAAATATTACACAAATCCAAACTTACATTGCTAAAGACTTATTTATTATTCTAGTAAGTTTGGTTTAATAATAGAAGAAAACACCAGTAAACAAACATACTTGAACCCTTTATTTCTTGCTTCTGCTCATCCTTTTTTTCACCTGACCAGCTCCATATCCAACTAAACCAGCCGCCAGAATTTTCATCATCTTGTTTTACTCCTGGTCTGTAGATTTTTAATTCAGCCTTGGTTGCCTGAAATTAAAATAAAAGTAATTTTATTTCTGCTTCTTTATCAATTTTCCTAGGAAAAATATAAAACCAAGGTATGCTCTACCACACTGAAGCATCATTATGCCACGTTATTTTTTCAGTTCTCTTCTAATAATTTCAAGTACATCATGCTTGAGGAGACAATTCTTACTTGCATAGAATTGGCCACTTTTATAAACAAAAAGATCAAGCAAGAGGTACTTGATTTTAAGTCAGATGTTTCTTACACAGCAGACTGTCTCTACAGCTCTCACCTCAACAAAAATATTTCACTGTATATAAGGCTGTACACGAAGCAATTAAATACCCAGCAGTGGCCACATTTTAAATACTCCCTCTATTTTTCATTTCAAGTTATATGCACAGAGCAATAATAACTACAATAATAAACTCCACTATTCTTGTGATATTTAAGGAACATGAAAAACTACTCTTGGATCTGATACATATAGCGATAAGAGTACAGAAGCATTTCTTTCTCTTACATTTATTATTTTAACAACTGTGGGATGTCCTCTTTGGTGACAGTGACAATTGAATACTAGGTCCTTCCAGAACACACCAGCTACATCCAAACTTGACCACCAAAAATTTAGCATAACAGATGGCAAACAACCACACAGCAATTTAATAGACAGACAAGTTCTCAAAACCATAATAGATTACACTAATTATTTTCCTTTGTGACTAGTATTATTTGAAAAGATACAAACACAAATAAATCCAGAATTTAGAGATGCTCTAATGAATGTGATCTCCCAAAGCAATTAAAAGAGTGATCCTTTCTCAGCACTAAAAAAATCCCAAGAGCTCTCTGCAACACAGATAGGGAAAGCAGCTTCCTGCAAATCAGAACTTTATAAGGACTTGTCACATGTATTCACCCATAGGCCAATGAAAGGCAGGCCCCAACACAAAAACAAAAGCTTCCAAAATTATAATATTAATTCACTTTTGAGAGATGAGCAACACCACAGTTTGTTTGAGCAAAATCCTCCAAAGTCCTCTTCATAAAGGATATTGCTTACTTTTCGTCACATTGATTATTAATGGAGAAAGACCACACATTTCAGAAAGTCTACGTAGCTTTCAGTTCAGTTTCATCAAATGATTCTCACACACCATACTGGAAACTAAATAATTCACTAAGCTAGAGAAAACAAGGCTAACAAATTAAGTCTACCACGTTATCTCCCCCAGCTGTGATTGTCTGTTTAAACATATTCTGCGCTTGCTACATTCAGAATACAATGTGCAAGTAAGTAACTAATACACATTCAGATGTTCAGTCTATATAACAGGGCATCGGGAAAGGAAAGGAATAAACTAATAGTCTAGCTAATTATTAGGGAAGCTTTGCATGTAATCATTTCCAACTTAACATATCATCCTTTGACTGTAATGTCCACAGTAGATCTTACCAAAAGTGGCAAGAAATTTATCCCAGATCAGTTATTTTGAAGCGGGAGTATACAGAGCTGTTTAATTTTTGTTCAATTACAACATGAAACTAACTACGCCTTATAACAATAAACATGAAATATAGGGAAAATATAAAGACTGTAGGGTGCACAATTCAGGGCATCTGCTTAAAATCCCCACAATCTCATGCTAGTTATTTTTAGACTCAATTAAACGATGACATTTTACCTCAACTTCTGCTTGTTGCCTTGCCAGGGTGATGTTAAAAATATCCAACGACTTTTCGAATTCCTAGAAAGGAGGCAAGAAATTATTTTTGACAATTACATTTGGTTAGATTTCACAGCTCAGTTTCACATGAAATGACAGTAAACAACTCTTTCACTGCAACCCAAATTATCTTCTTCAAGACAAAAACTTAAACATGGAAAAGCACACCAACTAAAGACCTTCTTCACTGCAGTTAGTAATTTAAAGAATTATCTAATATATTTGTTAATAATTCTCACTGAGAAAGGTTACAAGCATGTCAACTGAAAATTTTATGTTAACTTACTAGTAACACAGAAACATGTAAATGTTTAAGAAAATAGCAAGATGGACAGCATTTAAGCCTTGAATGATACATGGCTAACCTCCAGCAGTTTTAAGAGTTCTTCATTAGGTTTTTTTTGATGTTATCTTTGTTTTATACATGTCTTTATAGTTCTTCACTTGCTTTCTATGGTGCCGAATATGTTCCCATGACCACATTTGGAGCTTAGGTTGAACATTTACTTCAAGGATGCCGTAGATAACATACTTCCACCTAAAAGCAAAGATGAATTAAATATAGTTCACATTTCCTATAGTACACTGAAGCGACACCAAGAGCTATGCAGACTCCCACTACTTGACAGGTTGCAAGTTCCTAAAAAAAGTAACCTTTTACAGAAAGTGCCCACATATATACACTTGTGAACAGTCAAAACTTTTGTAGTTACTCTTCTGAAACCAAATCTCTACCGTGTTGAAAAGGTTTGTCTTTTTTAAGGTAACAGCTATGCTCTTGCAACAGTACCTAACATACAGTGAAGTCTCCTTCATTAAAACAGTGAGGGCATCAACGCAGTAAACATCTTAAGTTTCTGATAATGGTCAACAAATCCAGACTTTCAAATGTTGTGTCTTTGCCTTTGCTCTGAGGTCCTCACCAATGTTCTTTAAAACTCCTATCTTAAGAAAACCAAACTAAACCAAAATAGTTTTTTCAGGATGGAGTTCTAACTTCCTTAAGTAAGAAACAATCTGCTGGAAATTATTTTAAATGAATAACTAACAAATTATTTTTAAAGCCTGAGGTGGCCTACCATATCTTGGCATTGTTATGTAATGGAACATCAGGTCTGTACTTCCTATATGGCAGATTTCGAGTCATCATATCAATAGACTCAAGAAGCTCCATAACACTGAAGTACTGAAAAACAAAACAAACTGCATGTTATTCTGAGCACAAAACGAATCAAGTTTCTTTTTGAAATTAAAATAGATTTTACAAACAAAAAAGATTAAGAAGTGAATTCACTATGCTTATTATTCATATAAATTGATTTTCTTTTTACCACATTACATATCACTTCAGGAAAACAATTTGTACCTGTGGCTTATTGAATTCAACAGTTATATCCTGTAAATTGACATCTAAATCCATTTTCGGTGATGAAAAGTCAACATCAGATCGAGGATTCATAAGAAGTTTGGCTTTAGCTGTAATTGGGCGGAATACTAAAAAACAGAAGTTGATACAGAAAGTGCAATTAAGTTATTTAAGACTGCTGTAAATTATATAGAATATTTATCAAAGTTATACCAGATTAACCATTTAAAAATGCTAGACTTCAAAACATGAAGACTTCAACACAACTTAAAATACAAAATAATCTATACAGAACTCCATGTCTCCCTATGGCAACATTTATCACACATTTTCACAAAATTTCCTGTATGCAGCACTACATGGCAAATGTTTAATTTAACTGTTTAGATCTGCAACAAATCTGGTTTTTTACTAAAATATAAGCTACTTATAGTATGAAATGGTTCCAGATGTAACAATTCACTATAATCCTTATTCCATAAGGATTATTCTTAACATTGCTGAGGTTTTACACTGTTCGATAAATTATACTCACAATAGAGGACAAAACCAAACATTCCACATTTCTAAATCCAAGCCCAAGTTAGCATGGAAAGAAAATCAATATAAATCCTATGTAAAACCAAGCATTTCACATGAAAAAAATATTCAGAGCAGAAATGTTCTATCCTTCCCACAATTTGGCAGTATCAGGCATTCAGTATAGCCCTCAGAATCCATAGTTAGTTTCAATATGATGAAACAGATGGAAAAAATTATCTAACAAGAATTTGTATATGACTTGGATTTGTATAAATCCTGTTTCTATCAAATAAAATTCCTTCAATTTCAATTGAAATATTTGTAGACCACCTACATAACAAATATCCTAAATTTGCTGAACATTCATACAAGTGGAAACAGACATTTTTGACACCAATTTTTATTTGTTTCATTTTAAGACCTGTATTCCCATGAAGAGTATTTTACTTCTATGTACACATTTCATGTGGCAGAGTATCTATTACTCCTCCCCATATTTAGCTTCCTTAATTATACTTTCCATCCTTTCTATGTGTAAGCACTTTGTATTTACACAGAACAACAGAAACAGACTTTGTGCTTACATCCTTCCTATCAATGTCTCAGTCTAAAGAGTTCCTCTAGAAGAGCCAAAATTTTAATTTACTACAGAATATCAGAATGGTATAATTCTTTAAATATCTGTGGCTCTCATGGCACTGCTGAACTGTAAAACCTATATCCTGCAATTCTGCATACAACTATTCTGGACTTCTATGAAAAGATTTAAACAACTTATGGTGTTTAAACTTGTTTCCTTCTAAAAAAGACAACCTGCAGCATGGCAACACTAAATAAACAAATTGACGGTTCAGAGCTGCATGATCACCATTACCACCTCAATAAAAAAGATACACTTAACATAAGGCAGGTGACCTAAAAAATGAGCTACTACTCTAAACAACCTGATTCACGGAACTTAGATGATGCACATTAGTTGTTCACATCAATAGATGGGAATTACAAGGCATTATGTATGACATTTGAGTAATACATGACTCAAAATCATATTTTAATCAAATCCTTTTTTAATACTACACCTATGACACATTATTGACTGTCACAGAGAGTTATTCCAACGAAAGAACTAAACTGCATTCCTTATTAAGATTTTTGAATAAGAGCCAAAGAGGGAACTAGTAGTATATATATATAGATTATAAATAAAAACAAAATACCACTCACCAAAATCATAACCTTCTGGAATCAGATTGTGGCTGGCAACTCCCTGTTTTAAGTTAACCTACATATACATACATTTAAAAATAAGTTACATTTTTGTTTCATAATATGTTTTAAGTATAAATTGTTAATATTTAACACAGATTTCAAACAGTCCCTTTGATACACAGTACAATTCAAAATATTCATCTATTTTTTGAAGAAAGATTTCTATTTTTAGCTGCTAAAAATCACTGAACAGTAAGATAACTACATATTGTTTATAATTCTGTAACTCAAAGGATTTTTTTTCCAGCTTCCTCAGATGAATGTTGTACTTCTATCACTTAAAAACCTTAACATTCAGCCTTCTTCCTAAAGAACCTGTGAATAACAAGACAATTCTCTGGAATTCTAACACAATACTGACATAAATGGGAGCAGAAATGAATCTGAAGTACATTCTATTTCACAGAATGAACTAAAATACTAGATACATTATCTCATGCTTTACTTACCAATGATTCCTCACAGCCACCATGGTAGAACATCTCTGATTTCACATTCCAGTAAGCAAAAAGGTTATCCAGTCGTACAAGCTGAAAATTCAACAAAACACCTGCTTTAATACTTAAAAATAAAATATTCAGAATGTTCCTTGCAGACTATATAGGCTCTAAAATAAAAGGATGTTTTCTTATCTCACTTTCTGTGCCTAAGACTCTTAATTCATCTTGTTTTATTAACAATTCTTTCTTTAGCATAGAGTTTATAATGTACCTTGTAAAACAACTTGGCAGTTTCATCATGTAAACATGGATTCCAATTCTTATCTGAGGTCTGAAAAAAAAAGACACGTATTTCAGTACCTATAATAACCCAGCATTTTATCATCACTGAAGTAAACCAGGAATAAAGAAAAAAGGACATCATAAGTAACAGGATACTGTCTTCTGATTTAAGATGATTAAGCCTTCTGTTTTACACCAATATTGTTTCCAGGCAGGTTCTCTGGAAAGAGATAACAAGGTACTACAATTCTTTTATAATTCTAGAAGTAGCATTTTAGTTTGCGCCCAACAGAAACAACATATGCTACTGCACTTTCACAAGGCTAATATGCCTTGAAAAAGTGTAGTAGTAAGAATATCAGAGCTGTTGTTCACTATAAAAAATGGTTTAGGGGACAGGGCTAGCAAATTCCTTTCAATATATTAGGAATAAGTGTTTATATGACACCTACTTCATCCAGGAGAGTTACATTTACTTAGACATATTCTCTTTATCAGTTACACAGAAAAAGCTACTGAATCAGAGCAACTCAGCAGAACAACAAAACTGCTTTTAATAGGTAGTCTTCCAGAAAAAAAGACAAAGTATAATCTACAATGACTATTTTGAAGTCTGAAACAAGATGTCATCCTCTGAATTTTTTTTCCCTCCCTCCCCAGTACCAAGTAGTAGCTTCCTTTCTTGGGGCTCATGGCAGTTTCAGTAGAATATTCCTGAACAGCCCAAAGCCAACAACTTGGCAACTGCGAAGTGTATCAAGCAGAGTAATAACTTCCTCTCAAAGGTCTGTTTTAATGACAGTACTTTACCTTCAATGGCATCACCACCACAATGATGCTTAGTTTGCTCAATCAAGGTAGTTACCATTGAGCATTGCTTATGATTATAGGTATACTTTCATTAGGCAGTATGTTACCAGATGCATAATAATACACAAAAATGTAACTTAACCTATAAGCACTCACAACATGCTTTTTAGAGGAAAAACAATATTACCTGCAAACTTAGATTCTGAAGCGAGATGCCAAATGACAAGGGGTTATTTCGATTCGTGATCTAATAGAGCAAGGGGAAATACCAAAAAAGGATTATCTTATACTCTATATTTTGATCTGAAAGTAAATAGGCAAGAACTGAAAAAAAAAATATATAGCAAACATCTGATAACTGTATATTCTTTGTACCCAACTATATATGCTTAAGTATAGCTATGCATTTGTAATAGCTTTTTATCGGAGTTTTTTGGTTGTTGGATTTCTATAACTATGACATTTCCAAAACTTTACTGGGATTCTCTTAATGTGGAAGGCAACTAGAAAAAAATAAATCAGGTTCTTAAGTTCAGTTTACAGTGTGCAGAAGTACTTACATCATCCTCATAGCGAATATGGATGTTGGAAATTTTCACCTGAAGATTTTTGATGACCTGAGTGACTAGTTTTTCTACAAACGTGTCTTGTTTCTCTTCTTTTACTTTATCTATGTTAAAGAACATAACATTTTGTTTGCATTAAAATAAAAAACTAGAGAAAACAATAATCAGTTTGTACGTAAGATCTGTACATTTCCCATTACACTGTACTCCAGTCATATAAAAACATGTCCTTTATAAGCCGTAATATTTATATCCTTACACTAGGCAGTCTTAGTCTTAGCTTTTTCATCTGCTACATAAACAATCAAGTTGTTCTAAAGCATGACCTGAACACATCGATACTCAAGGTGACCAACACACATTTTTTGGAAGTACTAGAAGTTGAATTTTAAATCATAAAACATATACGAAAGAACAAATTTAAAGAGTCTTTAAAAAGATCTAACTGTAAAAAGTCTTTGTTACTGGAGACAAAGTAAAATTATTTCTAATGATAGAAGGAGAAAGAAAATGTCAGCCAAATGACGACAGAAGCAAACAATACTTCAAAATCATTATTTATATCTCATCACGTAAATGCTTGACTCTACCTTCAGGATGCCTACTTAGCAATATTTACAGGCAGATACACCTAAAAATCTGTAACTCATAGGTTAAGCATGAAGAGGAAAACAGGAATCTAAACACTAAGTGACAAATCCACCATTTTTCTGGATTAAAGTAAAGAAATAGTGGCATTTTTGTACCTTTTCCCACTCTTACCTTGGTCAGCTATTTTCTGCTTTGCTTCCTCTATCCTTTGCAATTCTCTTTGTCTTGCTTCCAAGAGCTGCCTGGCTTCTTTTTCAGCATCATATTTTATGCCTAAATACACAATGTAAAAAGATACAATTAAAAAAAACAAACCTTACACAGTTTTGGGAGGTTTTGTTAGTGGTCACATAACAACAAAAAATTAGATAACCAACTGCAAACTACTGAAAGACATCACTTCCCCATTACCTAATTGTACTTGTTAGCAGTATCTAATAGGATTAAAGCTCATGAAAACAACATCAACCCATTACAAAATACTTCCAGAATCCCACCCTCAATACTAATTCCTTTAACATTAACTTACTGGCTGTGGGTACAATAAGCAAATAAACTCCATCAAGAACTGCCTCAACAGGTTGAGTATAAAGGTTTTGCCAAGGAATCTGTAAGTTAAGTTGACCTACAAACACAAAAGGAACAAGGTAAACAGTTGGCAGGAAAATAGAAAGATAACAAACACTGACCAACAAATGTCTTAATTATGACAACAGATGGAGAAAAACTAGAGCATCTGAGGCACATGTCCTTTGGACACAAATGAGCATAAGGTAAGTTTTTCCATGAGCTCAATGACTAGAAGTCCTCTTCTTACTTGAATTACACTTCTTCATAACAGCAACCTCTCCTTCCTTACAAATCCACTATCACACCCTCAAACAAGAAAAACATTGGCAGCTTGTACCTAATCAGTCAACTAAATACAAGGTTTTTTAAACATGTATTTTCCTCTTCTTTTGTCTTTCCCTGGGGAGAAGTCTTAAAGTATTGTGTTTATTTTGTGAACACATAGACCTTGAGGTTATAGTGTCTTCTATTCTTCACACAAGCATCATTTTTAATAACCTATGAAATCGGACACAGGAAAAATACACATTTCCAGGGCATGTTTAAGGAAAACATGATGGCTTTAGACTTAGTGTGCTGTAAGAAATCACTAACTTCTACATGACCATGTGCTGGTTTGAGATTAATTGGAATATTTTAATGAGAGAAATTATATTATTGACTGTGAAAAGAAAATTCAGTGATGTCTGTATTATCTATACGTTCTGCTGGGACATACGAAAACAAGGGCACAAACACAGATATGACAGACTCAGCCCAGATTTTGCCATATTAACTCTTTTGCCATTTCTGACTAATCATTCTGCTTCTAACGCCCCTTGCTGCGCTTTCCAGCTCACTCTGCACATAAGAGAAATTCTGAAATAAGGGAGAGGAAAGAAGGTGGAGGGTGGTTGGGAGCCTCTCCTGGGCACTCTGACTGGTAGGAGGGGTTTCATTTCTCTGTATTACTTTTGTGTATTACTTTATATGGTTGTAAGTATCTGTAATATATTGTATATATATGCTTGTAAATTGTGTTAAGCTGTAAATACATAAAGCTTCATTCCTTAACTTCCAGTCAGATAAATTTAGTCTGGTTAATCTAGTGTGGGGATGGAAACTCCAGAACCACCACGGACCATCAACTGGCAATGAGAAAAGTTTCCATATTAGGAAAAACACGGAAGGAATATAGCAAAGGAATGCAAAACTCGTAGTGGAGGCCTGCTGATACAAGGGATACACTCCTGTCCTGCTCAGTTCCAGAAACTAGGAAAATTACTTGTTAAAGATGCCACTTGCAAGGAAAAAGAGCAGTTTAGTAACTTTTGTATGAGCGTATGACAAAATGCTACTTACCAATATGTCCTGCTTTAACCTTAAATGGCACATCCAGCTGACTCTGAAAGAAAGTGTTTTAGAATACTTAAGCTCATTTCAGCAACTTGTGAAATGTTCTGATACAAAGAATAAAAAACAACGATAACCTCAGCAACAAATTTTCAACTTCTGGAAGAAGCCATTTAACACAATGGAATAAGTAAGCTCTTGGTTACCGATTTACACTGTTATACCATGCTAGGCTAAATACATCCCAAAGAGCAAGCTTCTAGCTTCATGAACTATACAGGAAAAACAAACAAAAAAAAAAACCAACCACACCACAGGTCTTTCAGATCCATTTTTGACCAAAATACATTATTTTACCAACTGCTGCAAGTTTTGTCTTAAAACAAAGGAAAATTAAGCCAGCATACTCATATTAATTAGCTAATTCAACACAAGTATAGAGAAAATAAAACACTAAGTTTTCACTTAAAAGGCAGCATAGGAATCTAAAGTAGTATGGACAACCCAATATGTTCTTCAAGAATCATTTCTGCAACAGTTGCTTTTATTTTCATCAACTTACCAGTGCATTTTCTTTTATTTCAAGATTCTTCAGTGCAACAGCACCTAAAAAGAAAGAAGGGAGTAAATAAAACTACACTAAGTAGTAGTAGTAATGCACACTAAACATGTCCGAGTCACTTGTCCCGGGCCTGTGATTCTTTAACTCTTTGCTTTGAAGAGATCTACAACCTACACATCAAATATCCATGGAAGATTGTTATGAACACACTGTTCATGCTACAAAGGAACACTAAAGTTTTCTTATGGAGCTCATATGTCCATAAAAAGAACCTATGATTCCTAAAAGTAAAAACGCTGGAAATTACTGCCACATTTTGTAAGGATAAATTTTTAATTTAAAAGTTTGCTTCCTTTTCCTCAACCATCTGTTTCTTATGCTTATGGAAATTTAGCAACATTAAATTTAGTGTGGATTTTTAGCTCTCAAAAGATCTAACATCTGCAAGTTATATTTATAGGCTGATTAAAGCTCACAAGAAGCACTTCAGTAAATTTATTCTTTAAATGTCTTAACAAATCCAGCACCTTCTAAACACAGAAATTTTGAACTGCATTATCTGTTTTTACCAATCTCTCGCCATAACAAAGGACCATTGAAAGGAAGCATGAAACTTCTAACCTAAAAACATGCTCATAGTCTGAAGCAATTTCTTCTTCTGGAAGTTTTGCAGGAAGGATATAACACCTGCAATGGTTACCTCCAAATTAGTTGTACAGTATTAACATACACATGGAAAGACATCTGGTACGGCTGAGCAGAGGAGTAAATGAGATTCAGGAAAACAGAAGCAGATTACAGGCCTGGAAAGGAATACAACTTGATTGCAAATGATAATTTGATAGACCAAATAATTCTCTGGTGCAAGAATTATTCATGCAACTATACAGTACTGCTGGCGTTGGAAATTGGACCCTCAAAAAAGCTTTCATTAGCATGGAGTCGTTCAAATTGTTGAACTACTGTAGTTGAACATATAAACTAATCTATCTCTCCTGTATGTGCAAAACACTCTGAACTTTTAATTAATTTATCCCTTAGAACAACATACTAGCTCTTTTTAGTAGAGCTATATATATATATGACATGTGTCAGCATCAGCAGAAAAATACTACATGTGGAAGGATGTTTTTTGAGAGCCAAGAGTTCTGCTTTTAAGTCTTCCAATCCACACATATTGACAGGTACATTAGGAAGGGGGAAAAACACAGAGACAGTACTACCAGCAGTATTTTAAAGCTATCATAGTAACTATAACTAGTCTACACAATATTCATAGGTAATAAGGTCACAATTGAGTCCAATTCTATTCTAAATTTATTTCCTGATATAGCTGACCCTGCACATATAATTGTAACACTGTAATTAAAAAAAAAAAAATACAAAACACCAAAAACAATCAAACAAACAAAAAAACCCAGCCAACGTCACTAACTGTATTCTTACTAATTTTAGGTATGTTTACATCAAGTAATAAGCAATTCTAATGATATCCAGAGCAAAGGTTCACAGAATCCTAGGGGTTGGAAGGGACCTCCAGAGATCATTGGGTCCAACCTCCCTGCAGGCTCACCTAGGAAAGGCCACACAGGAACACACCCAGGCTGGCTTTGAAAGTCTACAGAGAAGTAGACTCTACAAATTCTATAAGCAGCCTGTCCCAATGCTCTATCACCCTCACAGTAAAGCTCCTGATGTTGAGGTGTTATACCCATTATTCCTTGTAATACCAGGTGCCACTGAAAATGCCTGCCCCCTCCTACTGACACCTACCTCTCAGATATTTACAGACAATAAGAAGATCACCTCTTAGTCTTCTTTTTCCCAGACTAATCAGTCCCAGTTCTCTCAGTCTTTCTTCTTAGGAAAGACGTTCAAGTCCCTTAATCATCCTCACAGGTCTTCATTGAACTCTCTCCAGTAAATCTGTGTCTCTCTTGAACTGGGGGGTCAAAAATTGAATACAATATTCCAGGTAGTGGTCTCGCCAGGGCAGAGTAGAGGGGGAGGAGAACCTCCCTAAGACCTGCTAGACACACTTTTACTAAAGCAGCGGAGACATGTTGCAACCAAGTTACCCCGTATGTGAATTCTTGCACTTAGCTGAGACATGTCACCCAAAAATGTTCACAGGCAAACTCCAGGACTAGATAACACATGAAGCAGTTTAACAGGGTTTAGATTCTCTGCTTTCACTGATGGCTAAGTAAACATTACCTACTATTTACCAAGTGTTGCCACACTCAGCTGAGGCACAGGAGCTCAGTAACTTAATCTGCAATAATTTGGAAGCCCAAATGCTTCTAAAAAAAAAGTACCAAACTGCAAAATGAGTAAAGATTACCACAAGCATCCACAACTAACACTGTGTATTGGAGAAGTACAATTATAGCTGATCTTACCTCATTGGTAATGGCAGGGAAAAACACAGTACTGACACTCTTTCAAACAATTCTATATGAACTGTCAGGCTTGAGAAAGGGGTAAAAAACCTCCTTCACCTTTTTTTTCTATATTAAAACATTTAGCTAAATTCATGAGACACAACTCAGTAAAACTTACAAAATCTCAGCTTTTATTATAAAATCACTGAAACTCATTCTCTAAAACATCACAGCTTACTTACCAAACCTCTGACTGACCATCTGAACATGAATGTGTTATCAGAGTGAAATTGTGCAAGTGCCCACCTTACAGCAATACTGCCCTTGTCTTTCAAGCAGGACCATTGATCAGAGGATTTAGGGTACAAAGCGGTTCATCTTGAATAAACAATGCATGTGTTATTAGCAACTAAGTCTTGAAGAGTAGCTGGACAGATTGCTAACTCCTAGCCTGTGTGGAAGTTCCCAACAATATAAAACAGAAGGCTGTACAAAGATACCAAGAACATCAAGACCTAAACAAACAAAAACCTGTCAACAGAAGAAACTTTCATCAGCAAAGACTGAAGATGTAAAGATGTCGCAACTTATGTCCCTAACGAGTAAGCTTTACTCATTAACAAATCATTGTAATATTAAAACACACACCACCCTTGATCTGAGAAGACCCTTACCTACAAGAGCAACCCTCTCAATGGATGTGCTACTAATTTTATAGATGCTTTGCTTTAGTTGAAGGTGAAGAAGTTGCAAACCAATCAGTAAGCGGAATAACAAAAGATATGCATAGATAGGAAGAAAATGTTAATGAAAGTTATATGAAAGTTTGAAACTTTGTGGTTTTGGTTTATGCTAGCTTTGCAAAGGACCAAATCTGCCCAGCTTTGTTAATCAATCAGTATCTTGGCTCTGTGTATCTGTTGGCTGCTGTACATCAGGTTTTGGCAATGGACTATGAAAGCACACGAGCACTGTTTTTTTACGTTTATGCAACCACTTTTTACCACTTAAGTGAACACAAGAAAGGCTAATTAAACATTTCTTCAAGTAAGCATGATTTACTTTTCAAAGTCACACCACCACCTCAACTGAAAACAAATTCTAAACCAGAGGATTCAGAATGCCAATAACTGGCCATGTCAGCATTCTCATTCATTAACAAAATGTTGCTTTTATCAGACCTGATTGTTTCTTTTCCACTGAGCTGTAACTCCAAGTGCAACTGCACTGAACCTCACTGCTTATGCTAGGGACAGGGCAGGTGGGGGGTGAGGGGGAATCACACACATACACAGAATTAACCCCACCAAACTTTACAAACATGAGCAGGAAAATCAAGGAGCAAAGGCCTGCTACAGGACATAGCAGAGCTACTACATTTTACTGCCCTGGAGCCCCTGCCAATGTGCCAATACAGGAATTTGAAAATAAAATCAAGATTTGGATGTTTGGTTTTGCTAGGATTTGGTAGATATTTCCCTTTGGGAGGCAACTGGATTTTAATTTGTTTTGACTGCAGAAGTGTATCTAGATAAAACCCTATTTGGCAAATTAAAAATTGCCCCAACTGAGCAATACTTGCATAGACAAGTAGTTGGAGCTGTGTAAATACCTAGGGTTAAACACATAGGCTAACAGCCAAAACACTAATAAAAACGCCAAAACATTTACAAATACCTTCAGTACAGTGTAGTATTAAGGCTACATTATAAAGCAAATTCCTATCTCTCAACATTGTAAACAGTTTATTAAAACAGAACGTTCACCAAATTCTGGAACAAACAGATTTATCATTTTAGATACTCAGACTACCAATGATTTCGAGTGCATGAAGCAATATCTACTATCAAGGCCCTTGGCTCACAAAGATCTAGATAATAAAGTAACACTTGGTAAACCATTCAACGAAAAGGCCTTACTTACATTTTGTTATGGACTGTTACCAAAAATTAAAGAGAAAAAAATTATGCCATACAAAATCCTGCACATTTTAATCTATACGTTTAATTGTATTTCTGCTGCCTTGTAAATAGGAAGCAAAGGACTGATAATAGAGATACTCTTCACTGCTCAGTCAATTCGAACTACTAATATATAAGCAGGAGACTGCAACAGCTATGCCCTTGCACCTGCTATACCTAAACAAGGCAAGGCATCGAAAAGCAGTAGTTTTTTATTAAATAATTGGTGTAGGGAAAAATAAAAAGTGCTTGTGTGCTCACAAATATGTATCCATTTTCTCTCTATACCATTCTACGAATACAGTTGCCTCTGTAAGATACATTAGCTATTCAAGTTAACTAAGACATGACTGAGACATTATCTAATAGTAGGTGTGCCAAGACAAAAGAGAATTTAAGTATTTTAAATGGCATGACAAATAGTTTGACCAAGACACTGAATTATAAGCTCTTTAGATCTACTCAGAAGAAATAGGTAAAAAAATGCTTGGTCTCTGTGCTAGTTTGAAGCTAGCTGGAATATTTTGGTGAGAATTAGATTATAGGCTATGAAAAGGAAACAAAGGTGATGTCTACTTCACTCACAGAATTGCTGAGATGTAGAGAAACAAGAGCACAAACACAGATAACACTGTTTCTGTGTGTCTCTGCCTGCACTTTTCTCCCGGACCTGCTGTCTGTGTTATTAATCCTTCTGCCTTCTAACCCTCCTGGCTGATCCTCCAAGCTCACCTTGCACATAAGGTGAAGTCTGGGAGGTAGAGGGGTGGAAAGGGGGTGGAAGGGTGGTTGGCAGCCCCTCCTGGGGACTCTGGGAGGAGTGTTGTGGTTTTGTATTACTTTTTAACTTCTTGATTTCTGTATGTATCTGGTATATATTGTAAATACCTGCTTGTATATTGTGCTAAGCTGTAAATATAAAGCTTCATTCTTTAATTTCCAGCTTGGCTGAGTCTAGTCCTGGTGATTTCATAAGAGTGTGGGGGTGGGTTACACCCAAATCCTCACAGTCTCGCCAGAACGCTTGGAAACCTTAATGACACTTTTTTTCCAAAGGTAACCAGCAACATCTTACAATGCTTTGTTCATTCCATCAGATATTGTAAGTATAACGTCATTAGGTTAGAGCATTTTATTCTGCTTCATAATACTGAAGCTCCTAAGAAGTATGATTCCCTTCCCTATTACATTCTTTTCTGAAACTTGGCCTTTCCAGTACTGGCCTTTACTTCTTTATGTTTTTTCACTTGTAGGTTGTCCTACATTTTCCTTTCTGCACTGACTGCTGCATTACGTTCTTGCACCTCCCTCATGACTTTGTTACCAGATCACATTTTTCTGTAGTTCTGAGATAGTCTGCATTTTCACCCTTCAGTCTGGAGGAGTTTTTAAGGAGAAAACAAACAAGCAAGCAAAAACCCCACAACACATTTTAAAGCAACTCTGTAGCCTTAATCACAACTCTGTGTTCATGTATGATGTGTGGATCAGTGTCATCACACAAACTGAATCTGGTCAGCTCTGCATCTTTTAAACACCTCCAGGTATGGTAACATATGGCATTCTTTCACTGTGCAAGAAAAACAATTACTGTTAAGTATGTTCACTAATAAAGCTCCCAATTTTGCAGAAGCTGAAACTATATAAAGATACCTTTTATACTTACATACGGAGAGGTACCAGTCTTAATCTCAACAAGCTAGCTATTAATATCACTTGTTTTCTACAGTATATAAAAAATTTCCTTAGGTATTTAAACATTCAGAGGCAAAGATCTCTATGTCTTTTATATTTTGAGATGCTGATACACAGCACATGTGCAGTGCTGTTACATCCAAAAAGCGCTATTCATTTATTACAGGGAGAAAAACTTTTCTTTAATAACTACAAAAATAGTTGAACAGGCTTTAAGATAATTAAGATTTATGTCAAATTTAGCAAGTTCATAATGACACACAAACACTGCATGAAAACACAATGCTGTAAACACTTTCAGAGCATGCAAACAACCATAAAAAATCTCTGAAGTTTAAATAAAAACAAAACACTACTTTTCTTTTTTAAAAAAAGTCCACAATTTTCAGCAATTAGGAAGCCCATAAAATCACAAATAGATGCTAAGTAGACTTCAGATACACTACCAGTGCAGGAATCTACTACTAATCAAAGATGGCTGCATACAAAGACAGGAGTCTACTGCTATTACTTCTAATATTAAGTGCCTTTTAGATACAGAATGCAATTTTTAGCTCCTCCCAAGATCTGAGGAAAAAGGAATTTAATTGAAGGGGAAAAAAAAAACAACTAAAATCTCTAAATATTCCAACTACCTGAAGAGAAAAATCTCAAAATCAAGTTTCACACACATAAAAAATATGTAACAGCTAAGTATCAAGCACTCAAATTACAAATTAGTGAAATCTATTTAGCTGTTGCTGTTGTTTGGGGTTCTCTTGTTTTGGCTTTATTTGACTGGTATGTTTTAAGTGAGAGCCAATGTCTAGCTGACCTGGTAAAAGTTGCATTACAGAAGCGTAAACTGCCAAGAGTAACCATCAGCAATCCACTAGAAAATCAAGCTTTTATTACCTTTTGTAATGTACAAACATTGCCCCAAACATTTACAGAACACTCCATATCACAGAATAATAGAATCACAGAAAGTCAGGGGCTGGAAGGGGACCTCGAAAAATCATCCAGTCCAGCCCAGCTGCCAGAGCAGGATCACCTAGAGCTTAACACACTGGAATGCATCATTTTACGATTTTATTTTTTTTTGCTTGCCTTTCCCGAATACAAAGAAGCAGCCACAGTAACTGAAGAACTTAAGAACACCAATCAACTAGTTTGACACTTGAAAGACACAGTAACTCAATCCTTTCAAATAGGGTGCACATGACTTGTAATAAACTACTCTGTTAGTCCTTACTGTCACAGACCAAGAGCTACTTTCTCTCCAGCAGTTACACATGCTGTTACAGCACTACGACTCCAGATAGACGGAACTTTGTAAACGCCTTGACTAAGTGAAGGAAAACTACTGCAGAGAATTCCTTAATAAAGATTTCATTTCAGAAAATGGAAACATAAAACAAAAAAAGCACAAAGTGAAATACTGCATGAGGTTTCCAAAATCCAACTTGCATACACAAGTACCTTTGTAGGTAGGGAATACCTCAAGGGTGCTTCAGATCTGCAGAGGTATGAATGTACACGTAAAAAAACCCTGCATATCTGTGTTTGCTCTTGTAAATGCTATAGATATCTAGAATACATATTAAAAACTGAGCAAACAGTAGTCATAGCACATGCATCTTTTAATTTTATGTGTCTTACTCTTCTTCACTTTCCCCAGACACACTGGATAGACTACCCTGTATCGACATTTTCGTTTTCTTGTGCACAGATTACTAAGGGGATCTCAGTAGCGCACGTTGGAAGAATATTTAGCATTTCTCCGAACTGGAGGCATGCTAATTTATTTTTACAGACTACTGCCTATTTCATCTAGGACAACTAATCACAGCCCCAAAGATACCTAAGCCAGTCTCTTTGATTATTTAACGCTGAAAATGACAACTATTCTAGATCTACTGAAGGCAGCACCAAAAAAAATGGCCTGTCACTTCTGTTGGCAGAGAGCCTGCTGACTTCCACCAGCACACCACTGACACTACAAAGCTATCAAAACCCCCGGGTTTATTATCAGTTTATTTCCGGGAAGAGAAAAGTAAGGCGGTTCAGTTTCGCATTCACTCACAGACGGGTCAGGCTCTCGGCCCCAGGCCGCCAGCGGCGCCCGCAGACCGCCCAAGCCTCCCCAAACTTTCCACGAGTGACATTAGTACCGCGCGGACCCCTCAAGCTTCTCCCAAGGAAAGTCGCGAGCCTGGACAAGACAACAAAGGGTAACTCCCTATGGAAAATAAAATCCAAACGGACACTAGCACATTTCAAGCGCCTGTTTTCTTCTCTTCGGTTTTGCAGCTCCGCCTGGTCCCTCCGCCACGTCTCCCCGCCGCCCTCCCCCTGCAGCAGCCGCCTGCCCCCACGCTCCCCGCAGAGCCCTCCTCCCCAGTACGCCCGCACGCCCGCCCGCCCCCCACGATTATTTTTTACACTGCCAGGCAGGTGGAGCGGCCGCAGAGCTGCCAGGCGGGCAGCGCCCAGCGCGGCCGTGGGCGTGGGCACCTTGGGCCCGGCCGGGCCCGGCCCGAGGGACACTGCCCTGACCTCTCCTCCCTTGCGCGGTCAGCAGGGCGACCCCGAAGCCGAGCGGGCGAGAAGTACCGTTGGGGAGCTGAGAGTGTCGGTGGACAAGCAGGCGAACAGTCAGGATGTCCACCAGCACGGGCAGGCCGGACGGCGCGCCCCAACCCGCGGCCCCAACAGACCCGTACCTCCCCAGATGCCTAGCTTCAGCTGGGAGCTGTCTAGGTTCACCACGTAGTCGCCGAGGAAACGGTTCAGGGACGTCCACGACCAGCGACTCAAACACCATTCTGACCGGCGGCCGGGGCGGCAGCAGCGCCAGCAGCACGGGCCGCTCCAGAACGTGCCCCTACCCTTCCGCGGCCCCGCCCCACTCCCCGCCCCACACTGCGGCGCCCCGCCCCCACCGGCCGAGGGGGCTGGGCCTCGCGCGGGCTCCACCGCCTCCGGCCCGCCCACTTCCCGCGAGCCGTCAAAACCTCCCCCGAGATGGGCGCGCGCGCCGGCGCCCGCCGCCCGATGGCGGCCGCGGGTGGAGTAGGAGGGGCTGAGGCTACGGGAGCCGCTGCGGGCGCTGCGCGGGGGCTGCGCGGCTCTTCGCGGCTCTTCGCGGCTCTTCTCATGGCTGCGCGGCTCTTCTCGTGGCTGCGTCGTGCAGCGTCTGAGGGAGGTATGACAGTTTCGCTCTCGCTAGCCATTTCTTTCTGTTTTTAAAATGTCGGTTACCTTGTCCAAGGAGTTCTAACGTGGTAACCAGTACGGTTTCTTTTAGTACACTTGTGGGTTTTTTTCCCCGAAGCTGGGGAAATGTAAAAATTACTGCATTTCTCTAGCATTTCAAAGTGGCTGAACTGTTATTAGCGTAATGACTAAACCCAGCTGAATTTAAAATAATGCTCCAGAGAGTTTTGGCTGTGGTGCTGTTTCGGCTTGAGGATCTGCTGAGTCGAACGGACACCTAGGACGCATTTGCCAGGAATGACTCTGCCGAGGCCTCCTATGCTCATGAAGTTGTTCTACTAAACCGCCATAATGAATTTCTTTGATGAAGAATATAATGATCCTCCAGCCTGTTCCTGGATTTGTAATAACTACATTTTCAATTAAACTAAAGTGTTTTTTATTGACAAGCAATCCTCAGAATTCTCTTCTACCAGGCAGTTTTCCAAATTATGTTTACAGCTTCTTAACATGGATGTAAGACTTGTTTGTCCTTCTGAAATACTCTGCAGGAGACATTCTTAAGCTGGGAACAGAAGCATCCTAGGTTTTTGTTACGATAGATCTTTGCACTGCACAAAATCTGTGTGAGTCTTCCACAGCAGTCAGCTAGACTAGAAGCTGTCCTGAGGAAAAGCACTTGTTGCAGATGAACTGGCATGCCTCGCGTAGGCAACTCTGGATAAGCCATGTGATTTCCACTAGTGACTTGACAGTTAGAAATCCATAACATTGGCAGACTCACCAAGACAAGGGGGTTTAGTCCTTTGTTTTCCCTTGTCTGTCTTAAAGTCTTATTGCTCACTAGGACCCAGCAGGTGTAGTGTGATTTCAAGCCCACTTGGAGCAGTAGCTGGAAACTAAGAAGCAGAGTGTATCAGTGAAACACCTGTGGAACACCTGTCCAAAATTTGAGAACTCTGTGTGAGAAATATATATTTGATCCGATCAATTTGTGGCAAGAGGCCACAGACAGGGAGGAAGGGGGGTGTTGAATGGAGCTGCACTCCTCCTTGCACAACCATCACAAAAGCATACGCTTGGCTTAAGATAACAGCAATAAATAATTAGAAGCTAGAAAGATTGGTGGAAGAGACAGCCTTTGCACATGAGCAAACAGGACTGGTTTGAGTTCACGGAGAGGACACTTGACCCTTTACTTCATCTCTGAAGACCACCAGAGGGACCACTGGATAAATAGAGACATGCGTGGAAGAGACACCTCCCATTGTTAGAACTGATAAGGAAAACCCAACCTTTTCTTAGAATTAGTAATGAATATGTAATAGGATATAAAAAGAGAAAACTGAAAACAAAAGGTGTGCATTAGGGTAGAGCAGAGCCTCCCCTCCTACCCAGGCCTGTACATTGCTTGATTCCTGCAACTCTATTACAGCCTTATTTTGCATGAACGCCAGTTTATGCCTGTTATTTATTACATCTGTCTACATACATAACACAGTCACAGCCATCTGGACAGCAGTTCTCCCACTTGAACTCGTGTTATGTGTATTCCTCTGCATTGCCAGTTTGCAGGGTCAGCACAAGGGACACAGGCAACCAAGTTAATGAAATAAACTTATCTTATAATTATATATGAAATAGCAGAAAACTAAGCAAAATAATAATACAGCTGGGATAAAATAATACAATATGGATAAAATACATCAAGGTAATACACCTAATTATTACTACATAAGGTTAGCTCTAGTGATTAAGCAAGATAATCACCAATTGCCCTAATACTTTAATATCATCCAGAACCCCAGCCACTAAGGAACTCCAGTTACAGTAAGGATTTGGAGAACTTTTTTGGGCAATTGGAAGGTCATATGCAAAAAAATTAAAAGTTGAATAAACAAGTTTATGTGACTTCAAATGCAGAAACACCTGACTTCATCCTCCTCTTGGGATTCTCCCCCACAGCCTGCCCCGAGTTCAGGAAGAAACCAAGGCAGTGTCTTAATCTGTTTGGCTTTGACCACATACCCCCTCACAAGGTTAGACATCTGATTTCATGGCCTGGACAGTCTGCCTCTAAATAAGGAAGACTGAATACATTCTCATAAGCATTTGATCCTCACTAATAACTAAGCTACATCTTTCACTAGTAATCATGTCGCTAATAAGCATACATGTTTTGCTAATGATCAGATACTAGTGATCAATCATAAGCAGTAATCAACGATTTTTTTACATCCTACAGTCCCTTGGAAATCCATTGATAATCTCAGTACTTTTCCTAATTTTACAACCACAGATCCTGATGGCCTTTCATGCCCGTAACAAAACTGTTTCTGGATATTAGCAACCAGGTTTCTGGAATTCATACCATTTTTTTCAACCTCAATTTCAAGGCCATAGTCTTTTCTGTCCCACAGGGACCCATCACAGCTTACTGCTGGCATCTGGAGGAGCATTGTTGAGATTTCTACTGAAGTAATTCAACAACTTGCAGGTTTGCCAGGATGGCAGATCATTGTCAGGGTAAAGTGCTGTCCTCTGCTACAGGACAGTCACAGGCAATCTTGTTTTCATTCTCAAAAACTTGACATTTCTAATGAAGTCATATAACTCTAGGCTCACTGCCAGAGCTTAATGTATTTTCATGTTCATATATACAAAAATTCTTAACCTTGTTTTTTTCTATGTTGCAGATAGTGTTTTCAAAACTATTTTGGCTCAGAGAACAATTAAGAATAAGACAGGATGGACTATGAGCATCATGTAAAGTGTCCCCAAAATCAGAGTTGTATCAGTCTTACAGAGATGTCAAAATTTGTCGACTATATCATGAATATTCACTTTAAAATGCACTTAAAAACTGTGGTAAACCCACACATTACAGGTATGCTCTATTTCTGAATTTTTCATCACCTCAGTATGTTTATAGCACTAACCCTAAAACTTCTTATCTCTTTGAAAATCAGAAGCAAAACCACTCCTAAGTTTTCTGTCTTATCATCGTATGCAATAAAAAACAAGGTCTGCTTGTCAGTAAAATGTTTTAGCTTAATTTTAAAGCCAGTTCCTGAACTTCTAGGAACAAATTGGAGAGTAACTTTATTTTTGCTACAGTCATCAAAGAAATGCGTTCAGGAGCTTGGCAGAAAAAAAGACTTTAAAAGTTCAATAGGTTTGTGCACCTGGGAAAAAACAATCCCATGTATCAGTAGAGGTTGGGGACTGACCTGCTGGAGAGCAGTGAAGGACAGAAGGACTTGGGAGTCCTGGTGGGTGGAAGGATGGCCATGAGGCAGCAGTGTGCTCTTGTGCACAGGAAGGCCAATGCCATTCTGGGGTTTATTAGAAGGGCTGTGGTTAGTAGGTCTAGTGAGGTTCTCTTTCCCCTCTACTCTGCCCTGGTGAGGCCTCATCTGGAGCATTGTGTCTACTTCTGAGCCAGCCAGCTCAAAAAGGACAGGCAGCTGCTTGAGAGAGTCCAGCACAGAGCCACAAAAATTATTAAGGAAGTTGAACATCTTCCTTATGAGAAGAGACTGAGGGAGATGGGGCTTTTTAGTTTGGAGAGGACGAGACTTAAGGGGTGACCTCAAAGATGTTTATAAATATGTAAGAGGTGAGTGCCAGGAGGATGGATCCAGCCTCTTCTCAGCAGTGCCCAATGACAGGATAAGGGGCGATGGGTGGAATTTGAATCATAGAATCATAAAATCAACCAGGTTGGAAGAGGAGACCTCCAATATCATCCAGTCCAACCTAGCACCCAGCCCTAGCCAGTCAACTAGACCATGGCACTAAATGCCTCATCCAGTCTTTTCTTGAACACCTTCAGGTACAGTGACTCCACCACCTCCCTGGGCAGCCCATTCCAAAGGCAGATCTCTCTCTCTGGCAAGAACTTCCTCCTAACATCCAGCACTGTAACAGGCTGCCCAGGGAGGTTGTGGAGTCTCCTTCTCTAACGATATTCAAGAACCGTCTAGATGAGTTCCAGTGTAATCTGCTCTAGGCAATTTTGCTCTGGCAGTGGGGCTGGACCAGATGATCTTGCAAGGTCCTTTCCAGCCTCTGACATTCTACAATTCTTATGATATGTACAGTATTGAAGAAACAATAGGAAAGAATTTGGTGTAGGTGTTGATTTAATCAGCCACTGTAATCACTATGCATGGGGAATGGGACATGTGATCGGAAGACTAACCTGACTGAATAGAACTAAAAAATGTATATAAGCAAAACAGTAGTGCAAATTGTTGTCTTCACCTGAAAAAACCTGTGGAGTCCATGTCACCATTCACTACAAATGGTCAACCTCAACGTGTGGGTGTAAAGAACCACAGAGAAGACAGCAGACAGTAGTGGAAGCCCAGCTGAACTACAGAAGGCAGTGGACCACAGAACTGCTTCATTGTGACAATTTTATCACTTCTACAGTTTTGACAGAAAGGACAACTCTATCTTAAATGTTTTTAAACCTATTGTGAAAAGGAGGGGAATCAGATGTGATGAGCAAAAACCTGCCATGCTTTTACGATGGTTATGCAAAAATGCAGAGCGATGTACAACAAAAAACACCTTCTCTTTAGAAACTTGGGAAAAAGGGGGGATGCCCTCATGAACATGGCAACTGCTACATCTTTGCTCACAACATGGCAGGAATTAAAAGACTTGTTAAAGTGATTAAAGGAAGATCTCAAGGTTGCTACCACTGCCACCACCTCTCCCATCTGTCCTGCGACAGAAGCACAGCTGTCAGTGTCTTCCTGAACCTCCTTTGCACATCTGCGGGCTGGCCTTCGAGACTCAAAAGCATCTGTGGATAATCTGTCCTTGCTTGATACTCCTGTTCCACCTCTCAGGGGTCTGACCCTTTTGTTCCCCTGAGCCTCCGTACTCCTGTGGCCCAAGGACAGCAGTGGCGTATTTTCCCAGCCATGCCGTGACCCTGTGGCAGCATGGTCAAAGATCAGTCAGCAGGCACAGCAGGAGGGGGAAGGTGATTCACTCATGCTGCCTGTTTTCCTAAATGCACAAGGAAATCCACAGCATGAACCTGTTGCATGTGGCTTGTTACGGGATCTCAGAAGAACAATTTCAGATCATGGGTATTGGGGTTTGGGCAGAATTGAGCAGTCTGAAATAAGAAGAGCAGGAGGGGTGATGTTAGGTCATTCGATAAGGATTGCGCAGCTGCAGGGAAAATAACCTTGAGAAGGCTGCCAGAGAAGCTGCAAAGTTAGCTGCTATCTGCAGAGTTAGCTGTAGGTAGCTGTGCGAGGGGGATTTAGGAGGACTGGTTGGTTAGATCTGCCTCTAGGCATGTGGACAGCCCATATTTCTGCTATGTAACCTATCAGAATAATACACATTGTATTAGCCACTATATATGCATCACTCTTGGCTTCAATACACGGTATTGACTTACTCATCACATTGGTATAAGATGCGTCATAGTGGTCCCTTGCTATAAAGGGGTTTAAGTCTGCATTTGGGGTGAGATATGTGGCCGATTTGAAGGTTATTAAATGATTTATTAATATATACAAAGAGAATTTCCCCTAAACTTATGTACAGCTAACCCACACAAATTCTTTGTACATGGTTAGTGAAACTATTTTACAGAATGTCTGTTTACAGCCGAATTAAGCAATTTGGTGGAGGTTTTGGAAATGTTCTTGGTCAGTCTTGTGGCATTAAGTGCCCTGGTACAACGAAATTCCTTAGCAACTTGAATCAAGAGAGTTCAAATACTCACTAATTGAAAGTCTCAGTATCTGTGGTCCCAAAATATATATAGCAAAAGCCACGCAGTTGATTTCACATGGAGCTAATAGTTCAATTCAAATTTGGGGCATGCTGTCTGGGAAGATTCCACGGACACGATCAGGCTGATGCAGTGGACTGGAGCGGCGGCTGGCTGGGAACGCCTCGTTCGATGTTCGATCGTCCACTGGATCGGTGCAGAGTGCCGTGGAACAAAGGGTCATATATAGTGGATAAAGGTAGTGGTCCCAGGCAGCAGGCAGGGAGAGGTGAGCGGCAGGAGTGGCAAGAGCACCTTGTTTACCTGAATTGCCCTATTTATCAGATATGGACTGAGATTGATGGCCCTTTGGCCACAATATTGTCCAATAAGGGTCCACAAGTCTAGTACCCTCCAAATATGGGAAGAGCATAGGTGGGCCACATGCTAAGCATGGGCTTATGCAACCTGTTTATATCCACATTATATAACCTGGGCAGGCCAGACTTTATGGCACCAGGCCTATTGTGCCTGTTTTGTCCGTTTAATGTGTTTGCCTCTGGTTTCAGCAGAAAAAACATGTTTGGCAGGGAAAACATGTCCAGGTAAGTATAGGCATATGTAAGCCTATTTGGGCCTTATAAAAAATGCCTTTGCCAACAACCTGACTCCTTTTGATATTACCAGCAAAATAGGAACTCTACTAATGTCTATGCAAGTGGCGGGTTTTGATTCTAAATGGCAGTGTGCCTGCTGAGCTGTGGCTCTTGTGAATATACAACACGCGGCTGGTGATCCATTGCAAAATATTGGGGAAGCACAATTGTTAGGACTTGTCCCTCATACTGATCCCAATGCACAAGCTCAATGGCACTACGAGATTAACAGAGTAAAGAACTTGCCCAGTGAGAGTTGGGTCAAGTTCCCAATGTAAAAAACCCTACTCTTTCCTTCACTTATATTAAACAAACAAACACAGAGTAATTTTAAATTTTGTAGATAGGTTAAAAGATTATATTGATAAGCAAGTACAGAATGAGGAAGCACGTAAAGCTTTGTTACAAAAACTGGCCTTTGAAAATGCTAACGCTGATTGTGAAAAGGCTCTTATGCCTTTAACAGATCCTACTGTAGTTGAAATGATAGAGGCATGTGATAAAATGAATTCTGTATCACAAACTATGGCAGTCACCATGGCTTCTGCTGTTGCCACAAAAGTTGCAACAAAAACCCTCAAATAAATGTTTTAATTGTGGGAAGGATGGTCATTTTAAGAAAAATTGCTGACAGCTAAGATTGAGGGTGGGGAGTCAATGAGTTGTCTTTTGTCCTCATTGCAAAAAAAGGCGTCACTTTGCAAGTCAGTGCCACTCAAAATTCAATGCCGACAACAAGCCTCTGGGCCCTGAGCCTCAGAGAAACTCCCAGCGCAGCGCAAGGCGAGGGTGCGTGATGACAGGAAATACTCCCACATCGACCTTGTCAACAGCATTCAACCAGCCACCCATGGGAGCGCCAGTCTGGATGTCACCACAGCCTCATCAACCACAATAATGGACCAAGTGGTTCACAAAGTGCCATTGTCAGCCTTCAGCCCCATTGGCCATGGACTCTGCACTATTGCTGGAACATTCAAGCACCACAATACAAGGACTTTTTATGTTACTAGGAGTTACAGGCTCAGATTTTACAGGGCAAATACAGGCTATGGTGTGGACTCCCTCTTCACCAGTTTATATTCAACAAGAAGTTGAATTGCTCAACTTAGACCTTTTCAAATACAAGGTCAGAGTGATAGAAAAATAAAAAGGGGAGGTTGGGGATTCAGCTCAACAGATGCCTCAGAGATACATTGGACACAAAACATTAAGAGACAGTCATCCTTTGTTAACCTGCCATCTCTTTTTGAAAGGAGGGAAACCAGAGACGATTAGGCTGCATGGGCATGATAGGCACAGAGTGGGCATTACTGTTTTGTCTGCTAATCACTGGCCATCCACTTGGTGCATGATGCTCTTGCAGGTATCAGAGGAGCTGCAATAACAAAACAAAACAGAGTGTATGTTCAGGTTACAGACCAGAAGGACAAACTGCAACCATTTGCCCCTTCATTTCTACAGCACCACTCAACCTGTGGGGCTGTGATGTTTTGTCTGCCTGGACATAGTAGTCAGCACGCAACTGTTTTTTTTTCTTAAGGGCCACTGAGCTATGGGCCACTCCCCACAGAGCACTGAAGATTACATGGCTAACAGATACTCCTGCATGAGTGGATCAGTGGCCCCTACCCAAACAAAATGGCATGCATTTTAAGACAAGTAGTTGCAAAACAACTGTGGCATATGCGTATGGTTTCTACCAATAGCCCCTGCAATACTCCTGGTTTTGTAATAAGAATAGACCTTCGCAGGGTAAATGAGGTCATGGAAAACATGGGACCATTAGAACCAGGCATGCCGTCACCCACGATGATTCCACAAAACTGGGACATCATAATAATGGACTTAAAAGACTGGGTTTTTACTATGCTATTGAATCCTGAGGATACTCCCAAATTTGCATTTTCAGTGCCTTCAGTGAATCAAGCTAAACCATTGCTGTAAGGGGGTTAGCTCTCTTGAGGGGAGTGGTCTTAACTCTGACCCCAGGTCTTCCCAACTCCTCTCCAGGGGTGGGTCTGAACGTTACTCCAGGTGTAGTGGTTAGCCCACTCCCCCTTCCTGTGTAGACCCCTATAAAACCAGAGGAACTTCCTGTTCTGTTATTTCTTGCCCTGCCTCCCCTCCCTGCCTGCCAGCACCACCCTCCTGTTCCTGCTGCTCTTTTGTTTTACCATGTTTTACCATGTGGCCTTCACTCCATGAGGTGGACAAACCCACTGCCATCAATCCGGTTTTATATATATTTTGTATCTTGTTTTCCCTTCCCTACCTCAAATACCTTCTATTTATTGTTAAAGTTTTCTCTTTTAACTTCCAAATCAAAGTGAGACTATTTATTTTGGATGTGTTTTACCTTTTCCTCCCTACATCTAATGCCTTTTGTTTGGAAAAAAAAAAAGGGGGGGGGAAAGAGGAAAAGTCATCCTATAAATTATTATTGGTTCTACTAAATATATTTGAGTCTTTTGAAAATTTAAACTAGAACTGAGACAATTGCAAAGGTTCCACTGGACAGTGTTACTTGAGGGAATAAAAAATAGTTCTACAATCTGTCAGCAGTTTGTTGTACAAGCCTTGTCATTGGTGCGGCAGCAGTTTACTGACGTTTTATGCTGTGACTACATGGACGATATTCTTATTGCAGGATGTGAACCGGAACAATTAAGTGAAGTGGCACATGCAGTGCAAAAAGCCCTGAAAGGCTTCAGTCTGCAAGTAGCCCCAGAAAAAATACAGACTTCTCCACCCTGGAAATAACTAGGATGGAAGATTTTAGATGCTACTATAGAGCCACAACAGGTCAAATTACAGGCTGATGTCAAACCCTCAAATGACTTGCAAAAGCTCCTTGGAATAATTAATTGGGTCAAACCCTATTTCAGAATTACTAATGTGGATTTTGGACCACTTCTTAACTTGTTGAAAGGAGATTCCTCTCTAACTTCTCATCTTTTAACAACAGAATCTCGGGAGACCCTGGAAAAACTTGAAGTCGCTATTTCACATAAAAAGGCACATAGAAGCCTTGAAGGCCATCCCATTTGTTTGGTTTTATTACTTTGTCAAGCATATGGCCTGATAAGACAATGAGTATTTAATGCACCAGATCCCTTTGTTAGAATGGATTTTTTTTCCCCTATCAACTGGCTGGGCTTGTTGAAAGGGCTTTAAACTAGAGTGGAAGGGGGAGGAGGTTAAACATGACAGCACTAGAGACAAACCAAAGGAGACTGAGGGTGGTAGGCCAGAGAGAGGGGTAAAAGCAGAAGTCCAGCTGAAGTGCATGTACACTAATGCATGCAGTATGGGTAACAAAAAAGAGGAGATGGAAGCCTTGGTGCTGGAGGAAAACTACAATGTCTCCATCACAGAAACGTGATGGAATGACTCACAGAATTGGAGCGCTGTAATCAATGGCTACAGACTCTTCAGGAGAGACAGGCAAGGGAGAAGGCATGGAGGAGTGGCTCTGTATATTAGCAATGCTCTGGATGTCACGGAGGTAGAAATTAAGGGTGATCAAGTTGAGTCCTTATTGGTTTGAATTTAGGGGCAGGCCAACAAGATTGATATCCTGGTTGGAGTCTGTTACAGACCACCCAACCAGGAAGAAGAGGTTGATTTATTATTCTTTAAGCAACTGGAGGCTGCCTCAAGATCACCTGCCCTTGTTCTGGTGGGCGACTTTAACCTACCAGACATCTGCTGGGACTTAAATACTGCAGAGAAGAGGCAGTCTAGAAGGTTCCTAGAGCATGTGGAGGACTTCTCATCCACCTGTTTTGTGAGCCTACCAGTGGTAGCAACATTGCTTGACATGCTGCTCACAAAATAGAGAAGGGCTGGTTGGGGATGTGGTGGTCAGAGGCTGCCTGGGGTGCAGTGACCACAAAATTACAGAGTTTTCAAAACATGGTGAAACCAGGAGGGACATCAACAGAACTTCCACACTGGACTTCTGAAGGGCAGACTTCGCCTATTTAAGGAACTTATCAAAAAAGTTTCCTTGGGGAAACAGCCCTTAGAAACAAAGGGGTCCAGGAAGTTGGGGCCTACTTCAAAGAAGAACTCCTGAATCTGCAGCAGCAGACCATGTCATTGTACTGGCAGATGAGATGACGATGGAGACAGCCAGAGTGGATGGGCAAGGAGCTGCTAAAGGAATTAAAGAGAAAAAAGAGAGTATATCGTCTTTGGAAAAAGGGGGAGGTATCCCAGGAAGAGATAAAGATGTTGCTAGGTCTTGTAGGAAAAATACTAGAGAGGCAAAATCTCATTTAGGACTTAGGCTGCCACTGCTGTTAAGGAGAATAAAAAGATGTTTCTATAAATATATTAAGGCAAGAGAAGGAGCAGGGACAACCTCCAGTCCTTATTAGATGGAGAGGTGAAATATAGTGACAAAGGATGAGGAAAAGGCAGAGGTGTTTAAACACTGGCCTCCTGAACTGGGAGATGGAGTCAGGGACCGGTATAGTCCCCCTGTAATCCAGGAGGAAGCAGTAAGGGACCTGCTGAGACACTTGGATCCTCACAAGACCATCGGACCAGATGGGATCCAACCAAGGGTGCTGAGAGAGCTGGCAGATGAGCTGGCCAAGACACTCTCCATCATTTATCAGCAGTCCTGGCTCACTGGAGAGGTTCCCAAAGACTGGAAGGTAGCCAATATGATGCCCATACACAAGAAGGGCTGGAAGGAGGTACCGGGAAATTACAGATCTGCCAGTCTGACCTCAGTGCCAAGCAAGACTATAGACCAGGTCATCTTGAGTGCCATCGCAAAGCAGCTACAGGATGGCCAAGGGATCAGGCTGAGCCAGCATGGGATTAGGAAGGGCAGGTCCTGTCTCACCAACCTGATCTCCTTTTATAATCAGGTTACCCACCTGGTGAATGTGGGGGAGAGCTGTGGATGTAGTCTACCTGGACTTCATCAAGGCCTCTGACACCATCTGCCCACAACAAGCTCCTGGCCAAGCTGGCAGCTCATGTGGCTTGGACAGATTCACTCTGATCTAGGTCAAGAACTGGCTGGAGGGCCTTGCCCAGAGCGTGGTGGTGAATGGTGCCACATCCAGTTGGCAGCCAGTCACTAGTGGTGTTCCCCAAGGATCAGTGCTGGGCTCAGTCCTGTTCAATGCTTTTATTGATGATCTGGGTGAGGGCATTGAGTCCAGCATCAGTAAGTTTGCAGAGGACACCAAGCTAGGAGCAGGTGTGGATCTGTTGGAAGGTAGGAGAGCCCTGCAGAGGGACCTGGACAGGCTGGATGGGTGGGCAGAGGCCAATGGGATGAGATTTAACAAGGCCAAGTGCAGGGTTCTGCACTTTGGCCACAACAACCCCAAGCAGCACTACAGGCTGGGGACAGAGTGGCTGGAGAGCAGCCAGGAAGAAAGGGACCTGGGAGTACTGGTAGGTAGTAGGCTGAAGATGAGCCAGCAGTGTGCCCAGGTGGCCAAGAGAGCCAACGGCATCCTGGCCTGTATCAGGAACAGTGTGGCCAGCAGGACAAGGGAGGTTATTCTTCCCCTGTACTCAGCACTGGTCAGGACACACCTTGAATGCTGTGTCCAGTTCTAGGCCCCTCAATTCGAGAGAGATTCTGAGGTGCTGGAATATGTCCAGAGAAGGGCAATGAAGCTGGTGAGAGGCCTGGAACACAAATCCTATGAGGAGAGGCTGAGGGAGCTGGGCCTGTTTAGCCTGAAGAAGAGGAGGCTCAGGAGTGTCCTCATTGCTGTCTACCACTACCTGAAGGGAAGTTGTGGCCAAGTGGGGGTTGGTCTCTTCTCCTGGGCAACCACCAATAGAACAAGGGGACACAGTCTCAAGTTGTGTCAGGGAAAGTATAAGCTGGATGTTAGGAGGAAGTTGTTGCCAGAGAGAGTGATTTGCCATTGGAATGGGCTGCCCAGGGAGGTGGTGGAGTCACTGTCCCTGGAGGTGTTCAAGAAAAGCCTGGATGAAGCACTTAGTGCCATGGTCTAGTTGACTGGCTAGGGCTGGGTGCTAGGTTGGACTGGCTGATCTTGGAGGTCTCTTCCAACCTGGTTGATTCTGTGGTTCTAAAGAAAACCATCTATACTCAGATTCAGATGATTGCATATGTGATAATTAGAGGCGGAAAAAGAACAGTTCAAATACCAGGAAACAAACCATGCTGTATTATTGTCCCTATCACAGATGATTATTTTGAATGGTGTCAAGTCAACAGTTTTTCTTTATAGGTTTCAATTGAAGGATTTCCAGGGGAAATTAAGATCCACTTACCCTCATATAAACTGTTACAGCTTTGTAAAAATAATGTTGTTTCTGCTGGCTCACAGTCTTTACAGATTAGCTCTGAAAAAAGAGGAAAGGCTACGGTAGTCTGGAATGAAAGCAGTTAATGGAAAGAAAAAGGTTGGTTAGATTTTTTTTTTTTTATTGTTGGTTCTCCCCACGTTGTTGAACTTCTTGCTGTTGTAAAGATTTTTAGTTTATGGAAAAACTGCCCTGTTAATTTGATTACAGATTCTCAGTGTTTTGCCAGTATTGTCCAGCAGCTGGAAAAAAACTTGGCTCAAACATGTTTCTTTTGAGCAACTCTTTTTACTTTTTAAACAGCTATGGGTTTTGTTAACTCAGCAGCAATATCCCTCTTATGTTTTACATATACGGAGTCATACCACCCTACTGGGTTTTTTAACAAAAGGTAATGCTTTTGCAGACCTTCTGACAGCATCTATACATCTTTCTCCTGTACCACAAACCTTACAGCAGGCACGACTATCACATGATTTTTTTCACCAAAGTGCTAGAACACTGAAAGAAACAATTTGTGCTCTCTTGGACGGAGGCAAAAGAAATTGTACACTCATGTCCAAATTGTCCTTTTTTTTTTTCTCCTACTCTCCAAACAGGAATTATTCCTCATGGCCTGCAAGCTCTGCAGCATTGGCAGGCAGATGTTAGCCACATTGCCATCTTTGGACAACTTGAATATGTCCATGCGATATGGGGAAATACAAGTATCTGTGTGCAATAAACATACCTACTTTATAACTTCTCAGTTACAGAGTCATTTCCATACTTCGCATGTTTCTGTGGATACTGTGGATAGCTGTGCTAGTTTGAAGCAAGCTAGGATGTTTTGGTGAGAACTAGATCATAGGCTGTGAAGGGAAAACAGTGGTGATGTCTACTCCCCTCAGAGTCTTGCTGAAGAAGAAACGAAAACATTAGCTAACACTCTCGCCATTTTTGTCTCACTCTGCCTTGAGCTGCATCTCCCTAACCTCACCTTCCATTTGGCCTAACCCACTTTGCTTGTTAACCTCTTGGCTGAACCTCTATTCTTCCTTAGGACTGGGGTAAGGTTGAGAGGGGCAGGGGGAAGGTGCAGGGGTGGTTGAGAGCCCCTCATGGGGACTCAGGTTTCTGGGAGTTGTGTCTCTGTATTACCTTTTACCTTGTACATTTCTGTATATAACTGTATATACTGTAAATATCTGCTTGTATATTGTGCTACCTGTAAATAAATAGCTTCACTCATATTCCCAGAGCCAGCTGAGTCTAGTCTGGGTAATTTCTAAAGTGTGGGGGGGCAGGAAACACCCAAACCGTCACAATAGCTATTATGGGCTACACCACCCACTGGAGGAAAAAAGTAGAGATGTGGTTTTGCTGTTTTAGACATTCCCCATACTATCAAAACAGACAATGGACCAGGATACACTTTTTCCAAAACTCAAGTTTTTTACATGGTGGGGAATTACACACATTACAGGCATTCCCCAGGACAAGCGGTTGTAGAACGTTCACATTGTACTTTGGAATAAATGTTAGAAAAACAAAAAGAGGAAATGTATCACAGTATCATCAGGGTTGGAAGAGACCTCACAGATCATCAAGTCCAACCCTTTACCACAGAGCTCAAGGCTAGACCATGGCACCAAGTGCCATGTCCAATCCTGCCTTGAACAGCCCCAGGGACAGCGACTCCACCACCTCCCCGGGCAGCCCATTCCAGTGTCCAATGACTCTCTCAGTGAAGAACTTTCTCCTCACCTCCAGCCTAAATCTCCCCTGGCACAGCCTGAGGCTGTGTCCTCTCATTCTGGCGCTGGCCACCTGAGAGAAGAGAGCAACCTCCTCCTGGCCACAACCTCCCCTCAGGTAGTTGTAGACAGCAATAAGGTCACCCCTGAGCCTCCTCTTCTCCAGGCTAAACAACCCCAGCTCCCTCAGCCTCTCCTCGTAGGGCTGTGCTCAAGGCCTCTCACCAGCCTCGTCGCCCTTCTCTGGACACGCTCAAGCATCTCAATGTCCCTCCTAATCTGGGGGGCCCAGAACTGAACGCAGTACTCAAGGTGTGGTCTGACCAGTGCAGAGTACAGGGGCAGAATGACCTCCCTGCTCCTGCTGACCACACCATTCCTGATGCAGGCCAGGATGCCATTGGCTCTCTTGGCCACCTGGGCACACTGCTGGCTCATGTTCAGGCAGGTATCAACCAGCACCCCCAGATCCCTCTCTGTTTGGCTGCTCTCCAGCCACTCCGACCCCAGCCTGTATCTCTGCATGGTGGTGTTGAAATGTCGGGGAAGCCTTCACAGAATCGGGTTAACAAAGCATTACATGTGCTTAACTTTCTCTTACAGATGCAGGTACACCTGTAATTTTATTGCTTTTTTCCTTGCTGCAATCTAAAGATCTCACTACAGCACCACAAAAGGCTAAGATGTATCTAAAATCTTTGCATTCAGGTCAGTGGGAAGGTCCATTTGATTTATTAACCTAGGGTAGAGACTATGCTTCTGTTTTAACAGACTCAGGCCCTTGGTGGATCCCAGCCAGGTGTGTCCATCCTGCATTAACCTTGGAGTCCCCTGTTGACAAGAGCAACAGTGAATCTGGAGAGGATTCTCTTTGTCAGATTATTGGTAACAACTGGTTTTACTGATGAAGTGATGGACCTGCAAAAGCTAACACCATGAAGTAACTTCGATGGAATGTGTTTCATGATCTTCACTGACCATTCTCAATCCATCCACAAAAGGATACAAGAATTGATGGACCAGATAATCTATAAAATCAAGGATTTTTTGGACTTGAGTGTTTTCTAAATGGATGTGTGTTGATGGGTTGGGTCCGGTCTATTGTGAAAATAGCATTTTTGGTACTGTTGAATGTAACTGGACTCTCATTAATTATACCATGTTTGTTTCAGTGTATACAAAAAATGATGCAAAAGGCAATCAACCAAGTTTTCATTGTAGAAGAACAAGAAGGGGTAATAATGGGAAGTGCTATGTTCACTATTAAAGAAACGTAAAGATGGCAGATAAAGATAAGAGGAACTGTGAACGGAAGGAATTTGTGTATAAGTCTTGATTTAATTAGTCACTGTGCATGGGGGGTGGGACATGTGATCAGAAGACTATCCTTAGTGAATAAAACTAAAAACGTATATAAGGAAAACAGTAGTGCAAATAGCTGTCTTCACTTGGAAAAACCTGTGGAGTCTGTGTCACCATTCACTACAGATTCTGTGGTTCGAGTTTCATTCACCAGATCCATTAACAGTGTAAATTGTGGCATTTTAAATTTCATTTATTTTTGTAAAATACTCTGTCTTGCTGGTATCACTATCAGGACTTTTCATCCGCTCACATCAATATCTTTGAGTATGGATTTTTTGTTTGGGTTTGGTTTTTTTTGCACATGAGTAACTACCAAAGTCTGGCCCTTAATATTAATGATTGATAGAACACAAAGTAGAAGGTTCCTGTCTTACTGAAGGGGCACCATGTGTCAAAATCAAAGAAACTTCCCTGTGATACCAGGAATGCCATTCAGTAGATGTCTCATAGAATCATAGAATCATAGAATCAACCAGGTTGGAAGAGACCTCCAAGATCATCCAGTCCAACCTATCACCCAGCCCTAGCCAGTCAACTAGACCATGGCACTGAGTGCCTCATCCAGTCTTTTCTTGAAGACCCCCAGGGACGGTGCCTCCACCACCTCCTGGGCAGCCCATTCCAATGGGAAATCACTCTCTCTGTGAAGAACTTCTTCCTAACATCCAGCCTATACCTACCCTGGCACAACTTGAGACTGTGTCCCTTTGTTCTATTGCTGGTTGCCTGGGAGAAGAGGCCAATCCCCACCTGGCTACAATGCCCCTTCAGGTAGTTGTAGACAGCAATGAGGACACCCCTGAGCCTCCTCTTCTCCAGGCTAAACAGGCCCAGCTCCCTCAACCTCTCCTCATAGGATTTGTGCTCTCAAGCCACACTGTATTCTCATTTTGCAGTACTTTATTGCACAGATGAAATTGAAAGATACTGCATAAGCAGAAAGCAGCACAGGGGCATGGACCTGTAGATTTTATTAGATGCTCAGGATTGCTGTTTGGAGACAAGGATTTTTCTGTAAAATATACAGATATGCTCTGCAAAGTCATGGTGGGTGTCATTTTGTAAGTGCTACTCAAAAAGATGTTATGTCTAAGTAAGGATCCAGTGAGGATCTTGAAGCTGACTTCTTCATAAATGGAGAAGAGTAATACCTTTTCCTGTAATAATGGTCAATATTTTCTTATTATGTTTCTTGTGACCTTGGTGATGGTGTCTGCAAATGGTTGGTTAAAACAGGTTTCATATAAATTAGATTTGAAGCTTCTATTTTTTGTCTGTTGACAGTAATTGTAAAGTGTATGGGGAATAAACTTTCCTTTTCTATATGCAGAAGTCCCAGGCATTAAAAAATATGATGCTTTGACAGTTACTGTGTACTTCATCCAGGTGATTCAGAGTGAACTTTGCCATTTAGGTTGATGTTTTCCATATTTATGTCTTTATTTTGGTAGGTTGATAATGTTGAGGTGCTGGAAGGTGTCCAGAGAAGGGCAACAAAGCTGGTGAGGGGCCTGGAGCACAAATCCTATGAGAAGAGGTTGAGGGAGCTGGGGTTGTTTAGCCTGGAGAAGAGGAGGCTCAGGGCTGATCTTATTACTGTCTACAACTACCTGAAGGGAGGTTGTAGCCAGGTGGGGGGTGGCCTCTTCTCCCAGGCAACCAGCAATAAAACAAGGGGACACAGTCTCAAGTTGTGCCAGGGTAGGTATAGGCTGGATATTAGGAAGAAGTTCTTCACAGAGAGAGTGATTGGCATTGGAATGGGCTGCCCAGGGAGGTGGTGGAGGCACCGTCCCTGGGGGTCTTCAAGAAAAGACTGGATGAGGCACTTAGTGCCATGGTCTAGTTGAGTGGTTAGGGCTGGGTGATAGGTTGGACTGGATGATCTTGGAGGTCTCTTCCAACCTGGTTGATTCTATGAACAATATTGTTATTAATTTTATAGTTGATGATGTGTTTTGTTTCAGAATCCAGAAGTGAGGCTTTTGACCATCATTTATTTTTTAGCAGTAGATAAATGAAGTTTTTCCAATATGTTTGGCATATTGGCAGATCTTGTAGGTGAATAAAAGAACTGATGAAGCACTATACTAATCATATATACCTTCTTTGTACTGCACATAAATAAATTTTATTTACACCAGATTTCAGAATCTGTATTTAGTTTTATATTTTGCAAATCACTCATAAGCAATAAAAAGCAGCATGACAGAGAAAAATAGTGTTGGAAATGCTATGTTTGCATGTACAAAGTAATACACATTTGTCTCACCATCTGGAAGTGTGGGTTTGGCACTCTTGTCAAGATAATTTAAATCTGGCACTGAGCATATTGTATGTCCTTGGTTTTTTCTCAACTTGTGAAAGTGCTTGTCAGGTGACACAGGGCATCACAAATAAATCCCTGATTTCAATAAAAAATAATATACTGGTCTGAGAAATTATAGGTGATGAGAAAATATAATCTTAGTAAAAAAGGCATTGCCCCAGTTGGAAAGGGGGGAAAGAGATGCAGTTCTTTTAAACATTCTTATGAGTGAAATTAAGACACAAACAAGGCCATATATCATAGAATCAGCCAGGTTGGAAGAGACCTCCAAGATCATCCAGTCCAACCTAGCACCCAACCCTACCCAGTCAACTAGACCATGGCACCGAGTGCCTCATCCAGGCTTTTTGTGAACACCTCCAGGGACGGTGCCTCCACCACTTCCCTGGACAGCCCATTCCAATGGGAAATCACTCTCTCTGGGAAGAACTTCCTCCTAACATCCAAACTATACCTCCCCTGGCAGAACTTGGGACTGTGTTCCTTTGTTCTGTTGCTGATTGCCTGGGAGAAGAGACCAACCCCCACCTGGCTACAACCTCCATTCAATTACTTGTAGACAGCAATGAGGTCACCCCCAATTCTCCTCCAGACTAAACACTCCCAGCTCCCTCAGCCTCTCCTCATAGGGTTTGTATTCCAGACCTCTCACCAGCTCCATTGCCCTTCTCTGGACACATTCCAGCACCTCAACATCTCTCTTGAACTGAGGGGCCCAGAACTGGACACAGTACTCAGGGTGTGGCCTGACCTGTGCTGAGTAGAGGGGAAGAATAACCTCCCTTGTCCTACTGGCCACACTGTTCCTGATGCAGGCCAGGATGCCATTGGCTCTCTTGGCCACCTGGGCACACTGCTGGCTCACCTTCAGCCTACTATCTACCAGTACTCCCAGGTCCCTTTCTTCCTGGCTGCTCTCCAGCCACTCTGTCCCCAGCCTGTAGTGCTGCTTGGGGTTGTTGTGGCCAAAGTGCAGAACCCTGCACTTGGCCTTGTTAAATCTCATCCCATTGGCCTCTGCCCACCCATCCAGCCTGTCCAGGTCCCTCTGCAGGGCTCTCCTACCTTCCAACAGATCCACACCTGCTCCTAGCTTGGTGTCCTCTGCAAACTTACTGATGCTGGACTCAATGCCCTCACCCAGATCATCAATAAAAGCATTGAACAGGACTGAGCCCAGCACTGATCCTTGGGGAACACCACTAGTGACTGGCTGCCAACTGGATGTGGCACCATTCACCACCACGCTCTGGGCAAGGCCCTCCAGCCAGTTCTTGACCTAGATCAGAGTGAATCTGTCCAAGCCACATGAGCTGCCAGCTTGGCCAGGAGCTTGTTGTGGCAGATGGTGTCAGAGGCCTTGATGAAGTCCAGGTAGACTACATCCACAGCTCTCCCCACATTCACCAGGTGGGTAACCTGATTATAAAAGGAGATCAGGTTGGTGAGGCAGGACCTGCCCTTCCTAAAGCCATGCTGGCTGGGCCTGATCCCTTGGCCATCCTGTCGGTGCTTTGGGATAGCACTCAAGATGACCTGTTCCATGCCCTTGCCTGGCACTGAGGTCAGACTGGCAGCTCTGTAATTTCCTGGTTCCTCCTTCCAGCCCTTCTTGTGGGTGGGTATCACATTGGCCAGCTTCCAGTCTTTGGGGGCCTCTCCAGTGAGCCCAGGGAGGTGGTGGAGTCACTGTCCCTGGAGGTCTTCAAGAAAGGCCTGGATGAGGCACTTAGTGCCATGGTCTAGTTGATTGGATAGAGCTGGGTGCTAGGTTGGACTGGATGATCTTGGAGGTCTCTTCCAACCTGGTTGATTCTATGATTCTACATGATGGACAGTGTCTTAGCCAGCTCATCTGACAGCTCTCTCAGCACCCTTGGTTGGATCCTATCTGGTCCGATGGTCTTGTGAGGATCCAAGTGTCTCAGCAGGTCCCTTACTGCTTCCTCCTGGATTAGAGGGGGACTATACTGGTCCCTGCCTCCATCTCCCAGTTCAGGAGGCCAGTGGTCCTGGAGGCAACCTGTCCCACTATTGAAGATTGAGGCTAAGAAGGTGTTAAACACCTCTGCCTTTTCCTCATCTTTTGTCACTATATTCCCCTTTCCATCTAATAAGGACTGGAGGTTGTCCTTGCTCCTTCTCTTGCCTTAATATATTTATAGAAACATTTTTTTATTCTCCTTAACAGCAGTGGCAGCCTAAGTCCTAAATGGGCTTTTGCCTCTCTAGTATTTTTCCTACAAGACCTAGCAACATCCTTTAACTCTTCCTGGGATACCTCCCCTTTCTTTTCAAAAGGTGATACGCCCTCTTTTTTTATTTTTTTCCTTTAATTCCTTTAGCAGCTCCTTGCCCATCCAGTCTGGCTGCCACCCTCAGCAGCTCATCATCTGGCCCGTTGGGACCTGCTGCAGCTTCAGGAGTTCTTTCTTGAAGTAGGTCCAACCTTCCTGGACCCCTTTGTTTTTAAGGGCTGTTTCCCAAGGAACTTTTTGAGTTAGTTCCTTAAATAGGCAGAAGTCTGCCCTTCGGAAGTCCAGTGTGGAAGTTTTATTGATGCCTCTCCTGGTTTCACCATATATTGAAAACTCTATAACTTCACAGCATGTTAAAGTTGTCCATAAGAACAAGGGCAGGTGATCTTGAGACAGCCTCCAGCTGCTTAATAATGAATCAACCTCTTCTTCCTGGTTGGGTGGTCTATAAAAGACTCCAACCAGGTTGTCAGCCTTGTTGGTCTTCCTCCTAATTCTTACCCAAAGGGACTCAACCTGATCATCCTTAATCTCTACCTCCATGACATCCAGAGCATCTCTAATATACAGAGCCACTCCTCCACCCCTTCTCCCTCTCCTGTCTCTCCTGAAGAGTCTATAGCCTTTGATTACAGCACTCCAATTGTGTGAGTCATCCCAACACATTTCTGTGATGGCAATATCATAGTTTTCCTCTTGCACCAAGGCTTCCATCTCCTCTTGTTTATTACCCAGTCCTGTTCAATATCTTTACTGATAATCTGGATGAGGGGATTGAGTCCAGCATCAGTAAATTTGCAGAAGACACAAGCTAGGAGCAGGTGTCAATCTGTTGGAGGGTAGGAGAGCCTTGAAGAGGGACCTGGACAGGCTGGATGGGTGGGCAGAAGCCAATGGGATGACACTGGGTCCAGCACTAATTAATAAATCACAGAACCCTTAGGCCATCCTCATCTTTACTGTGAGTGAATCACAGATCATTTTGTTCATTTGTACCATGCTGCAGAGACAAATACCTACAGTATGCTGCATGTCCTGCACAGTGTGTGGCACTTTGCTTCTATTTATAGATGCTAAGGAATTGTTGATCACATTATTCTTCTTTCAGTTGAACACTAAACACTCTTCTTCAGTGAAGCCTCCAGTCTTCTGCTGTGCTACTGAACATGAGTCAGATGATACAGCGCCATTGCAGATGTACCAACGCAGTGCTGAAGGTTGGTGGTAGGAATAGTCAAATGGTAATTGCTAGATTGAACCTGTAAGACAAGTTAGTCTGATAAATGCATGTCTTGATTTTTTGGTGTGGGAAAATGTAGGAAGGGAGAGAAGAGAGAAAGCAAGTACGTGGTGGATAAATACTTTAAAATCTGTTTAATTTTGAATGAACTCTCTTCTGAGAGTGTTTTGTGATAGCTTTTATTTTCTCTTTTTTTTTTTTTTTCCAAATTCTCCTATGTCAGCTAATAGGAATGTACTAAGACTAGGAGCCCTTAAAAGGAAGGACTACATACGATGAAAAAAAAAGAAAAAAGAGAGAGAAGCAAAGCTCAAATGATAGTGGAAAGCCTCAACTATAATGGAACCTCTGGATATTGAACTTAGCTCTGTAGTTTTCGGCTCTGGACAGGAATCAGAGTGAATGAGCAATGTAGCAATGTTAGACAGCACCATCTGGTGGGTATGAAGAGATTTCTCAGCACAGTATTGGACTGATGGACTCATATTTTCTGGTAGCTTACAGAAAACAATCACTTTGAATATTTTTAAGTTATTTTATGTCCCTTTTTACATTAAGCACAGAGGGCAACCATATATTCTCACAACACAAAGATGGTTGCATTTCATTTGGTGTCAACTTATGGAGAAAAAGACAGTTTATGGTCTTTGGAATCACACAGAATCACAGAGTGCTTTGGGTTGGAAAGGACTTCAAAGATCCTTTACTTCCAGTGGAGAAGTTGTGGTTTTGTGACTTGGATGGATGGATGGATGGATGCTTCACTGGGTAAAAAATCCTGACATGATGGCTAGGCCCAAAGAGCAGTGGTGATTGGAGTTAAATGCAGCTGGCAGCCTGTCACAAGTGGTGTTCCCTAGGGCTCAGTATTTGGGCCAGTTCTGTTTCATTTCCTTATCAGTGATCTGGATGAGAGGATTGTGTGCAGCCTCAGTAAGTTCACAGATGATGCTAGGCTAGGCAGGAGTGTTGATCTGTTGGAGAGCAAAAAGGCTCTACAGAGATCTGAATAGGCTGCATCAGTGGGCTGAAACAAGTTAATCACAGAATCACAGAACTGTTAGAACAAATCCATGCAGTTGATCAGAGGGCTGGAGCACCTCTGCTATGAGGACAGGCAACAAGAGTTGGAGCTCTTCAGCCTGGAGAAGAGAAGGCTGGGGAGGGACTATTTACAAGGTTTTGTAATGACAGGACAAGGGGTAATGGGTTTAAACTGGAAGAGGGGAGATTCAAACTAGATATTAGGAAAGGGTTCTTTACAATGAGGGTGGTGAGACACTGGCACAGGTTACCCAGGGAGGTTGTGGATGCTCCCTTCCTGGAGGTGTTCAAGGCCAGGTTGGATGAGGCCTTGGGCAGCCTGTTCTAGTGGGAGGTGTCCCTGCCTCTGGCAGGGGGTTGGAACTGGATGATCTTTGAGGTCCCTTCCAACCTAAACCATTCTATGATTCTAAGTTGCACATGGGAAAATTTAGATTTCTCATTTTTCCCTGCTGTCATATTCCACTCAGCCTGAGAGAGAGGAGGGAAAAGGGATTGACTCAGATGTGGTGATTCACTTTGGTCAAATTAAGGAGACTTAAACATAGGGCCATACAAAAAGACTGAAGTTATATATATGTATATATATGTTATGTGTCCAAGAGAAACAATTAGTAAGTATCTGGATTATCACCCAGAGTTCCAGTGATGTCTTTCCTGGTATGTTCTTTGGCTCTTTGGTGGTGGGCACACTTCTGTCAGTGTGTTCCAGTTCATTGCCAAATGTTGCTTTGTGGAATGGGAGGCGCTGGAAGGTGCTGCCTACCAATGTGCATATTTATGGTGGGGGAAGGTGTTCCAGTGGGTTCTTTGGGATCCAGGAAGTGTACACACACATGGGTACCTGCCTCTGGGTACAGTTCCAACACTTTATTATAGCTTAAATGCTAAATCCATTAAAAGAGAGATATACTGGAATAAGATATGACAAAGAATTCCAAGTAACTCTATTGATCAAAGAGCAGGTTATACGCATCCTATCCAAATGACTAATGAAACTCCTGAGATGTGTAGATCACAGGGCTGGCAGGCACTTATCTTTAGATGGGCATCCCCACGGGAAACAGCAGTTATCTGCTGGTAAAACTGCTGCTGCTTCAACCAAGCTACCTAGGCCTCAGTATATATGGGTTCAGAATTCTGTGATGTATGGCCAGGAAGTCCAAGAGGGCAAAACCAAGGAGAAGAGAGCTCCTCCTTTATTTTGGAATCTGTTACATAATGTCCTTCCCTACTGCTCATGCATATACTTGCAAGCCCAAATTTCCCCAGGTCTTATCTCTGGTAACCTAGTGACTATCAGTCTGTTGTAAATTCTGATCAAAGACATACTAACTCTTCCCTCTTACAGAAGGGCATCATTAACCCTTTCCAAATGAGTTGGGGGGCACAGAGACCCTGTATTTTATTAGTCTTGGCACCATACACAAAAAGCTTTCAGTGGAACATACACAATTCAGCACAGAGGTGAGGCCATGTATACAGTACATTCATTCCTTGTCTTAAAAGCCACAGAGCACATGTGTGTCTTTTGTTGTTTTGAACCTCAGAACTCCGGGCCATGTCTCCCTCTGCTGAATTCTTGTTGAGTTGTGTCCTGGAAGTTGCTTTACAATTTTGATTTTCCCTTCCACTTCTCCTTGTACTGAATTAAGCTTTACTTTCAATGTCCAAAAGCTCAATGCACTCCCAGTGTTTCAAAGGTCCCAAGCCCCAAGCCTGCTTTGATCTTCTGTCTTTTGTTGTTGTTGTTGTTGAAGCACCTGTTTTTTATACAAATATAGAATTTCTGTGCAGCAAAAAAATACATCACACAATGCATCAATGAGAATGTACATGTATCTCATATAGGACTGTGATGGTTTGGGTATTACCTCACCCCCACACTCTTATGAAATCACCCAGGCTAGACTCAGCCAAGCTGGAAATTAAGGATGAAGCTCTATTTAGGTCAAACTGATAATCACAGAATTAACCAGGTTGGAAAAGACCTCTAGGATCATCAAGTCCAACCTGTCACCTAACACTTCTAATTAACTAAACCATAGAATCATAGAATCATAGAATCAACCAGGTTGGAAGAGACCTCCAAGATCATCCAGTCCAACCTAGCACCCAGCCCTAGCCAGTCAACTAGACCATGGCACTAAGTGCCTCATCCAGGCTTTTCATGAACACCTCCAGGGACGGTGCCTCCACCACCTCCCTGGGCAGCCCATTCCAATGGGAAATCACTCTCTCTGTGAAGAACTTCCTCCTAACATCCAGCCTATACCTACCCCTGCTCAACTTGAGACTGTGTCCCCCATGGTTCTAAGTGCCTCATCCAGTCTCCTTTTAAACATCTACAGGGTCAGTGATTCCACCACATCCCCAGGCAGCCCATTCCAATGCCAAGCACTCTTTCTGTGAAGAATTTCTTCCTAACGTCCAGCCTAAACCTGCCGTGGCACAAACAACTTAGCACAATATACAAACATATATACAAAAATAGATAAGCAGTTATATACAAATTAAAAGTAACACAGAAACACAATACCCCTCTCAGAAACAATCAAAGTCCCCAGGAGGGCTCCTGACCCAATTGCCCTTCCTCCTCCCTCTTTCCCTCCCTTCAGATATAACCAGATCAACTCATGTATATCTCACATGATAAATTCAGAGATCGAGGAGAGATGTTAAAAAAAAAAAAAAAAAAAAAAAAAAAAAAAAAAAAAAGATGATAAGGAGGTTAGAGGGAAAAGTGGTTAGGAGAATTAGAGAGTTAAAGGCAGAGTCAGCCGCAGAGACTAGACCACCAAAAGAAGGCACAGCCTTAAGTGAGAGCTAAGAAGTGTGTGAGAAGTGACCATTTTGTCTATATTTTGACTAGTTGTGCTTCTCAGCAGAAAACTGAGGGACATAGATTACTGTTGTGTTTTTCTTTTTTTTTCTTCTCACAGCTAAGGATTTAATTTCTTTCAGTAAAAATTAGCCTCGAACCGGTGCAAGGACATTCTATAGTAAAATATAATGTTTATCACTGGTAACTTAGCAGTAATACAAACCTCTTTTCCGTATCTATGGAATCTAATTGCATTATGAATACATTGGCCTAATTCCTTTTTTCTGTTTGTTTGTTTTTGTTGTTAAAACTCAGTACTTCGTATGTGTTTGTAGCTTGCTCCTGCGAGATATGAACACTGCTGTGACATTGGATAGTAGATTTTTTTTTTGTCTGTCTGCCCCAGAAAAGTGTTTTGAAGAGAAGTTGGGTTTTTTTTTAATACATCTTGGATTTTTATGAAACCAGAAGATGGCAGCAAGTGCTGGCTAGAATTTTGTAACACTAAACCACTAAACCACACTTTCACAGGAAATCGATATCCTTTGTAATGCAAGCACTTGCTTTGAATTCGACGTGAAACGGGGAAGAGCTGATTTGCATTTGCATCACTACCGCTGTTCCTACACAGGGAAGTAAGAGGGCTAATCCATTTCAAACAGATTTCTCCATTTGAAAAGACTAATATTGCGAGGGCCTTTCGGAGTGCATACGCCAAACAAATAATGCAGTAATCTGTCTAGTGTACGTTCCCTGATAATACAAACCGACATGTATAGTGATTTTTTTTTTCCTGGGGACTGCCGTCTCTGAAGCTTTCTGCACCAACTGTTTGGAAGATAAATGCCGTTTCTGAAGACTGAAAGGATTAATGGTGATGGAGACACCTTATATGTTGATCCCAGGGTAGTTTGGAATGAGGATAGGGCTTCTGCAGAGGTTGGTACTAACATGAGTTTACCAGCGTGTTTCCAGTTCTGCAGGGTGGACAGGAGCATGGCATGAGACTGGATTTTAATTTGTATTTTGTATTATAATGTCAGTTTGTGGAAAGGCAAAAGTAAACACAGACTATAGGCTCCATGCGTATTAGAGTAGTGCACTTGCCTACAATAACTGATTGGAATAATTTGCAATGCTTTCTGGAAGTCTCATATCAGGCCATGTGCTAAAGCTAACTGCTGAAGTTAAAGAGAGGAAATCTGCTCCTTACTTAAATATGAGTTATAGCGGATCAGAGAGCAGCTGGCAGAAATACAACAAACCTCGCAGATCTTTAAATGTTTTGTAATACATCCTTCAAAGAGTTTAAATTTAAGAAATTGTTGTGTAGCTGTGTTGATTTAAGGTGTAACATGGAAGTGACTCATGATTTTAAAAGCCTTCTGTATGTTTTGTCTCATCAAAGCCTTCATAAACCTGAAGGATCCGAATTTATTTTATTTCTCTTCAGAGAAACTGTGCTGTAACTTTTATTATCCTTAATGTTTTGATTTTGTTCCTCCAGTTTATCTATTCAAGATGCAGGTAAGCCATAGGTTTAGTATGATGGTACACAGATGCTTATTCACTGATCAGACAACATAGTGGTGTTGTCTGATATTATTTTCCTATTAAACAGTAACATTTGATTTGCTTATCTGTAGCTGCTGTCCAGCAGTCATACAGTGAGGTAGAGAAACAGAAGAAAAATACAAGAATTGAAATTGTAACAGTAACTATTTATGTGTTGTAACAGCATGTTCAAGAAAATTCTTTAATTCCTTTTAAGTGGAACACCTCTGAAGCTTCGTATTTTTTCACCTGTGTCCTGTGGGAGAATTCTTGTTAGCAGAGAAAAATGATAAACATGAGCAACCCGTGCTGGGAAGACCTTGAATCCATCCTGGGACCTTAGATAGCAGGCACAGGGTGGCTTCCCCCCACATGCAGCTGCAGGGGGTGGACTGCAGCTGCAGGTGGGCAGAGTTTAGCCAGCCCCAGAGGCTGACCCTCAGATTGTTATGGTATACTGACCTATTGATGCCTTACAAGTAACTGGACCCTCTGACTGTAACCAATCTTGGTGGAGCACACCTCTTGCTAGAGTGCATATAAGTCACTGTATCACGGAAATAAAGTGGATTTGACCATCTAACCATATTGGTGAACAAAGAGTCATTTACCCATAGCGCTCCACTAGATTAAACTCCAACAGTGTCCAATGCGGGGGGGGGGGGGGGGGGGGGAAGGTCAAAATTTGTGAACTCCAAGTAAATGGCTGTGATAAATTTTCAGGAAACAAAAAGTAAAAATTACCAGATTTATTACATTGTTTTGCGTAAGGAAGATTTTATGTTGCTTTTCTCAGAGGACTATTGGTAAAAATATTGTTTGAATATCTAAGTGCTCTCCAGCTACCAGAATAACAGAATATAAAATTAGGGCCTTAAAAAGTGCAAATATCTTAAGCAAAAGGATCCCTCATCAATGCTATTCAGTTGAACAGCAAATAAAATTAGTTGCTACTGTTATACCTACTTGCATACTGGTCATTGAATATTACTGAAGACACAGGCATGGTTTCTTTCCAAAATGAAATGCAGTTCAGGAGGTCCTAGAGCATTTTTAATTGGGCCTGCAAGATACCAGTCACCTTTCCATTTTAATGATGTCAAACATTAGGGCTGGGCTGGCCATTAGGTATATTATAGATGCTTTCTATTAACATTTCTCCCCTTCCAAAGGGGAATAGAAGGAGAATAAGGGAGACAAAATTATAAGTTGAAAAAGAAAACTAGAACTACTTTAATGAAAACAATAATAATAATATTATTAAATTCATACAAAACCAGTATCAAACCAAAATTCCCTGATGACATCACTGTCACCACTGATGCTGCAGGGCAGGCACTGCAGAAGTCCCTTTCTGCATTCTGTGACTCAGTGGCAGACAGGAGACAAATTCAGGAGCTGGATTTCGGAACTCAATTCAGGAATGCACAGACTGAAATCAACAGTGGAACAACTGAAATAGTCATCCTCTGACACTTGCCACTGGCAAACAGGTCTTGAGATTTCTCACAAGGCTCTGTGATTTCCCAGCTTTATAGTGAATATAGTATAAATAAAATGGAATAGGCACAGGTGCCACTTCTTATTTTATGGCACCCTTAGCTTGGTGCACAAGATTTAGCCATGACTGCTGCGGATGGGGATTTCTATTCCTTCCTTATTAGGGGAAGGTGAGAAATTAATTGAGGCCATGTTAATTTTTTATAAAATTATTTATTAAAAGTAATATTTACAAATTCTTGCCACCCCCAATCACTATGTAATTAAGTTCTATTGCAAATTTATGAAAACAGTTAGGATATGATATATTTATGTACAGGAATTTGAATCAATTTATCAACAACTATAGACAGAGAGAAATTTCCCTTAGGCTTAATGCCTGCTTAGGAGCTATGCTGTTTGCCCAGCAGGGGCTGAAACTGTGTGTCTACTCTAAGGCAGAGGTAACTTATATTACAAAGGAATCAAAGCTTACTTAGATGTGTTGCCCTTAAGTATTAATCATTAATCACCCTCCCGGGACTGTGTCACGGTCTATGCCCAGTGTTCGGGTCTTTGTGAAACTGGAATCTTCCCGTCTTGCAGGACAATGATAAGTGTTCCCAGTCTCTGGGGTAAACAGGTTTTCTCTAACCTTCTCTGCAGGTGTGAAGTGGTCTCTGCCTCGGTGCTGCTGCTTCTTCTGGATGCTGCATGTCTAGGGATGGTCAGCTGGCAGGATTCCAGGAACAGGAGAAGGATTTGTCCGTGCAGCTTCTAGCACGGTCTTCTCACAGCTAGCAGGCTGTGTTCGTGGGCTTGCAGACAACCTGGAAGGTCTGGCAACCTGATTCTTCAGGCTGTGGCAGCAGGCATGCAGTGTGCCAGGCTGCAGGGAGATTGATCCCCGTGGATATAAATCAAGATAGCAGGCCAGTATGTACAGCTGCTCTCGGCTTAGGGACTATTGACTCCCCACATGTATGAAGTGCAGGCGTGCATGTGCTCTGCTTCTAAAAGGTTCACAGACAGATTAACTGCGAGTCAAGATCAATGCAAGAGGTCTGGGCCTCAGTGAGTATGCAAGTGAGGGCCCAATCCTGTGTCTAGGCCTTGCAAGCAGGTCAGAGCTGCTATGTGTATCAGAGAGCTGAGCTTGAACAGCTAAGTCTGAACCTCTGAACACGTGGTGCTCCTTTGCACCCCTCTTTATAGACTCTGGGCCGAGATCCATGACCCTTTTGGCCATCTAAAGTGACCAATCAGGCTGGCAGTAAGCCAAACCTTACCTTAATAGGCAGAAGATGTTTGCCTGGACCCTCCCGAATATGGGAATCACCTGGGCCGGACCCCAAGGATACATGGACTGGGCGTGTGTGCGTTACACAATCTGTTTACTACCATGGGTCCTGGCAGAAAAACATGTCCAGGCATGTAGAGGCATAGAGAGGCCTCAGTTTTGGGGCTGCAGCCCCTCCACCACAATGACCTTGGTCTCCATAGGAGTAAACATAAGCTAGAACCTTTCTGCATACCAATCAATAGTAGCAACCATAAGTATCAAGTGTTACCACTTCTAGAAGCAGACTGTCTGCCAAAATATGCCATTCAGTTACAAGAGGTCAAGCTGAAAACTAAAATCACTGAACAGGAGTAGTTCTGTTTTACCTCAGGCAAGGAAGACAAGTTAGAAAACAGAATTTAGATAGGAAGTCATTATATATTTTTTTCTGCTAGATCAGCTAAGTAATTTGATCAACTGATTATCTGATTCATCAAGTTATTGGTGAATTTAATGAGAAACTTCCCTAGTTTCCTAGTAAAACAGACTATAGCAATGATTCTAAAACAAACCCATTACCCAAAATAAACATGCAGGTGATAAGAACAAGTTGTTCTTCCATAACATTTTATACACATGGTAACTTAGTCTCCAATAAGTCTATCTGGAGTCATAACTATGGAAGGAAAGTGAAAGAGGACAGTTAAGACCTTTAATCATCTGTTGCTGCGGATAGACGTAAGTCAAATGTCCCTTTTTCCCCAAAAAATTAATTACAATATTCTTCATTATTGCAGCAAAACAGTGAATAGTTTCCTCGAAACTGAACACCTGAAAAAGTGCATTTTCAAATGTCTATGGTTACCATTAAATGTAAATTAGTGTTTACCACTTTGTTGGCTAACACAGCTCCTTTGAGGAGGGAAGCATGCCCCTTACTACCTGATTGGTTCACAAATTACTCTCATTTACTTGAGATATTTTCTAGTACTTTTCAGTCAAAGGGAGAAGGCAGAGATTGGCAATTGAGAATTAACATCAAATAGTGTCAAGACTCCTCAGTTCACAAAGCTGATAATTCTTTATGTCTCTTCACAGCTGATATGGCCTCCCTATTTACCAGCGTCTGTCAGAAGAGTGTTACTCCACTACTAGCAGAGTGACTTTAGTACTGTACTGTTTGTTTCTGAGGATGAGCAACTTTGCAAAATTATATAAAGGAAAATGTTCTTGATTTTGAAAGTATATTGACTCTAACAAAAAAAATAATAGTCATGTAGTAAATGTGAATCAGTAAAGCATGAGGACATGTGGGTTGGCTTCTTGACTATACAAATGAGGAGTTTTCATGCATAATAATGTTCCATGCTTTTTATCTCTTTTGGTTTTATCTTATCTATTGTTACCATGAGTGATCTTTTATATAATATTTCCTAATCCCATTCAAATTATTTCTTAGTGCATGGTTGTCCAGGGATACCCCATATTCCTCTCTTCTCCCTCTCACTCCATGGGTTTGAATGGGAGAGGAAACGTGCAAAAACCTCCTTCCCTGCCCTGCCCTCCAGGCTTGAAGGGGGGGGCAGCTAAAGGTGCCTTCCTGCACATGGGCTGACCCATGTGGAAGCTCGCACTGGAATTTGGATAGTGATTGGCTGTGGTTTTTTGCCCAGTATAAATGGTAAAGGGACACTTTGTCCAGAAAAAGAATAAATAGATCAAGGGTGCCTGGCTTGGGGGTTCCCGCCTTGATAGTTCCTGCCTGGAGAGTTCCCATTTTGAAAGAGCTTCTGCCTTAACAGACTGCCAGGCAGGATAGGTTCCTGTTGTGACTGAACCATCCCACTTTTGGATGACTGCTACCTTTTGTATGGCTCTTGGTTTTCTCCCATCCCTGCTTTTGAATGGTTCTCCCCACTTCTGCACCCTTTGTGCAAACTTGCAGGCTTGGCAAGCCTGGGACCCTTTGAGAGAGAGAGAGCGCTGATGGCATCTGGACTGCCTTCGCTCAGACCCTATCAGTAGCCAACTTCCTGGCTGCCTCCCAGGCAGAGAGACCCTAGCAGTTTTGGCTCTCCCCTGCTGCTGTGAAGGCAGCATCATCCTATGACCATCCCACTTGGGAAGAAGTGCTTGAGACATTTCTGAGTTTGGTGGCTCTGTCACTCGCCTAAGGGCTTCTGCGGCTTGGATCTCTATTATTGGATATTGCCAGCAACATCAGAAGGCTGCTCCTGCAGAGGAATTCAGTAAGGGATCATTGCCAAATGCCAATCTCACCTCTGTGCACAAGCTTTTCCCTTAATCGTCTTCTCAGCCTGATTGATAGTGGGGTAAAGCTGTGTTTATAACTTAGCCTTTCCCATTCCCTGACTTCCTAAATGTCTAAATTTATGTATAATATCCTTTTTTGGGGAAGATATTCCCAAACTGAATTTGTTAATAAACTAAACTGATTTTGTATATATTTTTGGAGTAGGGTTCCAAGAAAATAAAATAATTATATTTTCTGTACTTCCTGACTCAGTCACATTAATTCCCTGCCTCCACGACAACAGTAAAATGTAAAACTTCTTGAGAGCAATTCACTGTTATAAAGTTACATTTTCATGCTGGATTTCTTAGTTGGTAGGAGGTTAATTATATAAATCGATGCACCACAGCTTTGAATTGTTCTGTCTTTCACAGTCTACATGGAAAATTGGTCTCAGCGCAGCCTGACAGAAGTATACTTTTGAAAATAGCTTTAAAAATGTTTTAAGGTGTTGATGTTCATAAAATGTGTGTCAGTCATGCTGAAATAAATTGAACATCTCTTAAGGCCCTATTAGAAAAGACTATGGTAGTTGGGTTATGTATGGACTTGATCTTAAAGGTCTTTTTCAAATTTAATATTAGGTTCTGTGATTCTCTAGTGGTCTGTGGGAGGACATGGTGGGTGGGTGTAGGTGGGCATAGGGTGAACATGGTGGATTTGAGGCTTTTGCTACTAAGCCCACCTGGTCTTTGTTGTCCCCACCCACTAATATGTCATCTATATATTGATAAATGACAATGCCTTCTGGGACCTTGATAGTGTCCAGAAGTGCTGCCAGTGCATTGTGGGCAATTGTGGGAGCATGTTTGTACCCCTGAGGTAAACGATTAAATGTGTACTGAATCCCCCACTAGGTAAAAGCAAACTGAGGCTTATCCTCCTCCCTCAGTGGAATCATGGAAAACATGTCTCCACATCCAGGGCAGCCATCCATGAGTGGGATGCAGCCTGAATGGCTGCAACCACTGAGGTTAGGCTAGGCACTGCTGCTGCGAGGGGAGGAGTGTTAGCATTCAGCTTCCTATAATCTATAGTAAGTCTCCAGCATCCATCTGGTTTTTTAACGGGCCAGACCGGGGAATTGTATGGAGAGTGAGTCCTACAGATTATCTGTCTCCTCTCCAAGTCAGCAATCACCTCAGAGATGCCTTGCCTGGCTGTTGCAGGTAAGGGGTATTGGGATGTATAAGTGATGCCAGCTTGGGATAACGCTGGAGCCAACTGCAAGGTGTTTACATGGGCTGTTCTCACCCTCCTTGGCTCCACTCCATAGGAACTGAAGCTCCAAAGAGAGCCGTTTGGAAGATGCCATCTTTTGCCAGCCAGCACACCAAAACCCAATACATTCCCTGGGTAGGGGCTTAGGGCAACTTCCACCAAAGTGCTGCATTTGTCCCCTGGGAGCCATACCCTTGTTTTATCTAGGTAGCAGATATCGGGAGCCTCTGTAACAACTTGTGTTTTTATCCTTCTATGGGATGTCTGTATTCCCAGGCTCTTTGCCAATTATGAATTTAGGACACTAATTTGAGCGCCTGTGACAATTAAAAATTTCACAGCAGTTCTGCTGAGTCCAGTTGGGATTGAGATAAAAGGCTCAGCGTTGGCAGACCATTGGCAGACATTAACAAAGAGGTGACAGAGGCCTGATGTAACCACCACCTTGTTTATTTTTTTTGTCTTCCATCAGGAAGGTGAGGAAGGGTTAACCTTTCTGCGTGGAGAGGGGGCAGAACCCACCTGTGGGAGGGGGCTGCTGCTTCTGGGCATGGCTGGCTCTGTATGTGAGGAGTCCCCAGCTAGGCAAGTTGCCGCTCCGGGACTTTCTGTTGCTGCGTCTGGGCTCATCGGCCAGATTTTTGACACATAGCACCAAATCTTTTAGCTGCCAGTTTGCTAGCTGCTTTAAGGTAGTTTTGGACACCTCTAGATATAGGGCTTGCCTGTGCCCCCATATCTCAGGGATTGCAGCTCTGTCCAGCCCCCTTGTTTGTTTCGATCACTCCCACAACGTTTTACGGCGGGGACGAGTTTGGCGAACCCATGCTGCCAGGGAAATCTTTTGTGACATGGATGTGCTTACATCTCCCGCAGCCTTGTCCGTTTGGGGGCCACCAGACTGTCTCCCCTCAGAGGCTCTGTGAGAGCCAAACCCGAATTGAAGCCCATGAGCATTCAAGTCCATTAAAAGTTCAGCCACGTCATGACATGCTCCTGTGCATTTCTCACGATCACTCTTTCAATTGTCTCTACATTTGCCATTGCTCAGACCTGCAGGCTCACTGGCAATCCCTTCATGAGAAGGTGAAGCTGCTCCAGGTCTACTGGAACACTTAAGGGACAATCATATTTTCCCTTATCATATATTGCCTGTATACAGGTGAGTTTATGGAGTGCTGTGATCAGCTCAGAGGAGCTGGTGACTTCTAACTCCATTGGCTTCCCTCTGTAAACTGGACGGAAACTGCTTCCCCAGTAAGCTATCCGAGTGGTGAGATTGTGCATACCCTCTGGCTCATGAGTCAGGAACACTTTGCCACCCATAGTCTCTGACTGTTTCTTCAGAGTCTAAGCAGGCTTTACCTCCACCAGCCCGGGCCACTCTATACATGTATTCTGCTACTGAGTCCCTGGTTTCCTCATGTGTTTGATTTGCAAGCATCTCACCTGCGTGACTGTGTACCTCTTTTTAATAGCGGTCACAGTGCTGTGTTTTCTGCCCTTACTGTCCAAAATCTGGGGTTTTGTCACTGGCAGCACACTTTTTTGCCCCATAGTGTCCTTCTCACAAGAGCTCACTACAGGGGAGTCCCTCTCTGGTTTGGACCTGGGCTTGTTGCACAATCTTTTAGCTTTTCACAGTGCAGGGACAGGCACAACAAAGTCCTCTGAATCGACAGGGGCAGTGCCTTTTCTGCCCGATTTGACAGGGTTCCCTTCCCCCAAAATGTCCATAAGGACATTCTCTGCTTTTCTCCCAGATTCCCACACTTCCACATTGCTTAGTTCATACGCAGAGAGGGGCGTTGCTGAATGAGCATCTGAGGTAAGTACGAGTTTTCCTTCTACCTGAGCCCTCAAGGCATCTGCAAGGCTTCTAGGGTGCACAAGCATGTTTTCTCAGATATTCTGGCTCCTTGCCTTTTCCTCTAACAAATCCTTTTCCAAAGTCTGTTTTTTTTTCTCATGAATTTCGGATTCAGCCTGTGCCTGGGCCAGCACTGAACCCAACACAACAGCATAATATTCTGCTCAGAAATCACAGAGTCAGAGTTCTCAGCTAATTTATCTGTGATTTTTTCTGAATCTTTATGATTTTGCAGGACGCAGAAGAAAAAAGTTTTCACGCCTTCTTCTCCCATTCAAATCCACGGAGGGGGAGGGAGAAGAAAGGAATTTGGAGTACCCCAGAACAGTGCATTACTATAGAGGCACTTCAGCTGACTCCTTCCTTGCCTCAATGATTCTACATTTTTGATCGGTTTCTGAGAAAGATTGGAATAATGTACTTTTTTACTTGCTTCTCTGCATCATCTATCTTCTGCTCTTGTTCTCAAAAACAAATGGTTAGCTAGTAACTTCTCCGGGTAGTTCTGTTGTAGGTATTTATGAGGGTATAATATGATGATAATGTGATGGTTTGGGGGTTACCCCGCCCCCCCACACTTTTGAATTTGCCCCAGCTAACTCAGACGGACCCTGGGAATATAGATGAAGCAATTTATTTACAGCTAGCAGAATTTACAAGCAGCTATTTACAATATATACAGTTATATACAGAAATATACAAAGGATAAACAATACAAAAGCACAACTCCCCTCCCAGAAACCTGAGTCCCCAGGAGGGGCTCTCAAACCACCCCAACACCTTCCCCCGGCCCTCTCAACCTTACCCCAGTTCTCAGGAAGAAAAGAGGTGCAGCCAAGAGGTTAGGGAGCAAGGTTAGTAGGAGCAGGGTTAATGAGATGTGACCAGGTCTAAGGCAAAAGCAAGAGTGAGAAACAAAATGGAGAATGTTTTCTTCTTCTTCCCAGAGTTCTCAGCGTGACTGTGAGAGAAGTAGACACAATTGTTTTTCATTTCACTGCCCGTTATCTAGTTCTTCTACCAAAACATTCCAGCTTGCTTCAAACTAGCACAATCCACCCCTTGTCTACTTCGCTCAGAGTATCGCTGAGAATTATCCAATCTAATCTAAACCAATATTTACACTAAAACAATATATACAAGTTCAGTTCACACTTCAATCAGATGTAGGTGATTCAAAAGCTCAGAAGAGGGACTCTCTGGTGATGTTGGGTTCGTGCTCACGTACTGTAGATTCTATCGTAGATTCTCTCAGTGTTGGGCGCCGATGTTACCTAGAACAGAAAACTCCTAACAGCTTGAATTTAAACTCTCTCAGCTAAGGTTAAATTTCTCTGTGGAATACACTGGATTTCACCATTCTCCTGCATTACCCAGTAGGTATGACCAGGACCTTCAGCAGAAACCACCCCTCGGACAGGTTTCCCTTCGCCCGAAGGAGAAAATACCCAAACAGTTTTCCCTAACAGATTCCTCTCACGTACAACAGGAACTTTATCACCATCTACTGTTTGGACCAAATCTGATTGTGCAGGTCCTGCTCTGTTTACTGAACCTCTACTATTTACCAACCAGGTAGCTTGTGCTAAATGTTTGTCCCAGTTTTTCAGAGTTCCACCCCCCATGGCTTTTAGGGTGGTTTTCAGCAAACCATTGTAGCGTTCAATCTTCCCTGAAGCTGGTGCATAGTAGGGTATGTGGTAGATCCATTCAATACCATGCTCTTTGGCCCAGTTTTTCACAAGATTATTCTTGAAATGAGTACCATTGTCTGACTCAATTCTCTCTGGAGTTCCATGTCTCCACAAGATTTGTCTCTCCAAACCAACAATAGTGTTACGTGCAGTAGCATGTGGAACTGGATAGGTTTCCAACCATCCAGTGCTGGCTTCTACCATCGTTAGCACATACTGCTTGCCAGAACGAGATCGAGGTAAAGTGATGTAGTCAATCTGCCAGGCTTCACCATACTTGTACTTTGACCACCTAGCACCATACCATAAGGGCTTGATTCGCTTAGCCTGCTTAATAGCAGCACAAATGTCACAGTCATAGATGACTTGGGTGATAGCGTCCATGGACAAGTCAATTGACCTATCGCGAGCCCATCGGTATGTTCCATCTCTGCCTTGATGTCCAGATGAGTCATGGGCCCACCGAGCTAAGAACAGCTCACCTCGGTGTTTCCAATCAAGGTCAATGTCAAGTTCAGAGTTGGTATCAGCTTGAGCAATCTTAGCAGCTTGGTCTGCCTTCTGGTTATGTTGATGTTCCTCAGTGGCTCTGCTCTTAGGCATGTGTGCGTCTACGTGCCGCACCTTCACTGGAGTTTTCTCCAGCCGTGCATCAATGTCCTGCCATAGATCAGCACACCAAATAGGCTTTCCTTTCCTCTGCCAACCATTCTTCTTCCAGTCCTTCAGCCAACCCCATAGAGCATTGGCTACCATCCACGAGTCGGTGTAGAGGTAAAGGATAGGCCAATTCTCACGTTCAGCCACATCAAGAGCAAGTTGAACAGCTTTTACCTCAGCGAACTGACTGGATTCTCCTTCGCCATCTTTCGTTTCGGTAACTCTCCTGGTTGGACTCCAAACCGCTGACTTCCATCTTCGCTTGTTCCCAACAAGACGACAGGAACCATCTGTGAACAAAGCATAGTTCTTTTCCTGATCAGAGAGATCACCATAGGGAGGAGCTTCCTCAGCACGAGTTATTTTCTCCTCTGGAGGTTTGGAACAGTCTGTGCCTTCCGGCCAGTTGGTGATCACCTCCACTAGACCAGGTCGGTCAAGATTACCCATTCGTGCTCGTTGGGTTATCAAAGCCATCCATTTAGACCAGGTTGCATCTGTGGCATGATGTGGTGATGAACCTTTGCCCTTGAACATCCAATTAAGAACTGGCAGTCTAGGAGCTAAAAGCAATTGTGACTCAGTTCCAATCACTTCAGAAGCTGCTTTCACTCCCTCATAGGCTGCTAGAATCTCTTTCTCAGTTGCGGTGTAATTTGTCTCTGAACCTCTGTAACAACGTCCCCAGAAACCAAGTGGACGACCACGTGTCTCATTTGGAGCTCTCTGCCAGAGACTCCAAGTTGGACCATTGTCACTGGCAGCCGTGTACAGAATGTTTTTAATGTCCGGACCAGATCTCACAGGTCCCAAGCCCACTGCATGGACTACTTCTCGTTTAATTTGATCAAAGGCTGCTTGTTGTTCAGGTCCCCACTCGAAATTGTTTCTCTTACGAGTCACATCATGCAGAGGTTTGACAATCTGACTGAAACCAGGAATGTGTAGTCTCCAAAATCCCACCACACCAAGGAAAGAAAGTGTGTCCTTCTTACTGGTGGGAACAGCCATGGTAGAGACTTTGTTAATCACATCCTGAGGAATGTAACGGCGACCATCCTGCCACCGCACTCCCAGAAACTGAATTTCTCTGGCAGGTCCTTTGACCTTGTCTCTCTTAATGGCAAAACCTGCTTGCAACAGAATGTCAATGATTTTGTTACCTTTCTCGAAGACTTCCTCAGCAGTTTGGCCCCACACAATGATGTCGTCGATGTACTGGATGTGCTCTGGAGCTTTACCTTTCTCCAGTGCATTGTGGATGACTGAGTGACAGATGGTTGAGCTGTGTTTCCACCCCTGAGGCAAACGGTTGAACTGGTACTGGATTCCTCTCCAGGTGAATGCAAACTGAGGCCTGCACTCCTTTGCTATGGGAATAGAGAAGAAAGCATTAGCAATGTCTATGGTTGCATACCATTTAGCCTCCTTCGATTCCAGCTCGTACTGGAGTTCCAGCATGTCCGGCACAGCTGCACTCATGGGTGGTGTCACCTCGTTGAGGGCACGAAAGTCAACTGTCAGTCTCCAGTCGCCCGTAGGTTTGCGCACAGGCCAGATGGGACTGTTGAAAGGTGAATGAGCTTTCTCAATGACAGCCTGACTCTCCAACTGACGAATCAGCTCATGAATGGGCAACAAAGAGTCACGGTTAGTTCTGTACTGCCTATGATGAACAGTTTGAGTTGCAATTGGCACTTCCAGATCCTCTATGTCATGATGTCCCACAACTGCAGATTCATCAGAAAGTTCAGGTCTAATAGACAATTTCAATTTATCATCCTCAATCTCTACAGATGCTATTCCAAAAGCCCATTTATGACCCTTAGGATCTTTGAAACAACCTTGTCTCAAAAAGTCAATTCCCAGAATGCAAGGCGCATCAGGACCAGTTACAATAGTATGTGTCTTCCACTCTTTACCAGTTAAACTGATCTCAGCCTGTACCTTAGTTAACTCTTGAGATCCACCAGTGATTCCAAAAATAGAAATGGACTCTCTCCCTTTGCAATTTGATGGCAATAAAGTACACTGAGCACCTGTGTCAACTAAAGCCCTGTATTTCCGAACTCTTGAACTGCCAGGCCACCTAATGAATACATTCCAATAGATTCGGTTCTCTCCACTATCCCTTTCCTCCTCCTGGCTGGAGGCAGGGCACCCCTAATGCTGAACATGGCATGTAGGGTGTACACAGTGATTGGTGTTGTTGCGAGAGGAATTGCAACTGTTGGAACAATTGCAGTTGCTCTCAGGAGCTGAAGAAGTGACAGCTACTTTCCTGGCATTGCTGCCTCTGTTTCTGCCACTCTGCAGTTCCCTGACTCTCTTTGAAAGAGCTGAAGTAGGTTTACCATCCCATTTGTTCATGTTCTCACCGTATGTGTCACGCAGAAGTATCCACAGTGACGCACGTGATTGCTGCTGTCTAGGTGGAATTTGTCTCCTCCTGGGCTGGAATTGCCTTGCAGGAGGTGGGCGTCTGTTCCTGATTGCAGAAACATGCACCCATTCAGATGATGCAGGAATGGTATCCTTTACCAGATTGGAAATTGAGGTTGTAAGGTCCTCCTTCAGTTCTTTCATGGTATTCTTAATCTCTGTAGTCATAGTCTTTATGGCACAGATTATACCAGAATGGGACAAGCTATCCTCAATCTGCCTGAGCTGGTCAGTGAATTCACCAACAGTGAAAAATCTTCCATTATCACTCCTTGATAGAAACTTACTGGCCAAGATGTTAGCATAGGATGAAGGAGCAAGCTTAATCAGCTTCTTCATGAGACCTGTTCCCAAAGGAATATCGTCAGGCTCATGAGTACCATGATCTCCATAAAGCACTTCCTTCACAGCAAACTCCTTCAGAAGCTTAATTCCCTGCTCAACGGTGTTCCACTTCTTGGCAGCCCATGGCAAATCATCTCGGGAAGGATATCTCATAGCCACAGCCAACAAAAGGCGTGTCCACAAGCTAACCCTACCAAGAGGACTTGCTAGGTGTTTGTCCACTCCACTCTCCTTAGTGAGTGGTCCCAGCTGCTTGGCAGACTTGTCTCCTACCTGCAGAGCATTAGCACCAATGCCACGGCATCTCACTAGCCAGCTTAGGATTGGCTCACCTGATTCCCTTGTGTATTCCTTCCTAACTTCCCTGACCTCTCTGAGTGGATCCTTGGAGCCTTGGATGTCATCTTCCTCCTCTTCTTCCTGTTGTTCTGGTGGTGCTGGGCCTAACACAATCTTCCTCATAGCATTTCTAAACTCATTGGAACCATCCTCTCTCCTGGCAGCTAACCTCACAGCACTCCTCTCACTTGAGTATTGTTGTCTCAGCACATCTACAAGGTCTCGCAGACTAACTGCCTCCTCTTCCTCCTCTCCTTGCTGCTGATCACTAGAGGTCCCCTGTCTTACATCCTCCTGCGAACCACTCTTTGTCTTAGCTTTTGCCTTAGCAGGTGCCAGAAGAGCCTGAGCAGCAACAGACTTGGATGTGTCTGCTGGAGGATTTGAATCTTTAGGAGTCTGACTTGGAGGGTTTGAATCCTTAGGGGTCTGACCTGGAGCATTTGAATTATTGGAGGTCTGACTTGGAGCATTTGTATCCTTAGGGGTCTGACCTGGAGCTTGTGAGTTCAAATCTGCCTTGCTTTTAACAGGAGGATTTTGGTTCTGGTCTGCTGGCTGGGGGTTTGAATTGGCTGAGCTGGTGTCATTAGGATTTGGACTGACTGGGCTAGCGTTACCAGCACTAGTAGTATTATTATTTGCCTGTCCTCCTGGGATGCCTGCCAACCCTGACTTGTTTTCATTTTTGCTAGGAACATTCTGATTTTGGGTACTTGCCTGTGCTCCTGAGGCTCCTGCTAAACTCTGCGGCTTGTTTTGGTTATCCTTATCATTGTTTACGTTAGTGGCGGGAACGCTGGCTGTGTTCCCAGCACTTGGAGAAGGAGGGGCAGAGGCTGGCAAGGGGGAAGCCGATAACTGTGTTCCCTTGTTTTGCTGTGAAAGAGACTGCTTCTGAGACACAGAATTTTTCCTAGTCCTTACAGAAGCTGGTTTTGAATTTTTCACCAATAATGCCAAAATTAATATGAAATTTAAAACTACAAGAGCCAGTATAATGCCCAGCATCCCTGCCATGCTCTGTTTCGAGTAGAAATCCTTGCAGGGATTTGGCATTTCAGTTTGGGGCTGGATGACCCTCATGAGAGCAGTAGATAAAGCAGCATTTTGACTGATCGTCACATTATTGACAAAAACTCTTGTAATATCACTAGTAATATTCTCAGTGACACTAAAACCAGCATAACCAAGAATAAAATCACCCCAGCTCCAGAACATGTTTGAAAGCTTAACTTTAGCCTTCTTAAAAACTACATGAAGCAAGAAATAACCAATTTGATCTTTGATCCAGTTGTACACAAAAAACCAGAAAACAGGCCACACAGCAATCCCCACCAAGTACAATAGCTGCTTGATTAGCTTCATCTTAATTCCCAGAGCTAATTTCCACTCACTGAAATATCTAGCCCCACGTTGGGCGCCAATTAAAAATGTGATGGTTTGGGGGTTACCCCGCCCCCCCACACTTTTGAATTTGCCCCAGCTAACTCAGACGGACCCTGGGAATATAGATGAAGCAATTTATTTACAGCTAGCAGAATTTACAAGCAGCTATTTACAATATATACAGTTATATACAGAAATATACAAAGGATAAACAATACAAAAGCACAACTCCCCTCCCAGAAACCTGAGTCCCCAGGAGGGGCTCTCAAACCACCCCAACACCTTCCCCCGGCCCTCTCAACCTTACCCCAGTTCTCAGGAAGAAAAGAGGTGCAGCCAAGAGGTTAGGGAGCAAGGTTAGTAGGAGCAGGGTTAATGAGATGTGACCAGGTCTAAGGCAAAAGCAAGAGTGAGAAACAAAATGGAGAATGTTTTCTTCTTCTTCCCAGAGTTCTCAGCGTGACTGTGAGAGAAGTAGACACAATTGTTTTTCATTTCACTGCCCGTTATCTAGTTCTTCTACCAAAACATTCCAGCTTGCTTCAAACTAGCACAGATAAGAAGGAGGGAAGAGAAGAAGAAGGAGGAAAAAGAAGATGTATTTTTAGTTCATTTTTTGTTCCATACAAGGCCATCATCAGTTTTCAACAATATGACACACATTCCAATAAACTAATGGTACTAAGCAAGTTCGTATGCATCTTTACATACTGAACAATTAATAGATGTTAATATTGAAATGAGAAAAAATTACTTTAAGCATCACTTAACATGCATTCATAAATAATCGTGCACACAAATACATTAAGCCATGCAGAACTGTAATTAGTAATTTTCAAGTCCTTGCAACCTGCAAGATTCAACTGGAATATCCCATTTGGCCTATGCAGCCCTAATAAAACTTACAAAGAAGGGGCTGCATGTCCTTTTTAATCTGCTTCTCAATGGCTAGCAGTAAATAAATGAACGTAAGATTGGTGGGTATGACAAATTAATATGCACACTGACAACTTATAAACACAGTATCACTTAGGGAATTACTATATGAATATATACAAGCAATTATATGTTTTAAATTATTTATTTAATTTTCCAAATAGCATACCACTGAAGTGGAAATTGATAAAAAGGAGAATGCAAATACAATATTATATCAACTTTTTACTGAACTTATTAAGTGGAAGCCCTCTTAATGAGGAAATTAATGAATGAAGCAGTTCATTATGGCTAAGCATTCTTTGTAGTCGTTAAGAATTTGTCAGCATAGACTTGTCATAGTCAGTTTAATTATGATTAATACCTTATCTTGAATTCTATCTCCATTCATATCTAAGAAACAAATGCAAACCATATTACATTATCGAAGTTCGTAAAATAAAGTGAGTTACTGGTGACCTTAATTTTATTCATCTTCACATTCATATTTATCATTTTTTACAAGAACTAAACTCAGTCTACTGTATTAAAAAAAACAATGTTTATTCATGGTATGTTATACAATCTCTTGTTCTTCTTAGATGCAGAACCCTATCTGCAAAATTAAATACCTCAAAACTATATTACACTTTTTCAAATGCAGTTTCCACTATTTTATTGCAATTTAAACAAGGAAAATGATTATGTTAGTCTCTAACATTTGCTGTAAGTCTCACTAGGCTGTATAATTGAAATTAATTTTATTTGGCCACAGCTGTCATAAACATCAGAGCAAACCATACTTCAGCGATAATCAAAGTTTAGTCTGTTAGCTGTACGTTCTTCTGTGCTTGTGTCTGTGAATTATGTATGGGGAGTATGTTTTAGTTGGCTTGTGTTTCTAAAGGCCTGTCAGAAATCATTGGCTCATAATTTCCATTATTTGACTCTATACTGAATCAATTCAACCTTGTCCACATTGATACTTCATCCTGAAATCTTTCATACACTGTCTTTGGTTGTGTTGTACTGGTTATATTAATGTAATTATTTTATTATCCTCTTTGTTTAATTAACAAAATAGGTTAAAGAAAATGTGACCAGACTCTCAATTTGTAATTCCTTCTTCCTTTTGGAGTACCTTGGCTAATTTCTGCTAAGCCTCCATATTTCCAGAGAATTATAGGTCTCAAAAGTATGAAATTTCTCAACATTTGTGCAGACAGGTGCCTGAATGAAAAATATGAGCAAAGGTATGAGAGTGATGGGCTAGAGCCCCAGCTTTAGTGTTTCCAGAGTTTAAAAACAAATTATTTTGACATTTATAAGAAGAGGAACAGGGCAAAACATTATGATTTCTGTTAAAGAGCTCAATATAATGTTTCTTGGAGTGAGAGTGATTCTTGAATAGCATTTCTGAAAATGCCAGTGAGAGCATACTTTAAAAAATGTGTTTATTTTCATCCACTTCACTAGCATATGTCCCGTAAATTAATCAGGATTATATAGTAACAGCTTGAGTTTGTTAAATGTAATCTCATTACCAGCAGAAGATAGGCAGGAGTTAGATCTTCAGGGGAAGAGCAGGCAATTACTAAGTGAGGAAAGGAGATTTGAAGAGCGGAGGATTAAATTCTGTCTTGTTCTCTTTTATGGAGCCTCTGAGATGACACTGGACAAAACCACGAAGCCAGCATCTTCTTTAATGGCAATTCATTAAGGGCTCCTCACGTTGAGATACTAAGACAAATTTTTGTTGAAATTCGAGTCACCTGTGAACATATGCAATGATTCAGAAACACCAAAATAATTTCTTTTTCATCTCATTCTCATGCATTTTATCAGGAGCCCAACAGTAATACAAGCACAAAACCACTGTCTTCTAGACCCACTGAAAGAGACAGAGTTTAACTGCAAGAGGAAGTGTGACCTGCAACTACGTTTTGCTGTAACTTCTGATCACTTTTATATGGTTACAAAACTGAAAATAATGAATAGATACTATCCCGTCATTCTCTTTAGCCAGAATGACCTTTTGAGGTCCATATTTGAAAAAAAAAAAAAAAGGGGGGGGGGGGGGGGGGAGTGCTTAACTAAATGCAAGCTACTTTACTGAAATATACCTTCCTCAGGAGAATCTTTTTCAGTTACATTTACACTGTTCTTCATGTGGTTTTTGAGGTGCTCTTCAACACCAAAATATCACAAGGTCGGTTCAGTTTGAACCAGCTGGAGTTGGGAGGAAGCCCCAAATCCATCAGATCATTCCTTCCTGTATGTTTGTTTTTTCCATAAAAATAAAGGAATTCAATTTTCCTGGCCATCTGAAGACCATCTCATTTCACTTCAAATCCTTGGTATAACCAGAGACAACTGTACCTTGTCACCGTATGAAGTGTCTTTGTGCACCACAGACAAGCGTCCCTCATCAATCATATTTCACAGTATTCCGTGTCATCAAAATAAATAAACTCTGTGAGTTAAAGATTTCAAAGACCACATTTGAGTTATGATTTCCCCCAGGTACTTGGGGTCATATGCTTAAAAACTTGTGATGTACTTAAAAGTTATGTCTTTCAGCAGTCTCCACTACTGACTTCATGAGTCTGCCCTTTTGAAAAGCATCCTCTATCATATTTATGGTGTTATCTTACTTAAAGTGGCTACTAATTTAAGTCTGGTAAAGACTTGATTGCACTCCTTTGACTGTCAGAGCAGTGAGTCCCATGGGGTCATCATGGGTTTGAATTATATTGGTGACTTTTAGGTCATATCTAAGCCTTAACGGCTTTCTCTCTCAGTATTGCCAAGGTACTTGCTATAGCTGTTCCTTCTCATTCGTATTTACTATCACAAGGTCATCCTCCTGCTTTATCTTCATTTCTGCACAATGCTGCTAACCTCTGCTTAATTTTTAAATCTTATCTTAAATTCTTTGTGCTTGCTTTCCATTCAATACATCCAACCTGAAACATTTTTGCCTTCTTCTTAGCCTGTATTACTCCAATTTGTTTCCACTCTGCCAGTGCTCTCAAGCAATAATGCTCATTTAACTTTGATATAATGATTCTTTTAGTCACAAATGGAACTCCCTGAATGCATGATCCAAGATCCCTTTTACATCCAATCAGAATCCTATCCTATCCACATTGAGATTACCTTTAAAACTTACTTTAGCTATTTGTTTTATGGTGATTTAAAATCAATTATAAATTTATAATTTTCTTAATTATGTAGATATTCCTTTATTTGTATAAATGATATGCAATTTGTCTATTATTATTCCCCTTCTGATCTCTGTCTGTAGGTAACAAGCTGCTCAGATCAAGGCTTTCTCAGGTATCCAGTTGGCATTATTCATCCTATCATTGGAATAATTTTAATGACAAAGTAGCCTAATTACCTAATCACACCATCAGTATCCACAGCTTTGTGGAAATATTAAAATCATTATGCTAACAAGAATTTTCAAAGGACAAACAAAAATAATTAGGGCATGCACCTTTTCTCTGTTTCTTCACGTAAGATCTGTAATTTATAATAGCTTGTCTAAAAAATTCCATCTCTAATGTTAGTCATGGACAGTTCAAAAACTATTCAGGCCTAAAAGTGATTGCAGGTTAGTAAGAAATAATCTCCTGGGATCAGATTCTCTCTTGTTGACGTTTACTGTAGTCAATTATTTTTCATGCAAAATAAATGTGAGCCAGCACCTAAGTTCTGCATTCATTTTCACTGATGATCATTTGTACCATATTTTGTCTTGGAATAAATAGCATTAAAAGGTTGTGAATCAACTCCCTGTAGAGTCTAGATTACTTTCAGTGATCTAGCACTGACCCGCTTTATCTTACAGTGCTTTTGTTCTGAAGTCTGATGAAGAACAGCCCTGAGGAGAGGGACTTGGAGGTGCTGCTGAAGGGGAAGCTCAACATGAGCCAGCAGTGTGCACTTGCAGCCAACCAGTTCCTAGGCTGCATCATGAGAAGTGTGGACAGCAGGTCGAGGGACATGATTCTTCCCCTCTATGCTGCTCTGGTGAGACCCCCACCTGGAGTACTGCATCCAGTTCTGGAGCCTCCATTATGAGAAGGATGTGGAGATGCTGGAGCATGTCCAGAGAGGGGCGACTAGGATGATCAGAGGGCTGGAGCACCTCTGCTATGAGGACAGACTGAAAGAGTTGGGGCTGTTCAGTCTGGAGAAGAGGAGGCTGTGATGTGACCTTCTTGTGGTCTTCCAGTATCTGAAGGGGCTCTACAAAAAAGCTGAGGATGGACCTTTTAGGCTATTAGGGAGTGACAGGACTAAGGAGAATGGAGCAAAGCTGGAGATGGGTAGGTTCAGACTAGATGTGAGGAGGAAGTTCGTCATGATGAGAGTGCTGAGAGCCTGGACTGGGTTGCCCAGGGAGGTGGTTGAGTCCCCATCCCTGGAGGTCTTTAAGGCCAGGCTGGATGAGGCTCTGGCCAGCTTGATCTAGGGTAGAGTTTCCCTGCCCATGGCAGGGGGGTTGGAACTAGGTGATCCTTGTGGTCCCTTCCAATCCTGACTGATTCTATGATTCTAAGTCTTTTCTGTGTAACTGGATAAAAGAACAAAGATGACTGAGTCTAAAGGGAGGCTCCACAACCACAGCTGCTACAGCTGCAAAGACAAGATTTATTGTATTTGTAGAACTATTCAGTGACAATTCCTGTATAGTTCACTGCTATCCTGATAGTTGAGGCAGTTTTTCACCTCAGGAATAAGTAGTACAAATAGAGAATGATAAACATGGCTGGATAACTGCAGTCTAACTTTTCAGACTGTTCAGTATTTACTGGGATTATGACACATTTCTGCATTGACTTGGTTTAGTGTCTCTCTGTGTACCCCGGAAGAAAAAGTGCAGGCAACGGAGTATAATAGAAGTATTTCACTATTGTTTAAATACTCATAAGTAGGAATTGTTTTACAGACGAATGTGTACACCTGGGCCAAGGTAGGAGAATCCAGAGCCATGGATTTAGGTGTCCAGCATCCCCACAGAAAATACTTGCTTAAACATGGGATACATCAAAGTCCCTTCAATGAGATGTCTAACACAAACAAACATTGATGACTGCTAAGATCCATTTGTTTGTTCTATGGCTTAAAGGTGATGTATATCCTGGTTTCCAGCAACTGTAATACACTATTCTCCCAGTTTGCATGAGACCTAGTTCAGTTCTTGTGTGTAATGCAAGCTGTATCTGCAGCACATCTGACAGAGACCCGCCCTAGCCACTAGCAGTACAAGTGTTGTGACACTAAAGCGCCTACAGCATTTTTCACTTGGCTGTGTGGTCATATTCTCTCAATGAAACACGTATATTATGAAATACAATTAAATAACCTTTATCTCTGTATACAATATTTATATTATCTCCATAATAAGATGTTGGATAGTTTAATAAATTAGTAGAATGCTGATGCTTAATGTTTTCCTGTACCTATTTAGAAGAGGTAACTCTATTCCTTGTTCTGAGTGGCTAATGATAGACTCATGGAATGGTTTGGATTGGAAGGGACCTCTAAAGGTCATCTAATCCAACACCCTCTGCAGTTAACAGAGGCATCCTCAACTAGATCTCGCTGCCCAGAGCCCTGTAGAGCCTCACCTTGAATATCTTCAAGGATGGGGCCCCACCACCTCCCTGAGCAACCTATTTCATTGTTCTACTAATCTACTTTAATATGCTTGATCCCCAGACTGCTGTGGCTGTGTGACAGAAATGCAGAACATGTCAGCAATTCTGCATGTAGAACTGGAAGATCTGCAGGTTTTCACTAAAACAGGAGACTGATCCTACTGCTGATGGAGTCAGTGGGACTTTTGCTTTTGATGTTGTTAGGAATAATTACAACTATGACATTTCCTTCCATGGACCTTAGTTTATTCTGGCTATTGCAGGGATTTTTTTTTTTTCAAATTTATCTTCCAAAGCACATAGAATCAGTGGTGTAGACTGGCACAGATGGGCCAGTGCTCCAGTCAAAATATTTGTTACGTCTTAAAGACATAGCTACAAGAAGAATGTGGATAGTGTCACAGCACAGAATCTAGGTTGCATTTAGTCACCAGTTCCTCAGTTTTAGACAGGTTCTGTTGTTTAGGATCTTTTGGGTTTAGTTTTTCTGGGTTTGGGGGTTTTTGTTGGGTTGTTTTGTTTGATTTGGGGTTTGGGGGGGGGGGGGGGGCGTTTGATTTGGGGTGTTTTCTTTAAGATTCCGTCATTGTTCAATATTTGTTTTATGATCATCATGAAGGTAGTTGTGGAAGCCAGCGATGTTTCTCATGGGGATGCAATCAGAAATGTAACCCACTAATAAACATAAATTAGGCTATAACTCATGTTAACCTCACGCTAGAAGTCAGAAAAAGCCACAGAGAATGTGTCTCTTGAAATAAACTTTAACAGCCATAAAAAAGGCTGTAAAAGGGGAATAATGTGTAATTGAAAGAGTCTGTGAATAACATTTATTTCTGCTGGTAATATAAAAGAGATGTCAAGCACTGGTGAGAAAAAAAATAAAATATATAAAATGAAGGATTTTTTGCTTCCAACTCATTATGTGTGGAGTCTTAGTCTGTGTAATATTTAAGCACATGATAAAAACAGAGTTTTGATACTGAGATGGTGAGAAAGGGTAGCTGAATTGTAACATTCCCAGTAATAGACCCTCTCTCTGAAGTATGTTCTCTCAAGTTAATGGGATTATAAATATGACTTATATCAGATTGAATATAAAAGAGAAACAAGTTTTAGATATCTGGCTATAAAGAAGGACTTTGAACTTTGTCAATTTGTATTTTGCGAAGGTAAAGAAGAAGATTGGTCGGTTGTGAAGAAAGTGGAGTCTAAGAGTTTTGAATGGCTCAAGTATGTTGCCCTTGACCAAGTATATTTTGCTCACTGTAAAGCAGCCAATAAAATGAAAGGTTTATCCTATATATTGTGTTTAAATTAAAGTTTAAATTAAATGTTGCTCTTTGTTCACAGTGATGATCTCTAAGCATGAAGAACTCTGAATCAATACGGTGTGCATTTTTTATTTTTGGATACTCCTATGTTCCTTTAGTGAATCTATTCCATTATGAAACAAAAAGACCTGTCTATTTAACTTTCACCTGACAGGCTGGTTTATGTTATGTGTTTCTACAGCACACAATTTTGCCTTGTTGATGAGAAGCACAAAAGTCTACTGTTTTGGTGAACTTGGGCACAAAATTCTTACATTGATAAATTCAATAGAATGTTATATGGAGAATTTCTTTGTCAATGATTTGTGGCTTGTTTGTGTGTACTAGTTTGAAACAGAGTAGAATGTTTTGGTGACAGAAAGTCACTGTGAAAAAGGAAAACAATGGTGATGTCTCCTTCCCTCACAGTCTCGCTGAGAGGTATGGGAACAAGAAGGGTAAACATTAGATAACACTCTCGACATTTTGTTTTCACTTTCCGGCTGGGATTTGGCTGAGCTACATCTCCCTAACCTCACCTTTGCTTCTTAACCTCTTGGCTGAACCTCTATTCTTCCTTAGGACTGGGGTAAGGTTGAGAGGGGCAGGGGGAAGGTGCAGGGGTGGTTGAGAGCCCCTCCTGGGGACTCAGGTTCCTGGGAGGGGAGTTGTGCTTCTGTATTACTTTTACCTTGTATATTTCTGTCTATAACTGTATATACTGTAAATATCTGCTTGTATATTGTGCTAGCTGTAAATAAATAGCTTCATTTTTATTCCCAGAACCGGCTGAGTTTATTCTGGGTACCTTCTAAAGTGTGGGGGGGGCAGGTAACAGCCAAACCACCACATTGTGGAAGTCTGTAATTTTGGGCTTTGCAAAATGCACAATGCAGGAGTCATTTCACAGTCCCTCAGTAAAGTACTTCAACAACTTTTTTCTTCTGCTTTCTTAAAGGAAAGGTAATTAATTTCAGAGCTGTTGCTCCACCACTAGCTTGATGGAATTTTTCAGCAGAGGTGTTTACACATAGGGTCAGTATCTTGGTTTTTTTTTCCTGTCTACTTGCTGCAGTTGCAAGAGGAGGGTTTTGTTGCCAGGTATCTTTACCTGTCTAGTTCTCTTCAGATAGCTTCCATAGTGCAAAGCAATCTTTCATATCACCTTCTAAAGCTTTGTTATTTCAATTGAAAGACTACTGTTCTGAATTGAAGACAAATGCAAAGTGTCATGTTTGCTATTTGTCTCATGCAGCTTACCTGATTATCAGCTGTTAAATGAGTGTATTACAAATACTCTTCCTTCAAGGCAAATGAAAAGGATAGCTTGCAACTTCAGTAGTGCAACTGAGAATATATTTAACCTCACACCTCCAATCCTGACCATATCCCACAGCTAGTGAATTTCAATTATTTGTTCAGAGGAACCATTGATAATTGCCTGGTGTAAGCCTGCCTTTAGGATGCAAAGCAGAAAACAATGAAAATGCTACACTACTGAATTAGAACAGCAGCACTTAAATGTATAAATTAAATGGGCCTCTTTTCACAGCTTTCTCTTTCTGTTCTGAGAGGCCGCAGTCTAGTGACATCAAAGACAGGATTACATGAGAAGATAAAAAACTTGATCTAATGTCCATGTTTGAAGTCATGAAAGTCCTCTTCTCTCCAAGCCAAAATAACCCTCCTTATAACACAATGAGCTAGGGTCCAGGTGCAGAGGGGGAAGATTTCGGCAAGGCACTGGGAAAATCTCAGAGAATCCAAGGAGTTGTACATTAAAGTTATAATCTTCCCAAATGTGCTAAAAGATTGTATGAAAGCTTTGAAAGCTTTGCCCTGACAAATAAGTGGTTATGTTTTTCTAATAACTGAAGAATGCTATTATGCATGTGGCTGGACTTGGCTTTAATGAGAATTTAACCTGTCTCACCTACTTATAGGGAAATCTACATCATGATATATGAGGAAGAATCAAGGTATGCTAAAACACAATACCACTGCTATGGTAAGTTATTAGCTTCTGTGCATGTTGAGTTCCATTTCCAGTGTATCTGACATACTGCCTATGTATCACAAAGGGATTTAGAATGTAAGGCAGAATGGTGGCCTTTTTACACTTTGAAACTTATTTCTCTCAGTGGGGGTGTCGTCTTCCATTCAAAAATTCTCTCATGTGGTGCAATGATCTGTTCTGAGTCTCTAAAAATTGTCTGTTACCAGTGCAACTTTATGCCTTGTAAAGATGTAAACTTCAGTGCTCCATAAAGGCTTTTGTTTCAATATGTTTTAACATCTCCAACACACGTGTTCTTGCTCTTTAAAACGGTGAAACAACTAGAATGGGCTTGGACAGTCTCTCAACAGGCCAAAGCAAGTGCTTCTATCCATTTTAGAATGCATGCCAGTTGCTGTAGGACACTCATTCATGTAATCTATGATCCTGCTAGATGATCCGCTCTTCGTCTCATGTTTTGAGCCTGTGATGCATATTTTCTAACAGAAGAGATGAAGAGAGATCAGTCTTCCAGATCGCAACTACAAACAATAAGATGCAGCCTCAGTTCCAGCACTGGACAATTTGCAATATTTGTATCATGTTTACTTCAGTAGAATTTACTTTTGGGAGAAGATTTCTTACTGTATTTACAGTCATTTTAAAATAATGGATTACTACACTTAACTTATGCTGCCGGATGAGCATTTTTGTAGAAGCATTGGAACAACTGTCTTTCACTCAATTTGAATTACAGTGGCAAATTGATTACTGTTATTCAATCACTGATTTTGTACTGTTATGTATGATCCACATAGATATGTATTTTGATGGCAATAAAGTAGTTTAATTTGTTGCTTTTATAGTATATCCAGGTACACACAATTTCAAACTACCAGTTCCCGAACTCCCTGCCTAGCTGTATCTCTTGCTTGTGAGGTCATTTCTCCTTTCTCCTACTGAGATTAAGTCATTAAAAGCATCCTGCCCTTTTCATTTGTGAAAGCTTTAGAACTGGATACTTTGTTGAATGGAAAGCTTTATTAGTGCCAGATTTATGTTTGAGCCATGAGTAGCATCTTTGTTAAATTAATCCCTGACAGAATAATTTAAAATGTTTGTTCATGACGCAGGACACACAAATTAATGCCAATGCTAAAGGCAGGTGTAATATTAATTGGATTTCACCAGGATAGCCAAACCATTAGGCTGTTTTTCAGTGCTCTTACTGCTATGACATAACACCAAGATCAAGTGAGTCTCACAGGTAAATACTTTCTTCAGGCTTAGCTTTCAGAGAGCGCAGTGATGCTAAAGTGATTGACTAAGTACAAAGAAAGGTTTTCATTACTTGATGATGGTGGGAAGGCCCTTATACAATATTTTGAAGATGTTAAAGGGGGAGCAACTTTAATCCTGCAAGAGGCCCTTGAGGCTTCTTGTAGCATTTGCAGCTCTGGGTGGTCCAGATGAATCTTTTGTGATCAGTAGGATCCCTCTAAGCATTTTGATGGCAATGCAATTCGTGGAAATTCTTGGGACGAGGGCGTCCTAGAATATTTAACAAGCTCTCAACGTCCCTTACTATTTCTGTGCAGCTTTCATCTATTATCTTTCTGTACTTTGCCTCTGCTAAATATGAAAGAAGGAAAGTCTGGGTAAACAAATAATTGAAAATAAATAGGGGGTTACATAATGAGGAACTGGGTAGTTCCCATGCTAGAACTGAAGGCACCTGCTAATTGGTTAGGTCTGTAACAAGAAAAAGCTGACATCCATCTGTCCATCTATCCGTACTTTGGGCTCGATGCTGCCATCTGCCAACATCAGAACCTCAAGGCACAGTGATGCAGTTCTTCGAAGAAGCCAAAGCTCCTTAGAAAAGAGATCATGGTAATTAGAAGCCACAAAGCTCAAAGTGGTAAGAACACATGATTGTCTGTCTTAGCTTGGTAAGAAAAATGAAAATATTTGACTCAGATAAGGCTCAAAGGAAACAGAAAATTTGTCTGAATTTTGAAAGTCTCTGAGGCAGTGCTGGGACCCAAATCTTATATTCATGAGAGTGCAAGTGGATTTTATTGCTTTCTTCCAAGCAGAGCAAGCACTAGCAACTATCACAAAGTTTTATCAGTGCAGTGTGTTATTTTATAAGCTTTTAATTGGCCTTACCTATGCATTTCAAGAAACTGAAGTATCCAAATGAAAGGCTCTGCTCACAAAAGAGAAGAGGGCCTTGCAATTGAGGCTTGAACCAACAATGTTTGAGTCTTAGATACAGCCTCTGACTCTGCTGCCCGCTACCAAAGCTATCTTTTTTTCTGATCTCTGTCATCTGTGTGAAGCATATATCGTGAAAAAAACCTTAATCTTGATTGGACTTCTTGATTGGACCCCCTGATTTCCTGAGAAAAAGTACTTCATGTCTCATCTGACTTGCAAGTTCCCAAGAAATGAAAGTATTATGGCTTCATTTTTTTTCTTTTTTTAGCCTATTCCTTTATTCTGGCAGTGCATTTCACTAAGGAGATCCTGCAGTGTTTCAATCCTTTGGCCTGGTTCCTATAAGCATAGCAGCAGTATTGAAAAATTTGGGAACCCATAGAAAAGTCTCTGAATGTCCTGCCTATGCTGGTTCAAAGTAATTCCAGTCTTTCATTATACCCATCAGAAAGGTCTGGATAGAAACATTGTGAATCTATCCTTCCTCTTAGCCTTCTGTGGCTACTGGCGGAATTACCACGTGTGTATCAGTAACCTCATTTACAGACAAGTGTTAAAATAGAAGAACTAGCAAAAGTAAAAAAACATTAAAATCTTCATATCTCCAGCAGCAGCAAAGGTGAATTTTGTCAGCAAAGGTGAATTTTGTCAGTCATTGTCAATATGATCTCGTTTTTGGCTGAGTAAAGGCCGTTGAACATCCCTTTCATATTTAAGAACCCAAAATGTATGTCTGTACATCCTGGCAATCTTTCTCCTCTAATAAGCTGATTCATGCACAATTCTACTTCTTTTGACATGTTGCCTCTGAGTATTATGTAAAATTTTCAGAAATCACCTTCCAGAATTTTAAGATTGAGCTACTGCATTTCACCAAACATTGACAATCTCCATAAACTTCTGACATTCTTGCATTAATTTCTAGTGTAATTTGGGGGGGGGGGGGGGGGGGGGGGTTTAAATCTGGTGTTATCTTCCAGCAGCATTGACAGGACTGTTGGAAAGAATTGTAAAAGGACAGAAAACTGGAATAATTTAAAGCAAGTAACACTTATCAATAAGAAAATGTATCTCTAGGCAACTACAATGTTCCCACCTGTACAGTGAAATGGATTTATTTCAGGCTGCACTGGTACAGATTTCTTTACTTTCATATTTCCTTCTTAAGTAATGGAAACATGCCAGAGATTTTGTTTTCCTTGACTGAAATGATGTTATAATTGTATAAATTAAAGAAAAGTTACACAACAATCCCAAGGCATCCTCTTGACACCAGGACGAAAAAGGTTGGGTTGAAAGGATATATGAAAGTTTTCCTGTTGTTCAGAAGACTCATATCCTCACCAGGTAGAGGTGAGGATATGAGTCTTGCTAGAGGTCTTGCTGTTGCCCTCTACACTAAAATATTTCTGTTAGAAAGAAATGCCCTTAGCAGCCAGTAGTGACCAATTCTTTCCTGTCTTCTGCCATGAATGCAGGAAGAAAAAAAACAACAAACCCACAACTCTGCTCCAATTCCAGGACTTCCACAAAACTGCTGATAGTCACAAGATGCCTCTCTTATGGCAGCAAATTACTGCCACTAGTGTGGTCCCACTCTTCCTCATGACCATCTAAATAGAGCTTAGTCCCAGTGACAATTTTAATTTCCATAGAATTAGAAGAATATGGTTGAGTTCAGCAATTTCCTCATTCCTGGCTGGGAGGAATTTAATCAAAGAATTTAATCATAGAATCAACCAGGTTGGAAGAGACCTCCAAGATCATCGAGTCCAACCTATCACCCAGCCCTAGCCAGTCAACTAGACCATGGCACTGAGTGCCTCATCCAGGCTTTTCTTGAAGACCCCCAGGGACGGTGCCTCCACCACCTCCCTGGGCAGCCCATTCCAATGGGAAATCACTCTCTCTGTGAAGAACTTCTTCCTAACATCCAGCCTATATCTACCCTGGCACAACTTGAGACTGTGTCCCCTTGTTCTATTGCTGGTTACCTGGGAGAAGAGGCCAACCCCCACCTGGCTACAACCTCCCTTCAGGTAGTTGTAGACAGTAATAAGATCACCCCTGAGCCTCCTCTTCTCCAGGCTAAACAACCCCAGCTCCCTCAACCTCTCCTCATAGGATTTGTGTTCCAGGCCTCTCACCAGCTTTGTTGCCCTTCTCTGGACATGTTCCAGCACCTCAACATCTCTCTTGAATTGAGGGGCCCAGAACTGGACACAGGACTCAAGGTGTGGCCTGACCAGTGCTGAGTACAGGGGCAGAATAACCTCCCTTGTCCTACTGGCCACACTGTTCCTGATGCAGGCCAGGATGCCATTGGCTCTCTTGGCCACCTGGGCACACTGCTGGCTCATCTTCAGCCTACTATCTATCAGTACCCCCAGGTCCCTTTCCTCCTGGCTGCTCTCCAGCCACTCAGTCCCCAGCCTATAGCGCTGCTTGGGGTTATTGTGGCCGAAGTGCAGAACCCTGCACTTGGTCTTGTTAAATCTCATCCCATTGTCCTCTGCCCACCCATCCAGCCTGTCCAAGTCCCTCTGCACGGCTCTCCTACCTTCCAACAGATCAACACCTGCTCCTAGCTTGGTGTCATCTGCAAACTTACTGATGCTGGACTCAATGCCCTCGTCCAGATCATCAATAAAGATATTGAACAGGATTGGGCCCAGCACTGATCCTTGGGGAACACCACTAGTGACTGGCTGCCAACTGGCTGTGGCACCATTCACCACCACTCTCTGAGCTCTGCCATCCAGCCAGTTCTTGATCCAGCACAGAGTGAATCTGTCCAAACCATGAGCTGCCAGCTTGGCCAGGAGCTTCTTGTGGCAGACAGTGTCAAAGGCTTTGCTGAAGTCCAAGTAGACTACATCCACAGCCTTCCCCACATTCACCAGGCAGGTAACCTGATCATAAAAGGAGATCAGGTTGGTGAGGCAGGACCTGCCCTTCCTAAAGAGCCATGCTGGCTGGGCCTGATCCCTTGGCTATCCTGTAGGTGCTTTGTGATGGCACCCAAGATGACCTGTTCCATGACCTTGCCTGGCACTGAGGTCAGGCTCACAGGTCTGTAGTTTTCTGGCTCCTCCTTACGACCCTTCTTGTGTATGGGAATCACATTGGCCAGCTTCCAGTCTTTGGGGACCTCTCCAGTGAGCCAGGACTGCTGATAAATGATGGAGAGTGGCTTGGCCAGCTCAGCTGCCAGCTCTCTCAGCACCCTAGGGTGGATCCCATCCGGTCCCATGGACTTGTGAGGATCCAAGTGACTTAGCAGATCCCTTACTGCTTCCTCATGGATTAGAGGGGGACTGTACTGGTCCCTGACTCCATTTGCCAGTTCAGCAGTCCAGCTGTCCTGGAGACAACCTGTCCCACTAGTGAAGATTGAGGCAAAGAAGGTGTTAAGCACCTCTGCCTTTTCCTCATCCTTTGTCACTATGTTCCCATCTCTATCTAGTAAGGACTGGAGGTTGTCCTTGGCCCTTCTCTTGCCATTCATATATTTAAAGAAACACTTTTTATTTTCCTTGGCAGCTGTGGCCAGCCTGAGCTCCAAGTGGGCTTTTGCCTCTCTAATTTTTCCTCTACAAGACCTAGCAACCTCCTTGAACTTCTCCTGGGACACCTCCCCTCTTTTCCAAAGGTGATACACTCTCTTTTTAATCTTTAATTCCTCCAGCAGCTCTCTGCCCATCCAGCCTGGCTGCCTCCCTCGTCGGCTCATCTTCCGGCTCAGTGGCACTGCCTGCTCCTGTGCCCTCAGGAGTTCTTTCTTGAAGCAGGTCCAACCTTCCTGGACCCCTTTGTTTCTAAGGGCTATTTCCCAAGGAACTTTCTGAATTAGTTCCTTAAATAGGCTGAAGTCTGCCCTTCGGAAGTCCAGTGTGGAGGTTCTGTTGATGCCCCTCCTGGTTTCTCCATGTATTGAAAACTCTATAATTTCATGGTCACTGGACCCCAGGCAGCCTCCAACCACCACATCCCCTACCAGCCCCTCTCTATTTGTGAGCAGCAGGTCATGTGCTTGTCATGCTTCTCTATTTGTGAGCAGCAGGAATATGTGCTTGTCATGCTTCTCGGGAATGATTAGGATAACTAAATCTGTTGACAGCAGGCTTAACTTCCCTATAAAAATTCTTCTCACTGAAGAAATTGTCAAATGTCAGTAGCTTAAAAAATTACTTAGCATCATAATATCTGCTAAGCTAGTATTTCTTCTTCTTCACAATGAGTAGAGAATTGATCATGAAATCTCTTTCTCCAGGAGAGCTTAGGGGGAATTCACTGTCAGAGTAAGAGGGCTAGATTATAGAGTAGGCACTTTTCAGTCTGGTACCGTGGAGATTGAGACACAATCAATAATTAATAAAACTCAGTACAATAAGCAAAACAGTAATATGCTAGGAAGGAAAAATGGGGGTCAGTGACAGTAAAAGTACCTTCCTAAAGGTAACAAGATTCTGGAAGAATTTTTAATTTCTTTCTTGGTGTTCATTCATATTCCTGTATGACTTTTCTACTCACTTTTTAGGAAATAGAATCATCTGAGTTGCTTGTATCTGGCAAGCCTGCTTGGACACCTTCGTAATAATATCTAATATGCATATGTTTACATGTCATGTTAATTTCACATTATATTGTAGTTTATAGACAGTCCTTGTGTGTGGTTCTAGCCCTTCTCTACTTACATTGATGATCGGTCAAGCACCATGACACTAAACTCTACTAAAGCTTTGTTCAGTGTTCAGTCTGATGCCTTCTTTTTAAAGTTTTCACTAAAAATTTGTTGACAGAGAAAAGCATTGAGCTGTTCTATCCTAGCTTGCATTTGATGTATGCAAGTTGCATTTACCTTATTTTGTGCTTATATTTGTTATCCTTTCCTTCACAATTACTTGTCCTTCAAAATAAATTCAGTCTAATAGGCTGATCTTTTTCATGGAGTCATAGAATTAACCAGGTTGGAAGAGACCTCCAAGATCATCCAGTCCAACCTATCACCCAGCCCTAGCCAGTCAACTAGACCATGGCACTAAGTGCCTCATCCAGGCTTTTCTTGAACACCTCCAGGGACAGTGACTCCACCACCTCCCTGGGCAGCCCATTCCAATGGGAAATCATTCTCTCTGCCAACAACTTCCTCCTAACATCCAGCCTATACTTCCCCCCGGCACAACTTGAGACTGTGTCCCCTTGTGCTGTTGCTGGTTGCCTGGGATAATAGACCAACCTCCACCTGGCTACAACCTCCCTTCAGGTAGTTTTAGACAGCAATGAGGTCACCCCTGAGCCTCCTCTACTCCAGGCTAAACAACCACAGCTCCCTCAACCTCTCCTCATGGGGCTTGTGATCCAGGTCTTTCTGTTTGAAGGTTTGCAGCTGAACTATGCTGATGGCACAAAGGTGCACTTTCAAAGTAGAAAATACATTGAAAAGTGAATTATGGAGCAATATGCATTTCAATCTGCTGCTTAAGCCTGTCTTGTTTAACACTGCAGTTCATGACTACATTAAGGTATTTGCATTTTTTAAAAAGCTTCTAAACAGATATAATATGAAGATTCCAGAGGCTCAGTAATGATCTCATTTCACTTATTTCTTTCACTGGTATAAGTAGAATAACTTTATTTTGAACATACATTATATTAATCCTTTAATGGTTTTATCTTCTTGGTACATAACTGAAGAAGAAGCAATAAACTCTTTCTAGTTCTCATCCCAATGGTCCTATTCAGCATTAAAAATGTTATATTGTAATTATCAGCCATCAATGTACATGTTACACTGTATTTTCTTCCAAGTTTACAAGTACCAGGAAATATTTTCATAAGTAGTGAAAAACAATCAGTTAAAGAAGATGTAAGCACCTAGCAGTTACAGCCATACATTTTATTAAACGTATGAAGTACCATAATGTGCACATTTACTTATCTCTTATGGTTCAGATGCATACCAATCACAATTAAAAGAGCACATGAAGATTAAAAAATATCTAACATCAAGCCTTAGGAAAGGATAAATTCAAATCACATCCCACGTAAAACAATAAATAGGCTAATAAAATACTAACAGCTACTACAATCACATTACTCTTACACTTTTCCCAGTACATGATAGTTTTCAAGTAGCAGTTCTATAGCACATGCAGTACATGAACATACATTTTTCTCCTTTCTTTTTGTACTTTCATCCACAAATAATAATTGGTTGAGTTTAGGATTATTGATATCACCATGAAAGGAAGGCCTGATCCACACTTAGAGTTGGTTGTGTAGTGTACAGAGCTAAAACCCTTTGGTTTCTTTGTTAGAATGCAGACTGATATATAAGAAAAATAGAAGCTCTTGTCAGTAAAGTAACCCTTTACCTAATAACTTATTCACTGAAAAACATCGCTATTCAGCCAAAATTTTGACAGTAAGGGACAGTGATTAGTTGATAAAGAATATCAAGCTATTTTTTAGTTTTTCAAAGGACCACTTCAAGATTAATCCCTGGCTTTAAAAGTAAGGTATCCTTGGTGTCTATGGTTCTTCACAGGGCTGTTAATGTCTCTTGTCCAATGGTTATTTTAATGAATGATATACAATAAAAGCAATCTATATGGCGTGGGTTTACATCTTTCTCCCAGGTCTTTTGCCTTAACAACAGATTTTTGTTGAAAATTAATACCTCTCCAAGTGTAGGTTAAGCATCCATATGAAGTTTAGAGAAATACTACAAGATTCCATGATATACTGTGGATATCAGATTCATTGAAACTCATATTTTAAAACTCCGTGAAGCTCAGCATTAGCATTGATTTTTTTTCCCCGTGTGTTAGAGATGGATTATTTTCTCCTTCAAAAATCAGTTTCTTTTCACTGGTCCTGTAACCAGAGGAGTTATAGGAGAAAATAGTATACTGACGCCTCTGTCAATGCCTAGAACAGTATGGATATGCAAGGCATAAACATGGCCAGTATGATAGTACAAGGACACAGATGTCTGAAATTGCTTCTCCATCTTAGAGGGGATTCAACTCCATACATATACTCAATCTACTCTATCATTTATGTTGGCATAATATAAAAAAGAGACTCCATCTCTCATGATGAAACTTTCTAATTATTAAAATTTATTTCACCCAAACATAAGCAATTCAGAGCAGTCAACAGGGCACTCTCCTTGGGAAGAGGACACTTCCACATTCTTGGACCATGTAAAGGACATTTCATATAAAACATATGCAGTTAGTGCACGGAGTTTGGATTCTTTGCATCTGCATCCATGATGTCTGCTTTTGTATATCATACACTAAAATGAGTGTGAAAATTCACTTTAATTTATGACATTTGGCTGTGAATGAAAGTCACAGACTGTGGTCCTCTGATTAAGAAAAGTTGTGTAAGGTCAATGGAAATGTTCATCTAGTCCCCAGTATCATGTCTCTAACAGTGAGCAAAAAAGGATGCTCGAAAAAGTACAAGTAAATTATGTAAAGATATTTCCAGAAATACATTTCTAGCATAGCAAATCTGAGAAAGTTCTAGCAACTTTTATATAGCAACCCTCAGTGGACTCATCTTACATTAAGTTTTCAGTTGTTCTTCAAACCCATGTAGAATTTTAACAATCTTAACATCCTGCAATAATGAACTGCAGTATTTAATCATGTGCTGGGTGAATTATCCCCTCTTTCTGTTTGCTTTGAACCCTTTGGATGACTCTCGTTTATGGTATTAAGAGAAAGAATTAGCAAGCATGCTTTAATTACCTTCTCCATGTGTCTCATGATTTTGTAAATTTCATGCTGAAAAACCTTAGACTAGTGAATTGCTACTTGTATGGAAGATGTACCTCAAGTAATCCCCTCCGGTTCTCTTGTATCCTCCCATTTTTAACATATCTGTATTCAGGCGTGAGGAACTCACAGAACTTCCTGATGCATTCCACTTTACTTGGGATCTAAACAGGAGCATGGTCATTTCTGTCATGTTCTCTGTTCCTTTCCTAGCAATTTTGCTTTTTTCACAACTGATGACTGTTAAGACAACATTTTCACAGTGCCATCTCCATAACTTCATTAGAATCCTAAGTTCAGGAGCTATTGTTACGTATATAAAAATCAAGTTTGTTTTCCACATTCACAGATTTGCATATATCAGCAATCAATTCTACTTTTCATTTTATTATTGTGTAACAAAGTGTGGACATCTATCAGCAGCTCCCAATTTGTCAGCTATTCTTTTGTATTAATCTGGATGATTTAAGATCAGTAAACATTTGTCACTTCCCTGTCTGTGGCTTACCTTTTACACACCATGATCATGAATTTCTTGGATACCCAACACCAGTCCATGTAGTGTCTGATGTGAAAACTTAACATTTATTCCTGCACTTTCTTTCCTCTCTTCATCCATTATGTGTTTTCTTCAAAGGCTGTTTGACTCTGCCTTCATAGCAAAGCACCAAGACCCTGTGGCTTATTCAGCCCTTCATGAAGCTGACATTTGTTGTTGCTGTGTAATGGCACAACTCCTCTCTATGTGCCATTTTGCAGTTGACCAGTTTTATTGCACAATTTGGATCCTTTTGAGCTGAAGTAATGTTGAATTTATACTTCCATCAGAGGTCCTGAGAAGAATGCTCTAAGCGTTAGATTTTCCTACACAAGGCAGTGTCAGGGACCACAGTGTATGAATAAAGGAGAACCACTGATTCTTTAAACAGATGAGCAACAAATATGTTCAGGATAGGGACCTGTAGGTACTGAGTTTTGATATTCAGCATATAGATACTTTAAATTATACCTGAGTAATCTAACTAAAGATGGTTTATCTAACCATATGTCCAGCAAAACTGCAGAAGCACACATGAAACTTGACTGATCAAAAATGGGACTATTACAGATTGAAAGCACTTACAGAGATGACTGTATCTTAAAATAGGCTTTCTAGATAATGATTTGAAATCAGGTCTTACAATAATGAGAAAATCTGATCTCACAATCAACAGCAGCAAAATTCCAGGCAGGTTTGCCAGACCAGTCTCTGGCCAGAAGATTTTAGGATTGAATCAATGGAGCTTAGAGTTTCAATAACACTGGTAGTTACTGTAGCAGATATCACTGAAATCTGTGATAGCACTGAAATACTGCTACTATACTTTAGACCATAGAATGTAATAATCTAAAGTCTTACTGCATTTGTGTTTTGTTCTCAATTTGAAAGCTTTATGGACAAGTGATACCTCAATTGGGAATAGTTTCCCATAGGTTAAAGTAGTAATTACTACATTAGATGGCCACAATAAATCAGAGGCATACTAGTGTGGGATCAATGCATTTTCTTAGACCTCCACCCTACTAACTGCAACTCTTAGTCTGGTACCTTTGGCAGTCTAACAATATGAAAATTAAGCTTGCTTGTTCTGCTTGCACCTGTTTCTTCTGTTCATAATCATCCTTCCTGCACCCACTCCGTAAATACTCAGCTGCCTTTTCTGTGCAAAACACATATGTTATTTTATCTGAAGGCAAGAGTTTCCACATGAGCTGACAGAGAAAATCTTGTAGTTATTAGCACAAGACTGCTTCCTTGTTCGATTTGTCACATGAAAACCTTACACTTCACCAGTTTATTCCTACTTTTCTCCTTGGAGGAAAGGATACTATTGAATTTCTGTACCATCCTATGCCATCACCTGTTTTTTAAGCAGCACTGATATTAATTTTGTTGGGATTGTTGGTTGTTGACACAAAACTCTTAAAACACTATAAAGGCTATGTTTAGAGATGGAGTCCTTAAAATTAAAAAAGGAAAACAACGATAAGGGGTGGAGGGAAGTATAAAACATCTTAGAAAATATTTCTCAATTAGTTAATTTTCCCTTTCCCGCTGACAGTCTGCAACTGTTATGTTCTAACCCTCTGTAATTTTCATTACATGAGCTACTAAAAACATCACCGTCTTACGGTCGTACCAAGTGTAGGCAGCTGCCTTGGGAGTGACACTGACCCCTTCGGAGGAGTGACCCCAACTCCCGCTGCCCCAAGCCGCCGCTGCCAAGCACAGACGGCTGCTGGCACCGCGTACTCACCCCGCCGGCCTCTGGGTCCCGCACCCCCACCACCTCCGCCCCAGCGCTGAGCAAGGGTCGAACTCTCGGCCTCCCCTCGGCTGCAGCCAAATACCTTTTCCCGCCATGACAAAGCCCTGCGCGGGCGCCCGGCTCAGGCAGCAGTGTTCTGTCGCGACAGCGGAGTCGCCGGGTGGAGAACGGCGGCGAGCGCTGCGCTTGCAGCCCTCTGCGGAACCCAGCGCCGCGGCGCCGAGCTTCCGGGACAGGTCTCCGGGCACCGCAGGAACATTTCCAGCGATTAAATTTAGAAGGTAATGCAGAATCTTACAACTGTCGAAAATACTCTGAATAATTCCCATGCGAATTGCGTCTTCTCCTCCGGATTTCCCGTTCCTCTCTCCCCTTAGCGCTGTGTGCGGGAAAACCGGCTTCCCTAAGATGCATTGGAGCCCTAGGCAGCACCCACATCGAGAGCGGTATTTAAAAGCATCCAGCTATATAGAACTAGCACTATTCTCAATTTATTTGAGGGAGCGTTTTCTTTATAAGCGACTGATTTCTAGTAGCAGAAATATCGACATGGTTCCCTGCCTAAAATGGAAACCAGTGGAGTACAATTGAGCACAGAAAATGCGAAGCACTTCTTTCTTTTTATTTGATAGTTTCTTCGAGGTATCTGACTACTGCTTGATTTACCTGGATGCAAAACTTTTGAGGCAATTCCTTCTCCTGTCGGATTTCCAGACCGTCATACTGATCTGTGCCCCATTAGCGTTAACATTATTAGTACTATTTTTCAGCTCCAGTAATGTTAGAGTTTTGGAAATTAAGGTATAACGCACACCCTAGAGCAGAGGCAGCATTGAAAATTCAACAGTTTCGGCTGCGTTTCAGGTGGCCGAAAAGACCCCATGATTGTGCATGGAGATAACTTTGGACAGCCATCGCCAGCGGCCGAACAAGTTTGCTTTTCCTGGCAATAGCTTCTCTGGCTGGAGGTCCACCAAGAATGGCCAGCCTGACAAAAAGTACCCTTCACCAGGGACTGGGGCTGCGACCTAGAGTCTCGGAGCACGGCGGGTTTGCCAGCGTGGAGCAGGTAAATCCCAGAGAGCGGCTTGGATCCAGCACCCACTGAAAAGTGTGGAAAAAATTTTAGTGGAATTGAGATCCGCCCGCCGATACTTCGCTCTTAAGCTGCGGGTGCAGCACAAGATCTACATGGGACAGGTTTCTTTCCCTTGCTCTCGTTCCTCCCCTTGATTTGCGGCCGAGAAAACTTTTGAGTACCTCTCTAAGTCTGGGGGGAGGAAGGTGCGTTAACTACCCTACGTGTTTCGCAACGGCTTAACTGGTGTGAAAGACAAGTATTTTAAACAGCAGGACTAGTAGAAGCAAATGGATAGATGGGCTTTAATTAGAGTATTGGTGTACAGCAGGATAGACAGTACGGCAGCAATCATTCACAAATCAGCCGAGTCTCATCAGTCAGAGCATCGCTCTCTGACTTCTGGTCCCTCTGCTTTACAGAGACCTCTCGATTATTGAAAGGTTGTTTTCAGCAATGTACTTTTCCGGAACATTTTTTAAACCTTTTCCCTGTTGGCTTCGGCCACTCCCTCCTCTCTCTCTCAAAAGGTTTTCATGTTTATACTCACATGGAAGAAACGCCAAGCAACACATACAATATAGCAGCATCTGTGAGCAGGGAAAGGTGATGTGAAAAGCACAACCCATAAATAGCCGAGCTGTTTCTATTTCAATGAGGAACTAGAGATTTCGCGCAATCACTCACAACTTTGAGAGGCCAAGTCGCACCCCAATCCTTCCTAAGATATTGCCCTCCGATGGAAAATACTATAGTGGACTGTAGAAGTGTGAGAGAGGAGAACAAGTGATCATCAGTTAAAGGAGCTATTTGCTGTCAGTGACATTGTAATATAAATTCCCACTGGTTAATCGAGCTATTTAAAGCTTACTCTTTAAACACGTTTTCTCTTTAAACACTTTTTCAGGCCCTGGCGCTCGCCGGGCTCCTTCGGAGCGAGGTCTGCAGGACGGCGGAGAATTGGCTTCCCGTCCCATGGGGCAGAGGAGAAAAGCTTCATTCTGTGGAATTTTTATCTTTCTGCTTCCCCACGCTTTCCTCTTCACATCCGCCCCCCCCCTCCCCCCCCCTCCCCGCCCCCTCCCCGACGCCGTTAGACAGCAACCTCTCCCTCACCTGGACCTGAGGTTCGTGGCACCTCCGGAACGGCCACCCTAGGCGGGGATCTCAATCTGCACAGCCGGTCCATGCCGCAGGCTGTCAAGGTGGCGAGGAAACCTTACCTCTCGGTTTCTTCCTCCGATCCAGCCCCTGGCTGCGGCTGTGACTTTTCACATCACTTCTCCGCTACTCACAGTATTTAACGACCATAAAAGCTCTTACCTGCGACCTGGGTCTCAAATAATAGATTGTACACAATATAAACACAGACACTTGCAGGACTACAGTCATGAGATCGATCGAGTTTCCGTGCGGCACGCATGTCCCGGACCTCTGCATCCTCTCACCCGGGAGTGTGTGGGCCTTTCTCCCTCCGCCCCGCTGCCCTTTAGGAGTGCACCAGGACGGAGTGGAGAGAGCCCTTGCCGTCGGGGGTGCTGCTGGCAGTCTGTTCCAGCAGCGAAGCAGTGGCCGGCGAAGCGGCAGGGCAGATCTGCGACGCGGCGACCGACAGCGTGGGGATGGCCGTGGCAGTAGGCATGGCCGGCGCCGGCTTGATGGGTACCGGGACGGCGGGCATGGTTTGTGCCGGCGGGTGGCAAAGAGCCTTCACAGGCACCCCGAAGGGTCCGTAGTCGGAGGACACAGGCACACCGGCCACGGAGTCCATCACCCCAACGTGAGGCCACACGGAGCTCACCACACTGCTGAGCTGACTGGGCACCGAGTAGCCCAGATGGTGCATCACCGAGGCCAGTGGCAGCCCGCCGGCCTGCAGCACACCCTTGTAATCTTTGCCGATGATGTTCTCGATGGCGAAAGGATGCTTGAAGCCCGAGGGCTGGCTGCTCCCGTAGTGCGAGAACTGCGGCAGCCTTCCCACGGCCGCGGCTGCCGCGGCGGCGGCCACGGCCGCCTCGGAGCCCGCCAACCCAGGCACCTTGCCCGGGGGAGGCGGCGGCGGCGGATGCGGGTGGAAGTAATGCACCATGTGCGGGGCGGGCGCAGAGGGCTTTCCGGCCCCGCCGCTGCCAGCCCCGCCGCCCGGCCCACCTCCGCCGGGCAGGTGATGTTCAGGGCGCAGGACCTTGAAGCGCTTGCGGCGGCGGAGGAAGCTGCCGTTTTCGAACATGTCCCCGCAGTCCGGATGCAGCGCCCAGAAGCTGCCCTTGCCCGGCTGGTCGGGGCGGCGCGGGATCTTGATGAAGCAGTCGTTGAAGGACAGATTGTGGCGGAGGGAGTTCTGCCAGCGCTGCGTGTGCTCGCGGTAGTAAGGAAACCGCTCCATGATGAACTTGTAGATGTCACTCAGGGGCAGCATCTTCTCGGCCGAGTGCTGGATGGCCATGGCCGTCAAGGAAATGTAGGAGTAAGGTGGCTTCTGGTCGCTGTACGAGCTCTTCCCCGGCCTGGGCATCGCCGCCCCGCCGCAGCCCTCCCGTGGCCGCACGACCCCGCCGTTCGGCGTCGAGCTCCAATGTGTCCCGCGTACGGTGGGCTAGGGATGCCGGTGACAGCGCGGCCTGCCCCACCACCGCCTCTTACATCTTGGGGGCCTCTCGCCCTGCCCACGCGCGCCCGCAGCCGCCCGGCGGCCCGCCGAAAGGGTCTGCCCCTGGATCCCTCAGGCAGCCTCACCCCGCATCCCCGCTGCTTGCTGGAGAGAAGTCTGCCGCTCAGGCGGCGGGGTCTCGGGGAACGCGGGATAGAGGCAGGTCCCGGCCCCGAATGGTGTCCCTGCTTTCCTCCTGGAAGCCGTCAAATCTCTTGGGCTCCACGCTGCCGCCTGACACACTCGGTTGGGCTTGATGCTCCGAAAGCACAGAGTGCTTGGAAGCATGGAATTACTTCGGCAGAGGCGGGATGGAATGAAATAAAAACCCCCTTCTCACCACTCAGTTCGGTGTCCCCTGAAAAATTTGCGGCGGCGGAGTGCGCCAGGAATCGGCGGGCAGAGTAGGCGAGCGGGGCGGCAGCCGTCGCGGCTGTGGCGGGGGGGCGCGCTCCGGCACGGTTTTGTAATGATGCCCGAGCCGGGAGACCCCCGCAGCTCCCGCTCTCTTGCTATCACATGACAGCGGCCCGGAGACTTGGTGTCTCGTTGACAAGGAGTGAGAAGCTGCTCCCCGGCTCGCCTCTCGTTCACACCTCCTCAGCAGGGCGAGGTGGAGCCAGGACGCTGAGGAAACGCTCTGTGTGTTGGATATCGCTTTCAAAACACAGGGCAGGGAACAGCAGCTCAAGCCAGGGGCACTCCCTCCTCCCTCTTCCCCTCCCCATCCCTTTCGCAGCCCGATAACCCATTTTCTTTCCACTCAGCCCCCCTCTCCCGCATAGCCCGGTTCAGAGCAACAAACGCGAAAGGGCCTCCTAGGGCACCGCATCAGTGGAAGGTGGAAAACGGCCGAAGGCCCTCCCTCGTCTCGGAGTCTGTTGAGCCAAGCATCACGAGGAAACTAGCCCCAGGAACCAGCAAGAGTGAAATACGGGCCCTTTGAAGTAATTTCTTAACGTCCCTTTCATTAAGCTGAACAATCTAGGTGAAACCTAGCACCAAAAAAAAAAAAAAAAAAAAAAAAAAAAAAAGGGAGATGCAAAAATTCCTAGACTCTTCTATCCAAATCGTTATATAAGGTCAAATCATGTTTCTGGCCTCTATATGTCTCGTTAAAAACAGTGAAAGAACCTGCCAAAGCAGCCTTATGCAAGCTTGGAGACGACCGGCTGATCAGTAGGAATCAATGAGCAGTGCAACAATTCATATCTATCCTCCAAACGTGCTGTGTTGTAACGGGCGGACTGAAGATTGGAGCGAGAAACAGGGAAGCCTGCTCTCTTTGCTGCCGCTAGAGTTGGAAGAACTCCTGCCCACCGTTAGCACCTACCAGAGCTCAAAGAGGGAAATGCTATGTGGGGTGTCAGCGTTAAAATTATTATCCCGACTTTTATTGGTTATATAAATACGTTGAAAGAACCTTTAAAACAAACAAACAATAAACCCAAAACCAAAAACCCACACCAAAACAAGCCAACAACCTTTTTTCAGCGCACCTTCCCCAGCTGGCGAGTCAGCCGCCGCGAGTGCCAGTTCCCGCGCTAGTACTGGCCAGTGCCGTGGCGTTGGAGAGCCAAGATGAGAGCAGAACCCGACTCGCTCTCGCCCTCGGGGGGATTGATTTGAGCACCGTCTTTCTACGAGTTAGGCTTTCAGGTAGAAGTAGCGAACAGGAGGCGTGGGGACGAAAAAGTCCTTTAAATGTCTACATATAATCTCTGCTAAAGGAATGAAATAAAAGACTAATTTAAATCCATTCCTTAAGTAATGTCTGTGTAAAAGCAGTATACCTAACCAAGGGAAGCCAGGTGAAGAGCAGCCAAAATTTTGGAAACCATAGTTTCTCGAAGAAGTACATGCTTTAAGAAAGTTACAGGTTATTGTCCAAAACATCCTTTTTGTCACTGAGAAACCAAGAGACACTTGCAGTGGCAGCTACATTTACACCGTGCATGTTGGCGAGCTTTGTCTCGTACTGCCAGCGCGGCGAAAGCCGACGTTCAGCCCTCCTGACGTGTCCGTGCCATTTTCTCCCAAAACATTTTATTCCCTTCTTAACCAATTAAAAGTCCTGCTCCAATCCTGAAATTCTAAGTCCTGGATCTGAAGTAGCCAGTGTCTGCCTCACCAGTTAGTTACTCGACGTTGCCCCCAGTACAGCACGTGTTGGGGTTTAGCCTGGCTGTGCCGCACATTCACCCTCTTCGTTTCCACGGTAGCGGAATTTTATTTTTCGCAGGAGAGCTGATCCAAACCAGAAGCCCGGTGAGACTCCGAGTGCTATTTGCATTTGTTTTTCTCTGATCCCGTCCCCAAAGCAGCCGCTCCCAAGGGCAGCAGTAACTCGCTGATTCCCCAGGAGAACCCGGTGAGGCGGAGAGCCGAGACCGGGCGGGTGCCGGCCGCGAGCAGCGGCGCCCCCCGCCGGGCACCTCTGCAGGAAGCCCGAGACTACAGCGTCGCCAGCCCGACCTCTGCGCTCCAATTGGCCTCCAAGGTGGGAATTCTGACAGCCAAAAGGCCGTCAGAGCAAACCCTTTTGTACTGGAGTTCTGCCCGATCCATCTGAAAACTGTCCGTATGCAATGTCTTGGCCGTTAGTATGAGAGTTTATTGGGAAGCAGCACAGTATGGCTGTAGTCCATCCAGGTATCTGCGTAAGTTTCTTGAATCCTCTGAGGCAATTACTCAAAGCCAAGAGCACTTCAGGTGATCGCCCTGACCTCAGCCAAGCCAGTCTGGATTTCTGGTGGTAATACTTGACTAAACATATGCTGGTGGCAGCCACCTTGGGTTACTCCCGTTACCGCAGTGTCCTTTTCCACATGAAAACATAGTTGTACAGGCTTTTTTGTCAACCAAAAAAGTTACTAAAAGGTTTTGCTTTCTCGGGAAGTTAATTGTTCTCACAGACCACGGTTGCCTTCACAGGCAAAAGTCGCCCTCAGGAAGATGGCCGTGGCTTTTCCTGAAGCAGGGTGACACATCTGCTTTCTTGCTTTGCACCGAACTTAGTGAAGGCTTAGTGAAGGCTAGGCTTAGAGAGGGCTTTGGTGCCTGGCAAAAGGAAAACAGAGCCGAGCAAAGAAAAGAGCTGGTCAATGGACAGCTCTAAGGTTTGATAGGGCCGAGGTCTGACCACTCCTTGGTGGGAGAGGTGCCTTCCAGCAGCGAAAAAACTGTCACTCACAGCCCCCTGCTGTAGCCTTCTGCAGCTCAAGTTTCCCGGTTTTAAAGGAGGATCTGCTCCGCTTGAATTAAGACAGGTATTTCCAGCAGAGATGCGCTTCCTATTTACCCACCTCTCTCCCTTTTTTTTTTCTTTTTATTTTTTTTTTTTTTTTTAAATTCCTGTCATGTCTTACTCTACTCAGTCCTTCTGTTTGTCACGACCTACTGGCGCCGATGCTAACTTTGAGGAGAAGTGAAGTCAGGCAGGAAGAAGGATAATCACACGTGCCTTTCATGAGGTGAGGGGTGGTGGGGAAGTAATAAGCACATTTTCTGTCTTACTGTTGCTGGCGAGAATTGACACCGAGAACCGGCACGACAACGTGCCGAAATGGGACTTTTGACTCGCTACTTTCCGAAGCGAGATCGGTTGGTTGTTTCAGGTCGGCACGTCTGTCCGCTCCCACATCTCCCTTCCCGAACTAACACCACGTTTCCCCATCTTGTTTCAGAGGAGCCCCACCGGTGACAGAGGCTGCTTTGTTTACTCGGGCAGTTTGCGCTGCCGCTT